>NW_020954548.1:37437755-37804919 GCF_900497805.2 Vombatus ursinus | reverse complement strand
GAAGGAAGGAAGGAAAGAAGGAAGGAAGGAAGAAAAGAAGGAAGGAAGGGAAAAAGGAAGAGAGGGAGGGAAGAAGGGAGGGAGGGAGGAAGGGACAGTGCCTGCCCTCAAGGAACTTATATTCTAATGGAGGAAGGTAACACATAAAAGGAAGATGAAAAGCAAGAGATGAGGGTGGGGCGGGGGGCAATATATCCGAAAGGAATCCAGAATGCAGTTTGTTGAGAAAGGAAGAAATGGCTAGCCTAGCAGCCCTCCTTAAATGAAAGTTCTAGAAGTAGTCATCCAATCAGAGGGAGGGGCAAAAGGGACTGAGAGTACTTGCAAGGTGTGAATTCCAGGGATGACATGATTTTCCAGGATAAAGAATCTTCTAGGACATGATGAAGTCCAGGGGTGGGGAGCAAATGGAAGAGAAAGTATAAGAGCAAAAGATGGAAAAAAATACACATTGTGCCGTGTGAAGGCAGTGTTATGTCAGAGTGAAAATTACATTAGACTAGGAATCAAGTGACCAGAGTTATAGTCTTGGTTCTGCCTCTATCATTCAATTGGATGACCCCCAAAGCAATTTTCCCCCATATTTAAAAAACAAACCAACAATAAAAAATTGTTGATGTCTTTTGTTTTTACATCACAGTTGTTTCTGGAAATATTCCTCCTCCACTCACTTCCAAATGGAGCTTCAGTTTTCTTATCTGCAAAATGGAGGAGTTGAACAAGATAATCTAGTAGGGTCTTTTCAGTTTTAAAATGTTTATTCTGTTCTCACATTGGCATGGAGCCTGTAGAACTTGCTTGTTGGAGAGGTAGATCCAATCTTAAACTGTTTTACTAGACCTCAACTCCCTAGGTGACTACTACTCCTGCTGCTTCTTATCTTTGGGAAAACCTGAAAAACCAATTTGTATGTTTCCTGGTTGCTAAATCCTGAAAATTCAAAAAAAGGGAATATAAGTACTAACTACATAAATGTTTATCCTTGGATTAAAGAAAAAATGAAACATTATTATATCTCCTTGTTTTACCTCTATCTCCTTCCTAAAGCATTCTTAAATTCCTTTTTTGGAGGTCATCTTGACCTACCTACTCTGACTGTCACTCTTCTTTTTAACAATGTTTAGTTAATAATTCTAAAAGGAACCAAATGGCATTTTTGTTCATGGGAATTTTAGTATAACATGAGCATACAGAACATAACGAGTTTAGGGGGTTTTGTTTTGTGTGAAGGTATAGTTTGAAAAAATTAGAAGTCATTTTTTCATAGTATCACTCTAACTTAGGAAAATGAGCAAACTTAAAACACATAATGGCTGATATTCATTATGTTGTAAGAGAAATAGAAAGTATTCTGGTTTAAAATTATGCCAACTTCCACTCAGTAGGACGTTAAGAGGTCAACTGTATGAATGTCTATTTTCATTACTCCTTACCTTTTATCTTTTATTTTAAAAATCATCTGATTCTGTTGCTACTGCTCTCCATTATCAAACCAACTCCATCTTTATGTTTTGCACTAATGGAAGATAAGTAATATCCAACATACAGAACAGATCAAGTAATTATGCCTTTTAACATCACCGGACATACTGTCAGACATGGCCAATATGATGAATTTTTTAGTAACTGTACTTTTCTGTTACAAAGGAGAAGTCAATGAGAAGTAGATAGCAATGTAAAAAATAAAAGAACACCAATACATCAAAAGAGGAAAGAAAATAAAATTAAAAAGAAAGTTACCCTGAAAAAATGAAACGTGCTATGTAAGCTGCCATATTAATAGTATCCCAACATGAAGACCTGCACAACCATTTCATACGTTTCAAGCTTAATATACCCAATTGAGGTCATTTTCAAAAAATTTTGTGATAGATTGCGCTATTGAATGGTACATTTAAAAAAAAAAAACTCCACTGTGAAAATTACCATTTTAAGTGATTGGGAACCATGTAAGTTAGATTCAAATAACTACAAAACATATAAAATATTTGGAAGTTAATATGCCGGGGGGGGGGGGGGCGAAGCCAAGATGGCACAGTGAAAGCAGTGACTTGCTTGAGTTCCCCCCAAACCCCTCCAAATACCTGTGAAAATTGGCTCTAAACAAATTCTAAAGCAGCAGAACCCACAAAAAGACAGAGTGAAACAAATTTCCAGCCCAAGACAAGCTGGATGGTTGATCAAAAAGGTATATCACACCGGGCAGGGAGAGGAGTGCAGTTTGGCGTGGGCACGCGGACTGCAGCGACCCTGGAACAGGCCTCAGAGGACTGTATCATGGGAAGCTGTGGTGGTTTGCAGACTTCTCAACCCACGAACAGCAAAGGACAGTGGGAAAAGTCTGTAACTGTGGTGAGCAAAGGAGCTAGGTCTCAGCTGCAAGTCCCAAGCCGGCCTCTGGGGCAGCAGCTGCCTCCAGAGCTCCCGGCCTACAGACTGAGGGGGAATCGCGTGGCTGATCAGAAGGGATTGCAGGGATCTCTTTGCCAGTGCTGAGGCAGGAATCTTTTGCTGTGCCTGTGCTTGGATCTGGGTCACAGTTATGAGAGGCAGTACTGGGGCGAGGAAGAGCGCTGGCCTGGTGGAGCTTATTGTGGCAGTGGAGAGGAAACACCCCACCCCTTATCATACCACCTTAGAAGAACTGACACTTTTCAGGTCCCTAGAAGTATCTCTGAAAACTGCTGTACAAACCCCCGAAGCTTGGGACAGTACACTCTCCACATTGCAAGCAGACTTTTACCTTAACAAAGAGTTTAAAACTCAAGTAATT
Source organism: Vombatus ursinus (assembly GCF_900497805.2). NCBI lineage: Eukaryota > Metazoa > Chordata > Mammalia > Diprotodontia > Vombatidae > Vombatus > Vombatus ursinus. Next base: position 37,802,146 of record NW_020954548.1, on the reverse strand, counting down.
GACTGGAATTATGAGTAAGCAGCGCAAAAAGAGTCAGACTACATTATCTTACTTTGGTGACAAAGAAGATCAAAACATACAACCAGAAGAAGACAACAAAGGCAAAGCTCCTACATCCAAAGTCTCCAAGAAAAATATGAATCAGTCCCAGGCCTTGGAAGAACTCAAAAAGGATTTTGAGGAGCAAGTAAGAAAAGTAGAGGAAAAACTGGGAAGAGAAATGAGAGTGATGCAAGAAGATCATGAAAAACAAGTCAATAGCTTGCTAAAGGAGACCGAAAAAAATACTGAAGAAAATAACACCTTAAAAAATAGCCTAACCCAAATGGTAAGAGGTCCAAAAAGCCAATGAGGAAAAGAATGATCTAAAAGGTAAAATTGGCCAAATGGAAAAGGAAGTCCAAAAGATTACTGAAGCAAATACTTCCTTAAAAAATAGAATAGAGCAATTGGAAGCTACTGACTTTATGAGAAATCAAGACACTGTAAAACAAATCCAAAAGAATGAAAAATTAGAAAACAATGTGAAATATCTCATTGGAAGAACAACTGACCTGGAAAATAGATCCAGGAGAAAGAATTTAAAAATTGTTGGACTATCTGAAAGCCATGATCAAAAAAAGAGGCTAGACATCATCTTTCAAGAAATTATCCAGGAAAACTGCCCTGATATTCTAGAACCAGAGGGCAAAATAGAAATAGAAAGAATCCACTGATCTCCTCCTGAGATTCCCAAAGGAAAACTCCCAGGAATATTGTAGCCAAATTCCAGAATTCCCAGGTCAAGGAGAAAACATTACAAGCAGCCAGAAAGAAATAATTCAAGTATTGTGGAAACACAATCAGGATAACACAAGATTTAGCAGCTTCTACATTAAGGGACTGCAGGGCATGGAATATAATATTCTGGAGGGCAAAGGAGATAGGATTACAACCAACAATCACCTACCCAGCAAAACTGAGTATAATCCTGCAAGGGAAAAAAAAATGGTCATCCAGTGAAATAGAGGACTTTCAAGCATTCTTGATGAAAAGACCAAAGTTGAATAGAAAATCTGACTTTCCAATACAAGGCTCAAGTGGAACATGAAGAGGTAAACAGGAAAGAGAAATCAAAAGAGACTTATTAAGGTTGAACTGTTTACATTCCTGCATGGAAGGATAATATTTGTAACTAATGAGATCTTTGTCAGTATTATGGTAGTTGGACGGAAAAAATTATATGTATGTATATAAATATATATATGTAGATAGATAGATAGAGATATAGATAAATAGATATAGGACACAGGGTGAGTTGAAGATGAAGGGGTCATATCTGGAGAATAAAATTAAGGGGTGAGAGAGGATTATACTAGGAGAAGGAGAAAGGGACAGATAGAACAGGGTAAATTATCTCACACAAAAAAAAAACAGAAGAGAAAAGGCTCTCACAGTGGAGGGGAAACAGGGGAAGGTGAGAGCGAATAAGTGAATCTTATTCTCAAAGGATTTGACTTAAGGAGAGAATAACATACACACTCAATTGGGTATGGAAATCTGTCTTACCCTACAGGAAAATAGGGGGGGAAGGGTTCAAAACAGTAGGGGGATGATAGAGAGAAGGGCAGATTGGGAAAGAGGGTAATCAGAAGCAAGTACTTCTCAGGAGGGTCAGAGTCAAAAGAAAGAATAGAATAAATGGGGGGGGTGGGATAGGATTAAGGGAAATAGAGTTAGTTTTTCACAGCATGTCTACTATGGAAGTGTTTTGCATAACTGCACATGTATAACCTATATTGAGTTGCTTGCCTTTTCAATGAGGGTGGGCGAGGAGGGAGGAAGGGAGAAAATTTGGAACCCAAAGTTTTAAAAACATGTTTAAAAAAAATGTTTTCACATGCAACTGGGAAATAAGAAATACAGGAAATGGGGTACAGAAATCTATCCTGCACTACAGGAAAATATAAGGGGAAGGGGATAAGAAAAGGAGGGGAGAGATAGCAGGGAAAGGAGACTAGGGGAAGGGGTATTCAGAATGCATGCCATCTTGGGGTTGGGGGGAGGGGAGAGATAGGGTGAAAATTTGGAACTCAAAATGTTGTGGAAGTAAATGTTGAAAACTAAAAATAAATAAGTTTATTAAAAAAACATGCCAGGGAACACACAAGAATTATATAAATACAATTATAAAACACTCTTTAAAGAAATGAGGAATGACAATTAGAGGAATAAGAATATTTGTTGTTCTCAGGTGGGCCATATTTTTTATAAAAATAAATATCGTACATCTAAGTTAGTGTACAGACTTAGTGCCATATAAATAAAACTACCAAGGTATAAAGTATACTTCATGTAGTTAGACAAAATAATACAATTCATTTAGAGGGACAGAAGATCTAGAGTCTTAAGGGAAATAATGGGGAAAAATGAGGAATGAAAGGGGAATAGCACTTACAGATCTTATATTATCAAGATGCATTCATCAACATTACTTACTACTGCTTTAAAAAAAAGTAAACTAAATCAGAGGAACATAGTCCAGTAATAATCAAACACAATTACCTAATGTTGGATCAATTCAAGAACTAGGGAAAAAAACTTCCTATTTGACAAGAACTATTGGGGAAACTACAAAGGAGTTTGGCAGAAGTTAAGTTTAGGGCATTATCTTATACCACATAGCAAAAAGAGCTCAAAATTCATACGCAACCCTAATATTAGAGGTCAAACCACCAAAAAACTAGAAATGAACCATGTAAGTTTCAAAGCAATGACTAGGAGATGAATCCATATATATAACAGAGACAGATAATTTTAATTACATGACATTGAAAAAGTTTTTGCACTAACAAAATCAATGCAACTTGGATAAGAAGGAAAGCTGCTATTAATATGCTTAACATATTAATACCGAAAGAAGAAGACCAAAAGGCATGCTGAAATATGCACTCCTTTTTGGGAAAAAGGGAGCATGTCAATACTTTAGATAATAACTTTAAATTCAGTCAGAAAGTTCCCAGTTATAAGAGAAAAGAAAACCTTTTTTGGTGGTTTTCAAACCCTCCAGTGACAACTGAAAAATTGTAATGATCAATATATGGATTTTAGCAACAAAATTTTAGCAACAACTCAAAATGAGTCATATGTGTGTGACTTGGCTAGAATGTGTCCACAAAGAGCACAGGACCCTTCTCTCTACATCACTGAGAAAACTATGGGGGTTTACTAAACCCCGGTTTTCAAATATTTATATTACAGCAGAAAAATTAAAAAGTACATAAACTCAGACGATTGTACTAAATGCTATGTAGTATATTCCAAATGTAATATAGAAGAGTAAAGAGGTGATGAATATATATAATATTTTGGGTTTATACCACTTTCCTCCAAAGAGCTCAATGCATTTTAAATAGAACTTTGCAGAATTTTAACTCTATAAGCAACTCTGACAGAATTCACATCTTTGAAGCAAATTCTATTTTCCCTTTAACTTCCAACATAAATCAAAGGTGCCTTCACAAGAACAGATTGCTCCAGTAAACTGAAAGCTTTGGTGAAGGAAAACAGTTAGCCGTGGCATGCTGGCAATAGTAGAAAAAAAAAAATTTATGCATAGTGAGAGCTTTAATCCCTACTTAGGAGTTTGACTTTTCCTTTGTAAAAGTAAGGCAGGAAGCAGGAGAACTCTACCTCTGAAAGAATATCTCTACTTTTGGTCTCTATGCCTAGAATCTAAATGGTAGGCTATATATTTGGGTTTGGTTCTATTCTTTCTCCTGATTATGAAAGTGATGACCTTGGACGTACACACAGCCAATGTGATTGCTATTAATGGAATGAGGAAGTGATTCCCTACTTAACTCAGCTGATGGAGTCACTGGATTTTGTCACAGATGATGAAATTTTAATGTACTAATAAGGTGTTAAACTAACTGTAAAATTATGGCTATACCCTGAGATCCCTTTATGAAGTGCGAACCCCTTTCTCTAGACAAAATTAAATAACTTCACTGGAAAAGTAAAAACTAGATATGCTTTGTAGGTTTTATATAGCTAAGCCTTGGATCATTTTCAGATTTGAGAATTTGAAGGGCAGTGGGCTCAAGAACTCTTTGTGGAGGAGATCCCTGTAAGCAGAAGAGGAGACTTCTTTTTCCTTACTTCCTCACTGGCCATGGTGTCTACCTGTGATTTTCCCAGAGGGAAATATCCCACCCAACAGTTCCCGAGTTCATTACTTTGACAGAGTTTGAGGAACAAAGGCTTCAGAGAAACACAGATATGAAAGACAGTCAGTAGCAAGAGGAAGCAGATTTAAAGACCCCTAGCAGCAGAAAAGAGATCTAGCTATGGACTCAAGAGAGCTAGCACTGGCCACTAAGAACAGAGCTAAGGAGAGCTCACACATGGACCTCACTGAACTCTTAAGTTGAGCCCACTCTGCCTATGCACACTCTATTTGTGGGAGACTATACCATAGGTTTATGGAAAGAATTTTTGTAGCTAATGATTTTGCTATCTTACCCTAGAAAATGCCTGTACTAAAACCTAATTGTATCTAGTGGCTAATTGCTAATGGAAAGCACATTGGAGGGGGCCTACGAATTTTAGGACTAGTCAGTATAACCTAGAACTCAAGGTAGCAGCTTCCGGTAAGTTGAAAGTTAGGGGAGTAGCCCAGAAGGGGTGTTAGAAATAACAGAACTAATCATTAAAATAAAATACAGTGCAATGAAGTTATTAGACCCCTTACAATTCCCACCCTGCCCCACTTCAAATGCCCTGTCCTAGAATTAATTATGATGGATAATACTCAATATGCATTTGCATTGTCCTTTATAAGAACAAGAACATGGGGCAACCAACAGTATCTGCATTTTTCTAGGGATATTAACTTGTCCCAAATCATAGAATCAATGACATAAGTATAACTGGAGTTGAGATATCCCAATTAACAATCCAACTGCATCATCATCATCATCATCATCAACAACATGGCACATATAAATATATATATATAGCAATTTAATGTTCGCAAAGTGCTTTACATACACTATTTAATCTGACCTTTAGACAATCTGGTACAGTAAGGACTACAAATGTTATCATACCTATCTTAAAAATGAGAAAACTGAGGCTAACAGAAACGAAATGATGACCTCCCCCACCCCTGCCCATGGTAACAAAATTGTTAAGTGTCAGAGGCAACATCTAAATCTAAGTCTCTTAACTTGAAGTTTAGTGTAAAAGTGTAGAGAAATCTATCTTACCTCACATGGAAAGAGGAAGGATAGGGATAAAAAAAAAAAGAGAAGGGGGTGATAGAGGGACAGGCAGATTAAGGGAGGTAGTGGTCAAAAGCAAAAGAAACTTTTGAGGAGGGACAGAGAAAAGGGAGAGGGAGAGAGAGATAATGATAAAGAAAAATAGGATGGAGGGAAACACACAGTTAGTAATCATAACTGTGAATGTAAATGGGATAAACTCACGCATAAGAAGGAGAAAGCAGAATGGATTAGAAACCAGAATCCAAAAATATGTTGTTTACAATAAATACACTTGAAACAGAGAGATACACACAAAGTAAAGGTAAGGGGCTGGTGCAGAATCTATTACACTTCAGCTAAGGTTAAAAAAAGAAAAGCAGGAGTAATAATCATGTTCTCAGACAAAGCAACAGCAAAAATACTTAATTAAAGAGATAAGCAAGGAAACTACATTTTGCTAAAAAGGTACCATAGAGTAATATCAATTATGTATCTATGTGTATATATATATATATATATATATATGCACCAAATGACATAGCATCCAAATTCATAAAGGAAAAATCAAATGAGTTACAGGAGGAAATAGATAATAAAACTATAATAGTGGGGGATCTCAACTTTCCCCTCTCAGAATTAGATAAATCTAATCATAAAATAAATAAAAAAGAATTTAAGGACATGAATAGAACTTTAGGAAAGTTAGATGTGATAGACCTCTTGAAAACTGAATGGAAATAGAAAGAAGTAGACCTTTTTCTCAGTGGTACATAACACTTTCACAACAACTGGCCACATATTAGGGTATAAAGACCTTACAACCAAATATAGAAAAGCAAAAGTATTAAACGCATCCTTTTCAGACTATAATGCAATAAAAATCCTATTCAAAGATAGCAGGCCAAGCGGCAGATAGGTGGTGCAGTGGATAGAGGACCAGCCCTGGATTCAGGAGGACCTGAGTTCAAATACGGCCTCAGATACATAATATTTGCTAGCTGTGTGACTCTGGGTAAGTCACTTAACCCCACTACCTAGCCAAAACATAAAATAAAAAATACATAAACAAAGATAGCAGGCCAGGTATGAGGGACAGTCAGAGGGCCAGAAACAGAGAAAAATCAAAAATGTGAAGAAAGAAGATAAAAATCTCACTTAGGCTTCTTAAAATCAGTAGCATCCGGGCCACACGAGTAGTTCACAATAATTTTGTTGTTCAGTCATTTCAGTCAGGTCCCACTTTTCAAAACACCATTTGCAGTTTTCTTGGCAAAGATATTAGAGTGGTTTGCCATTTCCTTCTCCAGCTCATTTTACAGAGGAGAAAACTGAGGCCAACAGAGTTAAGTGATTTGCCCAGGGTCACGCAGCTAGTAAGTGTCTGAGGGTGAATTTGAACTCAGGAAGAGGAGTCTTCCTAACTCCAGGTTCAGCACTCTATCCACTGTACCACCTACTTGCCCCAGCTCACAATAATACAAGTAATTAATTCATTCTTTTTTTATGTTTCTCTTAACAAAAGCTTTTTTAAAAAAATACTAAACATTTATTAATTTATTTTTAGTTTTCCATCTTGTGTTATCCTGATTGTGTTTCCACAATACTTGAATTGTTTCTTTCTGGCTGTTTGCAATATTTTCTCCTTGGCCTGGGAACTCTGGAATTTGGCTACAATATTCCTAGGAGTTTTCCTTTGGGGATATCTTTCAGGAGGTGATCAGTGGATTTTACCCTCTGGTTCTAGAATATCAGGGCAGTTTTCCTTGATAATTTCTTGAAAGATGATGTCTAGCCTCTTTTTTGATCATGGCTTTCAGAGAGTCCAATCATTTTTAAATCACCTCTCCTAGATCTATTTTCCAGGTCAGTTGTTTTTCCAATGAGATATTTCACATTGTCTTCTATTTGTTCATTCTTTTAGTTTTGTTTACAATTTCTTGATTTCTCAAAGTCACTAGCTTCCATTTGCTCCACTCTAATTTTTAAGGAAATATTTTCTTCAGTGAGCTCTTGGACATCCTTTTCCATTTAGCCAATTCGGCTTTTTAAGGCATTCTTCTCCTCATTGGCTTTTTGGACCTCTTTTGCCATTTGGGTTAGTCTGTTTTTTAAGGTGTTATTTTCTTCAGTATTTTTTGGGGTCTCCTTTAGCAAGCTGTTGACTTGTTTTTCATGATTTTCTTGCATCACTCTCATTTCTCTTCGCAGTTTTTCCTCTACTTCTCTTACCTGCTTCTCAAAATCCCTTTAGAGCTCTTCCAAGGCCTGGGACTAATTCATATTTTTCTTGGAGGCTTTGGATGTAGAAGCTTTGACTTTGTTGTCTTCTTCTGGTTGTATGTTTTGATCTTCTTTGTCAATAAAGTAAGATTCTATGGTCTGACTTTTTTTTTGCATTGTTTGCTCATGATCCCAGACAAATATTTGACTTTTAAACTCTTTGTTAAGATAGGGATCTGTTTCCAGTGTGGAGAATGTACTGTCCCAAGCTTCAGGGGTTTTGTGTAGCTGTTTTTAGAGATACTTCTAGGGACCCGTAAATTTTCAGTTAATCCAAGGTGGTATGATCAAGGGTGAGGTGTTTACTCCTTTCCTGGTCTGGGCTCTGGTCTACCTATGAGTGACCACAAGCACTCGTTTCTGCCTTGGAGCCATGAGGAGGATTCCCTCTCCACTGCCACTACAAACTCCACCACACCAGCACTCCTTCTCATCTCAGGACCACCACTCAGAGCTGCAGCCCAGATCCAAGCATGGGAAACACAAGAGAATCCTGCCTCAGCACCAGCAAAGATATCCCTGCAATCCTCCTCTGATCAGCCACTCAATTCCCCTCTCTGTCTGTGGGCCCAGAGCTCTGAAGCAGCCACTGCCCCAGCGCTGTGCTGGGACTGAGGGCCAGACCACGCTCCTCTCTCCCTGTGGTCAGACAGACCTTTCCTACTGACTTTCTAAGTTGTCTTTGGTGTTTGTGGGTTGAGAAGTCTGGAAACCACCACGCTCCCCTTGATTCAATCCCCTGAAGACTGCTCCAGGTTCACTGAGGCCTGGTCTTTGCCTGAGCAGTGTGCATGGACCGCGCTGAACTACACTCCTCTCCCAGCCCAGTGCAACAGACTTTTCAAATCAACCATCCAGGTCGTCTTGGGCTGGAAATGTATTTCACTCTGTCTTTTTGTGGGTTCTGCTACTCTAGAATTTGTTTAGAGCCATTTTTTACAGGTATTTGGAGGGGTTAGGGGGAGAGCTCAAGCAAGTCACTGCTTTTACTCTGCCATCTTGGCTCTGCCCCCCAACTAATTCATTCTTAATGGGTTATCTTTCCCAATCAAGATCATAAATACCTGCTCTTCCTCACTTCACTTTCATTTCTCAAACCCTTGCAATCTAGCTTCCAATCCAGCTTGCCTTTCATCCCTTTCATCTTAATTGCAAAAAGCATTATAGCCTTTTCTCAGTTCTCATCCTTACTGATCTTTCTGCAATACCTGACATTGTCGACAAACCCCTACTCCAGGATACTCTCTCCTGCTTCTCCTCCTACCTGTCTGGGCACTAATTTTTAGTGTCCTTTTCTGGATCATCATCAATGTTCCATTCTCTATTCATAATGTACAATGCAGATCTTTGAGGCTTCATTCCTGGGTATATCTGTGCCTGCTTTCTATGATCTAATCAGTTCTAAAGATTTTAATTACCATCTCTCTGCAAATGATTCCTATATTTACATATCTAGTACTACTCAGAACCAGTTCCATATTTCCAACTGCCTGCTAGACATCTCCACCTGAATGTCGCATAAGCACCTGAAACCCAATACTTCCAAAATGGAAATCCTTTTCTTTCTCCCTAAACCCACTCCTCCTTTAAACTTTCCTATGTGTCTAGCCCCCACCTACACCTGCCATCCTTTTAGTCATATTCACTTCCCACTCTCATTGAAAGAAATCTGTTCTCCATATCCAATCACAGGATTATAGAGGTAAAGCAGGAAGGGACTTCAGAAATTATCCTGTCCAACTCCATCATTTTACTGATGGAAAAAATGAGTCCTAGAGGGTCACTTGCTTAGGGTCCCACTGGTAACAAGTGCCAGAACCAGGACTTAAACAATCAACAGACTTCAGAACTAACACTCCACTGAAAAAGTTGGTTGCCAAGTTCTATCCACTTTACTAACACTGCCTCTCTCACTTTCATTCCTTTCTCTTGCCTAATATGCCCACAACCTAATTTAGGAGCTTATCACTTATCTCCTGTCCTGTTGCAACTGGCTACTAATTGGTCTCCCTATGTCCCATCTATCCTCCTCTAATACATCCTCCATATATCAGCCAAACTATTTTTGAAACAGAGATCTGACCAAGTTGTTACTCTATTCAAGAGGTCTCAGTGGTTCTTGTTGCTTCTAGGATAAAATTTAAAGCCCCTCACTATCTGGCTCCAATCTATCTTTCCAGGATGATTTTATATTATTCCCCTTCACAAAGTCTTAGTTCTAGTAAAACTGGTTCATTTCCTGAATTTCCAAGAAATGACATAAGATGCTTTGCATGAGCTATCCCACATCTGGAAACCTCTTCCTCTTTACATTTACCTCTTGGAATCCCTAGCTCCCTTCAAGAACCACTGGTTCCAGGAGACCTTTCATGATGCAACCAGTTGTTACTCCTCCCACAAACCAAAAATATGCTGCACTTACTTCACATATATGTTTTATTTACTTATCTAAATATGTATTGTATCCTTTCAGTAGAACATAAGTTCCTTGAGGACAAGAATTGTTTCATTTTTGTCTCTGACTTTTCAGTGCCTATTAGGCACCTACTAGGAACGTAATAAATGCTTGTTAAATTAAATGTAATTCAGTAAATTAGACTGAGTCTTACTGTAGGTATAACTTTGCCTAAGGCTCTAGGTACAGAATCATATAACCTGTCAAAGAGAGAAAAAATCTCACAGATGATCTTATCTAATCTCTTCATTTCAGATTTGATAAAGTACTATGCTCTTGTTATTATAATAATATCTTGAGTAAAGCTACAAGCACTAGGTGAAAATATTAGTTCATTTAATTTAGAAAGATGCTAAGAATACCAAGATATTAAATATGATCTATCTGTCGGCTAGTTACATTTGTTCCATTCCACAGTCACGTGTCAAAACACTATGACAGCTCCAGCCCAGCAAATGAATAAATGCTGAATTGGAAGCAATTAGCCTTAACACAAAGAGAACTAGTCCACTAGAAGTTGATCCCCACTATTACAAGGAGCTTAACAAACATATCTTGCTGGCGGTAACTTGGAAATGCCACCTTTGAAATGTGAAGTATATTATGATTTCATTAAAACTTAAGTAATTTAGCCTCTACTGATTTATAATTTATCATTATTAGCACAAGGGCAGCAAAGTGGTGCAGTAGATAGAGTGCCAGGCCTGGATCCTGAGTTAAAATCTGGCCTCAGACACTTACTAACTTTTACCTGGGCAGATCATTTTACCTGGTTTGCCTTAGTTTCCTTATTTGTGATATGAGCAGGAGAAGGAAATGGCAAACCACTCTAGTATCTTTGCTAAAAAAAAACCCCAAATGGGGTCATAAAGAGTTGGACATGACTGAAACCACTGAACAACAGCAAAGGTCAAAGTATATTGTGCCATTCAATTTCATGTAAGTGATTGATATACTAATCATAAAATATTCTCATCTGTCATTTATTCAGATCTTGATGGTGTCCCAAATAGTGAGTCTTTTAGCCTTGTTCAAATCACAATATGGCATTTGACTATTTTAAATATTTTATAACTCAGACTACCCATTAATTAGGATTAGCCTTCCCCTCCACACTCTGTCCACAATGGCTCTAAAAATTAGTAAGGTTTCAATTTGTTGTGAAAATGATGTTTTAAAAATAAAAAGTTGCACACATTCATTTCAAAGCTCTGCTCTCCCAAGCATAATACTCTTGCTCAGGTTACTTATTTTAGAAATTCAATCATAAAACAATTATGTAAAATGTGTCAGGGCCAAAGAAGTCATTCAAGTTGAGTAAGCAGAAACAAAGGGAAAATACTTTTTTTCTTTTCTCTCCTAAAAACATGGGCTAAGAAGATTATTATCCTAGAATTTGGATTTAAATATTCAAAATGTAAAGAGAGATTTATAAAAATGCTATTGGGTATCCAAAGAAAGTAAAATTTTCCTTCCAGTTTGTGAACACATGCTTAAGTTGTGCTCTTGGCCTAAAGCTAAAGAAAAAATTCTTGGAGTCAGTTCCAGGGATGAGCAGTAGCATCTCCCTTGTGAGATCTAATTAGATTGACCAGAAGAAAAATGGTTGGTAGGAGGAGAGGAGGGAGGAAAAAAAACAAAACTCTAATACATTAAACTTGTGAGCACTTCAGAAAATTCAAACCCTAGCTTTATGAAAACAGATTTTTTTTTGTAAGCTATTAAGACAGTATATACCTCATGATTATTGACTTTATGCAAGCTCAGCTTCATGTGACAAGTTTAACAAGTCTTCAAAGCTGCAACATTTACAATTAGTTTGAAAATATAAGCAAAACAAAATAGGCAATAAATTTCTTGGTACACACACACACACACACACACACACACACAATTTATTTTGTAGGATTTTATAATCAAGTCAGTCAGCATTAATATATAACATTAAAAAAATTTCCAAAACCACTTGCTCCCAAGAAAACTCTTGGGAAATTGGGAAAAATTAAGAAAAGACTGCAGAAAGCATTTCTTTTCTCTATTCATTCTGGCATCATAGGATCATAGATTTAGAAGAAACCAACTTGGAGATGACCTATCAAAGCTCAACATTTTATATATTAGGACTGAGGCCTCGAGAGGTTATTTGAGTTGTCCAGGATGATATTGGTAGGAAGTGACTGAGAAGTAATATGAAACCAGATCTTCTTGACCATATTGCATAGTTTGGTTTTCCATGTTTTAGTTTTCTGTAATTTAGCATAACACATTTCTATACAAATACTTTAAATCCTGCCAAGTTAATTGTATTCGATACACATTGAAACATGCTCTAGACAGCTTTATTTTTAGTTCCTTCAGGAAATAGTCTATACACATCAAGCATAGCTGATGTAAGAATAAGATATCTAATATTCAGAATTTATAACTAAGCATATAGGTACAAGATGCTAAACATAAGAATTAACTATAAATCTTAATACCAGTCACTTCAGGCTTACATGTAATTATTTTTTTTTTAATTTCCCTAACTCCTTAACTTCTTTCTGAGGCAAGCCAATACAAACTGCACTGAGAGACTTTTGGCTCACTGTATATTTCCAATGCAAATATAAGAAGCAGCATTGTGAGATTAAAAATGAAATAGTACATTGAAACTACTAGGTTTCAGTTTCCCAGTTAAAATCAGGACCTTCCTATTTGCCTTTCTTTTAAACAAACAACATTAGATACACACATCTCCATAAACTCTTCTTTTAATTTTTCATTATGCAAATACAAATTCCACTAATTAAATATACTTCTACATTTATATTACAAGTCTGTTGTTGACTAACTGACAAGTGCCCACACTGTTATAGTATGGTGCCTACTCCTCTCTTCCTCTCTCTTCTCTCCCTCCTCTTTCTTTATCCTCCTCTCTGTTCCTCTCCCTCCTCCCCTCCCAACTTCCTGCCTGTCTCTCTTTCTCTACTTACTACCTCACACAGTTGTTGAAATGTGGGCCCCAACACATATAAGAGCTTTGTTTCTTTTGTTATTAATTGAAATATGATAAAAAGAAAAATATTCACCCGAATGCGAAGCAGATTATTCATTCACATACACACATAAATGAGAAGCAAATTGTTCATTCAGGTACTACCATGTCCATGATAGTCAACTCTCAATTATCTGTTCTAAAGACAGAAATCTGTGGCATAATACAAAAGCCTGGATAGTCCAGTTAATAATCTATAACTTACTGACACTTGGCCACATCAGAGCTGGGTCACTCATTTACATACCCCTGCCTCCAAATCTAGTATAACAACCTCCTTCAATTTCACTTTATTATTAGTGATCTCAGGGCTTGCAGGGTACAAAACAAGTTGGCTCAGGTGACAATAGGCATTAAGAGAATATCCAAACATTGTGGTCAAAGGCAATGTGATAGAATGAGGAAAAAAATATGAAGTTGGAGCAAGAGATTTTGGTTTCAAATTCAAGTTCTGCCACTCACAAGCTAGATAACCTTAGACTAGTCACATTTCTGAATCTCAGCTTATAGTTCATTAAGTAAATGAAATATTTGGATTAAATAATCTCCGTGGTTTCTTTTAACTCTAATTCCTACAAACTGTAGATCAAGTACAATGGTGAGTGAATTGGCATGATTAAAAATAACTACCATTCATTGCCATAAAACAGAAATTAATGAGGCAAATAAAGTTTTTTTAAAATGGGAGGAAAGAGGAAAAATGAAGGGAATCTTCACAGGGAAAACCTCCCAGAAAAAAAAATAAGGAAGATGCTAAAGAAAGAGGCCCCAAGAAAAGTAATTAAGTATTATAAAGTAAAATGAGAATTTCCAAAAGGTACCAAAAAAAAAAAAACAAACAAACCAATAAGACCTTTTGAATAGAAAATACATCTACTATAAGAATCTTCAAAGTAGTTAAAAATTCAGTAAGTGCTATACAGGAAGCTCTGGCATCTAAAAAGATAAATACAAGTGCAAAGAAAAAAAACACAAAGAGACAAAAATTTGACTTGACAGCTTGGAACATTTTGTGGAAAATCTTAATAAAACACTGAGTTCTCTGAACAATAGAATGACTCAGATGGAGAAAAAATTTAGAGACAGAAAAATAACAAAACAAAATAAAATATAACAAAATTGGAAAGAGAATTGAGATCTCTACAAATCAAAGAAACCGAGGCAGAACACAAAACTTTGTGAGAAAACCTAAGAATTATTGGCCTTCCAGAAAAACATTAAGAAATAAGGTATAAATGATCTATTCAAGGAAATCACACAAGAAAATTACCTGGAAAAACTGAAAATGGAGAACAAAAGTGCAGATCAATAGCATACACATGATGTCATCAGAAAGTAGTCCAAATTTTAACTCACCTAGATATATAGCCATCAAAACTTGACTTTTTGGAAGCAAAGAGTGACTTTTACAAGGCAATAGAAAGAAATAAACCACTTAAGAACAAGCACCAATTCAATTAATGTAGTACTCTTTGATTAGGATGATAAATGAAACAAGAGGGTAAAAATCTGGTATATCAAAAAGCAAGACAAAGCAGCCTTAATGTAAAAATTTGCTTATCTTGACAAACTAAGCATACTCATTAATGAAAAGATGGTACAGGAGATGGATAGTGTGATTTATTTTTGGTGCTCTGAATTCAGGATTAGTCATTTCATTAATAGGTTTTAAACTCTTTCAAAGATTTTTTTTCTATAATTTTCTATAATTATTTCAATGTATAAATTGTTGTTTCAATGTATAATTTGGAAATTACTCTGATCTCATAATCATTAGAGTTCTTGATTTCTTTTGAAAATGTCCACTTCATCATTTCTTCTTATGGCACAATACCAGTTCATTATATCCATCTAACAATTTACTTAGCCATTCCTTAAAGGGCAAGCACTTCCCTCCCTTAGTTTCCACTTTGGGGCTAATATAAAAAAAGTTGATATAAATGGTCCAATGCCTCTTTTTCTGATTTCTTTAGAGTATGGGCCTAGTAGTGGTATAGTTGGGTTAAAGGGTATGCACAGTTTAATAAGGTTTGGAGCCAAGTTCCACTTTTTTTTCCAGAATGGCAATACTTATGAACAGCTCCAGCAGCAATGCATTAGTATCATGCCTGTTTTCTCTAACATATGTTTCTTCTTTTGTCACCTTTGCCAATCTGATGGCTGTGAGAACATTTAAATAGTTTTAATTTTGTATCTCTCTAATTATTAGTGATTTTAAGCATTTTTTCAATTGCTATTGATAGCATGGATGAGGGCAATTTCTGAACTTTTACACTGGTTATCTGTTATGCTTGGAATGCTCTCCTTTACTTACTTCTGCCTCTCAGAATCCTTGGTTTTCTTCAAAACTCTGCTTAAGTGCCACCTTCTATATGAAATCTTTCCAGATCATTATCCTACCCCTTTCTGCTGTTGCCTTCCCTCTGAAAATTTCCTTGTATTCATTTTGCATTTATTCTTATATATTTATGTGTCCATTTGTCTCCCCATTAGAATATGAAGATGGACTTTTCTCTCTGTATCATCAGTGCCTGGCACATAGTGGGCCTTAAATAAATGCTCATTTAACCAATTTTTGAGTGACTTAATTAGAAAGTCCTAAAGAATTAACCAAAAATACCTTTAGCTACAAAGTAGCACAATGCAAAACAAAGTCACAAAAATGATCAACATTTCTCCATCTTCTTACTAAACAAGGTTTAGGAAGAATGAGTACAAAGAGCAATTCCATTTAAAATAGAAACAAAATGTATTAACTATCAAGATATACATGGGACTTCATAATTACAAAAATAATATTTTATACCAATAAGGGAAAATCGAAACAATTAATAAGTCATTCCATGTGCATGGCTGAGCCACTCTTACTTAATATTTTATCTTATAGATGAAAATATATCCCAAATTAACCTACAGATTTACCATTCCATCAATCAAAATACCGAGAAGATATTTTACACAGCAAAATTGTAACACTCATACTCAAATGGATCAATTTGGAAGTCTCCAAGTCATCTATTCCTGCTGGCAATTTTGTGTGACACTCTTCCACATCTCTCCAACATGATACAGGCTTCCTTGTTTCTCCTGATGTTGATATAACAGTAGGGCATTTTGGCTGTCCACATGTTTTCTTCTCCCTCACCATGTGACTTGTCCATCTTCTCTTTTTGTCATATAATTCCTTGCTAATATCTTTTACTCCTGTTCTTTGGCGTTCCTCATTGGTGATATATCATAGCCTGCTCACATCCACCAGGCACCTCTCCATTGCCCTCTCTGTGGGTTATTTTTAATTTTTCAGTCAGTAGCATTCCTACATCTTGCTATCATATAACAATGCTGGTATGATGTTGGTATAAAAAGATAGGTTTTGTATTCATACACCTACAACACTATACCCGGGTTTGAAGGCTAATCTTGCTATTTACTAGCTGTGTGACCAGGGGAGAGTGACAACTCCTCTGAGCCTGTTTCCAAGATACCTCCTTTTCAGAGCTGTTGTAAGGAAAGCCCTTTATAAACTATAAAGAGCTCTAGAAAGGTGAGCTAGTTCTATAATT
Organism: Vombatus ursinus; assembly: GCF_900497805.2. NCBI lineage: Eukaryota > Metazoa > Chordata > Mammalia > Diprotodontia > Vombatidae > Vombatus > Vombatus ursinus. The sequence continues at coordinate 37,785,562 of NW_020954548.1, read as the reverse complement.
ATGAAGTAATTATATTTGCCAAAAATGAACATTTATTTAGTTACTAAATAATGATCTGCCTCTCTAATATCTCTTTTTCCTTCCTTTCCACTTCAACTGCAAGCACTCAAGTTCAAGATCTCATTCCTTTTTGCAAGAATTATTATAAATAGCCAAGTTTAGGATTCCATCTTGGATTTCCTTCTTGAAAAGGTTATTGTAAATAGCCTGCTCATTGGTCCTTTTTCCTAAAATAAATCTCCTTCCAATCTGTCATTTACACTACAGTTCTAATCAAACTCATTTCTCTACTCAAAAACATTGAGTACCTCTCTAATGCCAACTAATTGAAATGTAAGGTCACCCTAACATTCAAAACTCACCACAATCAGGTTCTAACCCACACTTCCAGTCTTATCTGACACTACAACATCTTTTTGCTCATTCTGTTCCACCCAAATAGGGATATTCTCTGGTTCATGTTCTGATTCTGCTCTCTCCCATCTCCATGATTTTACATCTTCAATGGATTTTACTCAGTTTTGCCTATTGAAGTTTCTCAATTCTTTTAAAGACCAATTTTAAAGACTCAATTTAAAGACCTACAAAGTCTTCCTTAATCCAACCTTCCCTTCCTTTCTCCACTCCTACACACCGTGAAGAATCTCCATTCTCAAATTTCTTGCTATACTTTCTACTTAGCACATTTTCATTTTCATCATAGTTATCTGTGTACATCTACCCTCCTCCATCTCAATTAATTCCATTACAGCAATATCTGTGATATTCTTTTTATCCTTTGTATATAGTAACTACACAATGCATTTGAATTTTACTGAAACACATTTAATTGATGTATATATATACTTTGAAATTCTCAGACAAAAAACTTCTGTGTGTGGACACATACAAATATTTTGAGATCCTAGAGCAAAAACCTATTCATTTACCTAAATGTGTGCATGTATATCAACATATTATCAACATTATTTATTTTTAAAAAGAGCATGTCAAATGTGTTTATGTGTATATGTATGTTACATTTTGGCCAAATATTTACTTTTTGATCATCTCATATGACACAAGGAACAACAGCTAAAAGTGTGGGGTCCAGCTTTGTTAAGTTTTTAACTTTTGCTACTTTAATAACATTAATAATAATATCTCCCATTTATACAGCCCTCAAAATTTCAAAGAGCTCTATATATATTATAAAAGAGTATTGATCTTTTTGATATGCTAATAGAAGGATCTCCATTCCTCGTAAAGGACTGTTGTCCAAACTGTAAAACCCAATTTAATTAATAAGAAATGAGCCTCTTGGGAGTAAAAGCCACACACCAAAAAAATAATACCACCGAAATTGCCCTGCAGCAGAATACATTTACCATGCAGTCAGGGTAATGAAATGCATATATGCTATGTTTGACTTAGCAGAATAAGGACTTAAATGACAGCCCACAGAATGTCATTAAAGATAAACTACCATTAGGTTGGTGTAAGCCAAAGCCTATATGTACTATTATCCAGTATAGTTACCTTATTCAACTGAAAAAATGCAGACTGCTGTCCACTTGAAAAAAAATTCAATTGAACTAGTTATTTATTCCATGTTAAGTGGGGAAAAAGAGGGGAAAAGCATTTATTAAGCACCTACTACATTCTAGGCTCTGTGCTAAGCACTGTATAAATTTTATCTCAATTGATCTCATTTAAGAGCTTAGATTTAAGTAAAATTTAATTTATATGAAAAACAAGGATGATTGTTTGAAACTAGGAAACCTTAAAATGTTTTACATACTCTCAAGGACTACAAACCCAATAAAATGATAACTGCATTTTGTCTCTCCTTTTCACACTGTGCAAAACTAGGAGCTATTCCAGATCATCTCAAAGATATATTAACAGTGATAGTGATGTAATCTTTTGAATATTTTATATAATCATAGTTACTGCATAATATGGGTTTGAAGCTCCAGATAGTGGATTTTGTCTACAGCACAGGGTCAAATTGAATGAATTGGTTCTATTCAGGCATTTTCCATATTCTAGGCTATTTGTTTTCAAATGACATTTCTAGTTCCTAGAAACTTGTGCTAAAATATGGAACAAGAAGATGTTTGCTGGCTCTGTTAAGGATAGCAGAAAAAGTCTGCTATGTAGAAACTTTCCTTGCAGCATGCAGAAAAGTCACTCATTCCAAACTGAAAATTTGACTAGTAACTTAGGTTTGTGAACCAGAAAATAATGTGAAATGTCTAAATCTGTGGTTCTCTACTCCACTAGGATTTGTAATCACTCCCCTACTTTATCTAGTCTACTTAGTTCCCTGACCACAAGAAAATTGCCTACTCAAACTCTGTACCATGTTCAATTACTTTAATGCTGTTCATAGCAACACCCCAGACTCCTTTACCTGCTTGATCATCCACTACTGCCATCCTCTTCAGTTCTATAATCTATCCTCTTCTGCTCCTAGGTTTCAGAAAATTGCTAGGGAAAGTTATGTAGAAATGAATTGCTAATCTACTTACATATGTCAGCTATAATTCCTTTATTAGTTTTTTATTGATCCTCTTAGTATACTCCCCAAGTGCTATCCCAAAACTTTTCCATTATGCTCAGGTTATCACTCTCCTTCCACACAGAATATATATTATGGTTAATGATTAGCAACCAATAATGTCAGATTCACATATAAAGTTAAGTTCCTCTAGGACTAGATAGGATATATCTTTCTCTCCTTCCTTCCTCAAGAGCTGATTCATCTTCCAAGAAGTTACTCAATTCCTACCTCCTCCATGAAAAGTTTTTTTCTCCTAAAATGCTGTGTTCTCCCTCTCCCTCTCCTTCTCCCTCTCCCCCCTTTTCCTAAACTGCATGGCACTTTCAATCAATACAACAAATTAGAACACACATAGATATTGTTTTGTATCATAGTCTACTTATGCCTTTAAGTTTTGTCTTCCCAAACAGATTGTAGTTAAAGACTGCAAACATGTTTAACAGTTCTCCTATAGCCCCTATAGTGCAGAGGTCCAAGCTTAAGCACATAAAGATGAATTTGACTCCCTATATAATGTTGGACATTTACCAGTGCTGAGGATGTAATGTAATATATCTACAGCAACATATGTAGCATCGTTACCTATGTTGATATTTCTGCTTTTAGATTTATAATTGGTTTCATTGTTTCTATCATGGCCTTAGTACATAAAAGTGGTCATTGAACAAGATAATAATTTATCTTAGAAACCAAAAACAAGCACAATTTAACGATCTACCAAGCTCAAGAGACTTTTTGCTACATTAACAACCATAAGGAAAATAAACTTGTCTTTAGTTCGAGAGCAGAAAGTCAAGCAAGCTACAACCTACCGATGTTATTTTCATCACTGAAAGAATTTTACTCTAAAGTCCATCAACCGGAAATATATGACTATGTGTATATGTACATACACACATATATACATATGCATGTGTATACACACACACACACACATTTTTATAAGATCAACTAAAGGGACTTTACTCTCAAACTACTGGTATAGAAGGTAAATTTGTTGAAAGGTCACCATAACTATTGACATGCATATTGAAATTAGTAAGCTATAACTAAACAATTCATAAGTTAACTGTCCTTAAAAAAACTAATTATAATAGAAATATGACTGAATCAAGACAACAAAGAGGTCTTTTGCTTAAAAATAATCATTATTATTATTTGTATTGATACTTATTTCTGCTTTAAAGATTGTAAAACCTTTTTACATACATTGTCCTAATTGAGCTTCACAAAAAACTTGGGAGGTAGATATTAAAGAAATTGCTATTCTTATTTTACAGATGAGGAACCTGAGGCTCAGGGAGGTTAAGCAGTTTGTCTCTATCCATATTAGTGTTCGAGGCAAGGTCTGAATCCAGCACTTTCTAATTCCAAATCCAGCAGTCCATCCACTAAGACATGCTAGCTCCCTTTGTGATTCTAGGAAGATCTAGTAAGACAAACACTTCTTACATTTACACTGAATTTTTAACTTGTAGTAAATGTAAGTTCAGATCAAGCACTTAAATAGTTTTATCTCAGTCATGCTTCTATACCAGCCCCTTAAAGAAAGATGAATTGGGGGCAGCTAGATGGCGCAGTGGATAGAGTACTGGCCCTGAAGTCAGGAGGACCTGAGTTCAAATCCAGCCTCAGACCAAACACTTGACACTTAAGAGCTGTGTGACACTGGACAAGTCACTTAACCCCAATTGCCTATTAAAAAAAAAAAGATGAACTGTCATATGCCATGGTATGAAACAATTAAAAGGACTTAACAAAATGGTTGCTGTAGCATATGTGAGCTTGCCTAAATGTTTCACTTCCAACTCGTTACATTATTTATCAATTATAACATGCACAAAAAAATCATAAACATTCTGCAAAGAAAGCGAGAAGGAGAAATGGATTTCAATATCACAACTAACAGGCACATACATATGTATGTTTCCTTGGTTAGTTCTCTGGTTACCCCCACTGTCTCAAACATCTAGGATCTCATTATACAGATGAATGATTCCAAGTTTTCTTCACATCTTTAACTCATTTGAGGGCCACTCGCATGTTCCTAGTAGTCTTGGCCACTGGCGACAGAAAATAACCACTTTGGGCCATGTTGGTTTATGAGAAAAAGGAATGTTTCTGAGCCCACATATGGATTTGGGGGAAATTATTTGACAGAACCAATATGTCCGTTGCAAAAAGAAATTGATTTATAAAAGTTCATAGTTCTTCAGACTAGAAAATTTAACTACTTCATGATTTGTTTTGTCCTTTTGTACAGCTCAATTTATCTCAAACAATGCCAGTTTTAAAAAGCATATGGAATATAAATAGCACATGGTAAACTAGAGCTATATCATATGTCTTGGTATGTTAGAGTCTACAATTAAGAAAGAAAAGAATCCCCAAAACCAGACCATTTATTATTTAACTTGATTAGAATAAACGTCTATACTATCTCCTTTTAAAAATAATCTTCCTCCACATGCCTTCCAGAAATGTTAGCCAGTATGAAATGGAAGGGAGGGTAGATTTTAAAGAAATTAAACATAAGCTTACAATATTTTTCAAAACAACAATGATAAACATTTCATTGAAGCTATAATACATCTATGGTGTCAAATTTGACAGAATCAATATTTGTCAACCTAAGTGTCACAGAGATTTGGTAGAATAGGACTAATCACTAGAATTTGACTCTGGAAGAGTAAATCTTACTCAAAAAGTAGAAGACAGGTAAACATAACAATGTATGTTAACAAAATATACTCATGTGAAGAAGTCCAGGAACCATAGTTGGTAGGCTTGCATGAATCAATACATGATTCCAAACTAGAAAAATTACATAGAAACAATGACTCCATTTTAGAATTTATAATGAAAAGCTGAGTACAGTTTGACATGTACTTAGATTTCTGGTGAACAGTTTACATAGGATCCAGAGAAAAGATAAGTAGGATCTCATGAAATAAAATCCTATAAAATAAGGCAGCCCAAGAAGAAAAAGAAATTGAAGGTATCAAAATAGGCAAAAAAGAAACAAAGCTATCACTCTTTGCAGATGATATGATGACATACTTAAAGAATCCTAGAGAATCAAGTAAAAAACTACTTGAAATAATAAACTTTAGCAAAGTTGCTGACTATAAAATAAACCATCGACATTTCTATATATTACCAACAAAGCCCAACAGCAAGAGATTGAAAGAGAAATTTCATTTAGAGTTACTATAGACATTATAAAATATTTAGGAATCTACCTCCCAAAACAAACCCAGGAACTATATGAACACAATTACAAAACACTTTTCACACAAATAAAGTCAGATCTAAATAATTGGAAAAACATCAGTTGCTCATGGGTAGGCTGAGCTAACACGATAAAAATGACAATTCTATCTAAGCTAATTTACTTATTCAGTGCCATACTAATCAAACTACCAAAAAATTATTTCATAGAGCTAGAAAAAAATAATAACAAGATCCATTTGGAATAACAAAAGGTCCAGAATATCAAGGGAACTAATGAAAAGAAATGCAGGGAAAGGTGGTCTAGCCATTCCAGATTTTAAATTGTATTATAAAGTAGCAATCATCAAAACTACTTGGTACTGTCTAAGACACAGAGTGGTGGACCAGTGGAATAGGTTAGGTACACAAGACACACCATAGTCAATGACTATAGTAATCTATTGTTTGATAAACTAAAAGACCCCAACATCTGGGATATGAACCCACTATTTAATAAAAACTGCTGGGAAAACTGAAAAATAGTGTGGTAGAAAATGGCCACAGACCAACAACTTATACCATATACCAAAATAGAGTCAAAATGGGTACACTATTTAGATATAAAGGCTGATACTATAAGCAGAGTGGGAGAGGAAGGAATAGTTTACATGTCAGATTTATGGAGAAGAGAAAAATTTATGACCAAACAGGAGACAGAGAACATTATAAAATGCAAAATGGATAATTTTGATTACATTAAATTGAAAAGTTTTTGTACAAAGAAAGCCAATGCAACCAAGATTAGGAGGGAAGCAGAAAACTGGGAAAGAATTTTTACAACCAGTCTCTCTGATAAGGGCCTCATTTCTGAAATATATAAAGAACTAAGTCAAATTTATAAGAATATAAGTCATTCTCCAATTGATAAATGGTCAAAGGATATGAATAGGCAGTTCTCAGATGAAGAAATTGAAGCCATCTATAGTCATATGAAAAAATGCTCTAAGTCACTATTGATTAGAGAAATGCAAACCAAAGCACCTCTGAGGTACCACATCACACCTATCAGATTGGCCAACATGATAAAACAGGAAATGATAAATGTTGGAAATGATGTAGGAAAATTGGAACATTAAGGCATTGTTGGTGGAGTTGTGAAATGATTCAACCATTTTGGAGAGCAATTTGGAACTATGCCCAAAGGGCTATAAAAATATGCATACCCTTTGACCCAGCAACAGCACTTCTAGGGTTGTATTCCAAAGACACCATAAAAATTGGGAAAGGACCCACATGTACAAAAATATTTATAGCAACTCTTTTTGTGGTAGCCAAGAAGTGGAAATTGAGGGGATGCTCAATAATTGGGGAATGGTTGAAGAAGTTGTGGTATATGAATGTAATGGAATGCTATTATTGTGCTATAAGAAATGATGAGCAGGCAGACTTCAGAAAAACCTGGAAAGACTTGTATGGACTGATGTTGAATGAAGTGAGCAGAACCAGGAGAACATTGTTCACAGTAACAGCCATGTTGTATGATGACAAACTTTGATAGAATTAGCCCTTCTCAGCAATGCAAGGATCTAAGACATCTCCAAAAGTCTCATGATGGAAAATGCTATCTACATCCAAAGAAAGAACTATGAAGGGGCAGCTAGGTGGCGCAGTGGATAAAGCACTGGCCCTGAAGTCAGGAGGACCTGAGTTCAAATCTGACCTCGGATCAAACACTTGACACTTACTAGCTGTGTGACCCTGGACAAGTCACTTAACCCCAACTGCCTAAGAAAAAAAAAAGAAAGAAAGAACTATGGAGTTTGAATGCAGATCAAAACATATCATTTGCTCTTTTTTTTCCTTCTGTTTTGTTTTGTTTCCTCTTTCTTGTGGTTCTTTCCATTGATTCTAATTCTTCCTTATAACATGACTAATGTGAAAATATGTTTAATAGGAATATATATGTACAGCCTATATCAGATTGCATGCTGTCTTGGGAAAAGAAGTGGAGAAAAATTTAAAACTCAAAAGCTTATGGAAGTGATTGTTAATAAATCATAATAAATTAATAAAAAAGAAAGAAAGAAAAAAGAAGTCAACCCAAAAGGTAAGGGAAACTCTGAGAATTAAAATCTGAAGATGCAAATAAAAAACAACTCTGAAAGAAAAATGGGAGTCATCTAAAAGACCAATGAAGATGTACAGAGAAATCACAGATTAGATTTTTATAAAGACCCAAACTAAAGAAAGAAGCCAGGGCAGATAATGTGAATGCAGGTTAACTCCAGTAAGATCATACTCAAAGAGATCAAATGCAAAAAGAAAGGTCTCATACATAGAAAAAAAACTAGAATCAAAGGGGGTGTTCATTGACTGAAGAATAGCTGAAAAAAATTATTTGTACCATTCTCTCTAGAGCCTCCCCCAACTTAAACTCACAGGATAGGTCCCCAGGGATGTGACTTACTCCAGGTTCAGGGTATTTTGTGGGTCCATACTCTTAAAAGATTAGCTCACAAGTCCCTACAGGTGTGTTTGTCTTTAACAGCCATCTGACATAATTACTTCAATAAAACAGTATTTACTGAAATGGCATAGAATTAACATAAAATATTCCCCCTAAAACTTGAGATGCACTCTCCCACAAACACACACAGCATCAATTTGAAGAGTTGAGCACACACAGAGAACAGCAGATGAGAAGGAAATACATAGGAAGCATATGGAGCCAAAGTAACTCATGCCTCTGGCACTTAAGAGCCTTGGTTTCTCTTTTCCCCACTTCCTGTGGTGTCCTCATCCTGCACCCTCTGGGCACAGCATTTTTGCTAGACATTTTGCTCCACTGGTATCGCTGGATCTGGTCCTCTCTACAGTTGACCTTAATATACAGCTAAATTCACTAGACCTGACTTTTGTGCTGAGTGTAAAAGCTCCTTCTTATCAATTTGCTCTGACTGGACTCCTGCAAGGCACCATTGCCCATGGGAAGGGAGAAGGGAGAAGAGATTCTCTCATCTCCCTCTCTCTCTCTCTCTCTCTCTCTCTCTCTCTCTCTCTCTCAATATTCTTTTGTTTTGTTTTGTTTTTCATTAATTTATTTTGAATTATCAACAATCACTTCCATAAGCTTTAGAGTTTTAAATTTTTCTCCCCCTTCCTCCCCAAGATGGCACACAATCTGACATAGGTTATAGGTTATAGATATACATTCCTATTAAACATATTTTCACATTAGTGATGTTGTAAGTAAGACTTAGAACCAATAAGAGGAACCACCAGAAAGAGGAAACAAAACACAACAGAAGAAAAAAGGATAGCAAATAGTATGGTTCAATCTGCATTCAAACTCCATAGTTCTTTCTTCTTTGTGGATAGCATTTTCCATCATGAGACTTTTGGAGATGTCTTAGATCCTTGTACTGCTGAGAAAGGTTAAGTTTATCAAAGTTTGTCATCGCACAACATAGCTGTTACTGTGAACAATGTTCTCCTGGCTCTGCTCACTTCACTCAGAATCAGTCCATACAAGTCTTCCTAGGTTTTTCTGAAGTCTGCCTGCTCATCATTTCTTACAGCACAACAGTATTCCATTACATTCATATATCACAACTTGTTCAGCCATTCCCCAATTGTTGAGCATCCCCTCAATTTCCAATTCTTGGCCACCACAAAAAGAGATGCTATAAATATTTTTGTACATGTGGGTCCTTTTCCCATTTGTATGATCTCTCTGGGATATAGCCCTAGAAGTGCTGTTGCTGGGTCAAAGCGTATGCATATTTTTATAGCCCTTTGGGCATAGTTCCAAATTGCTCTCCAAAATGGTTGGATCATTTCACAACTCCACCAGCAATACATTAGTGTTCCAAATTTCCCACATCTTCTCCAACATTTATCATTTTCTCGTTTTGTCATGTTGGCCAATCTGATAGGTATGATGTGGTACCTCAGAGTTGCTTTGGTTTGCATTTCTCTAATCAATAGTGACTTAGAGCATTTTTTCATATGACTATAGATGGCTTCAATTTCTTCATCTGAGAACTGCCTATTCATATCCTGTGACCATTTATCAATTGGGGAATGACTGGTATTCTTATAAATTTGACTTAATTCTCTATATATTTCAGAAATGAGGCCCTTATCAGAGAGACTGGTTCTAAAAATTCTTTCCCAATTTTCTACTTTCCTTCTAATTTTGGTTGCATTGGCTTTCTTTGTGCAAAAACTTTTCAATTTAATGTAATCAAAGTTATCCATTTTGCTTTTCGTAATGTTCTTTATCTCACGTTTGGTCATGAATTCTTCTGTTCTCCATATATCTGATAGGTAAACTATTCCTTGCTCTCCCACTCTGCTTATAGTATCAGTCTTTATTCTAAATCATGAACCCATTTTGACTTTATTTTGGCATATGGTGTGAGATTTTGATCTATGCCTAGTTTCTCCATACTCTTTTCCAGTTTTCCCAGGAGTTTTTGTCAAAGAGTGGATTCTTATCCCAGAAGCTGGGGTCTTTGGGTTTATCAATTTTCTCAATATTCTTGCAAAAGCACAAGAGAAAATATAAAGAACAATCCCCCTCAAGAGAAAAGCTCTTCTTAAACTACCAGGCATGACTCCCTTAGAGTAAATGTAATACTGCTAGCTTATCCTTTAAAGGTCACTATCATTGTGGCTGATCTTTCAGTCAATCAATGACTATCTTCCCCCACAATATATCAGGTTGATATAGGAACTTCTTTATGCCTCCTAAAGGAGTGATGAGCGTAAATATTTCCTTCCACTTCCTTTATAACTTTTGAATGAATTACCTCAAGTTTTGTACCTTTAACAATCTTCCAAAAGTCTGGTTAATGTGGTTAATGAATATGATGATAATAAAGGGTAATAAAAGGGTTTTGTAAAGGGAAGGTGAGAAAACTCAAGGTGGTTAATGGTCAAGACACTTCATGAAGAGTCCTAGGACTCTGGCTCCCCTATGATAACATAGGGCACAAGACTCACTGACCAGAGGTTTGAATGCGGTGAATCCAAGAGTGGAAAGACAATTGCTGAAGACAACTTGGTGTAGTGGAGAGAGATCACCCATAGAGTCAGGAAAACCTAGTTTTAAGTACAGCCTCTGACACACATAATACCCTTTATAAGGTATAAATGGGACTATAACAAGTAGTTTGATAGGAGCAAAACCCTAACAACTTTTTGTCTCACTAGCTGAACCTTCATACTATAATTTGATCAAGTGGGAGATTCAACTGATTAGGCATCTGCTTATCAATGGCCCATTATGATAAATGATTTGGACTATGTGCTGCATTTCTTCCATGACAGTAGATAATCATTCTTTTGGCAAGAATAAGCCTCTCTTCTCTATATCTCAATAGATATTAATAATCAGGGGTGGTGTTGTATTTGTCAAGGACTCTTGTGTGATTTTAACATATGCATGGGAGGCATTGTGTTCCACTGAATATAATGCATTTGGATAGTATATCATGATTATAATGGGATATTGTATTCTGCGAACCTTTGGGTTAAAATAAAGAGAGCCAGGAATAACATACTGAAGTATAGAAATCTAACTTGCCATATAGGCAGTAGGAGGGTAAAGGGGAAAGAAAAGGGAATGAGAATAGAAGGGAAGGAATAACTAGGAAGGGAAAAGGGAAAGAAAAGGGAGGGGTCTGATAGAAGGGAGGGCAGATTGAGGGAGGCAGTGGTCAAAAGCAAAACTCTACTGAGGAGAGAAAGTGAGAAAAGGAGAAAGAAAATCACAAACGAGGGTGGGGGAGGAGAATAGGATGGAGAGAAAAACACAGATAGTAATCATAACTGTGAATGTGAATGGAATGAACTCTCCCATAAAATGGAAGCATAAAGCAGAATAGATTAAATACCATAATCCTACAATATGTTGTTTACAAGAAACACATATGAAACAGAGGGCTACACACAGGGTAAAGATAAAAGGCTGGAGTAGAATATATTATGCTTCAGATGAAGTAAAAAAAAAAAGCAGAGGTAGAAATCCTGATCTCAGACAAAACAAAAGCAAAAATAAATCTAATTAAAAAAGATAAGGAAGGAAACTACATCCTGCTAAAAGGCACCATAGATAATGAAATAATATCATTAGTAAACATATATGCACCAAGTGGTATAGCATTCAAATTCTTACAATTCTCCTGTAAACTTCTTACAGGAGAAGTTTAGGAAGTTAAAGGAAGAAATATATATCAAAACTTCAACCTCCCTCTCTCTGAACTAGATAAATCTAAATACAAAATAAACAAAAAAAAACGTTAAGGAGGTGAATAGGATTTTAGAAAAATTAGCTATGGTAGACCTCTGGAGAAAACTGAATGGGGATATTAAGGAATATACTTTTTTCTCAGGAGAGAGGGGAGGGAGAGAGAGAAATTTTAAAATTCGAAAGCTTGTGGAAGTGAATGTTGAAAACTAAAAATAAAGTAATTAATTTTTAAAACAAGTTAAGAGCCAGAGCAACATAAGAGGACTAAAAATATAAGAGACAGCTTTTACCTCCATTGATTTGTTTATAAATGAGTAGTGGAGTGGCTAGAATACTAAAACCTGGATCAAGAGTGACTAAGGTTCAAATTTTACCTGGAACTAATTAGTAACAAAACAATAGAAAAATTACTGTATTTCTCTGAGTCTCATTTTATTCATCTGTATGTTAGTATTATATATTTACAACTAGAAGCAATGAGAGAGAGAAAAGAGAGAGGAGAGGAAATGAGAGGAAAGGAGAAGAGAAGAGAAGAGAGAAGAGGAGAGGAGAGGATGAGGGAAAAGAAAGAGAGATATAGAGAAGAAGATTTATTATATGCTTGCTATGTTCTAGGTACTGTGCTAATTGTTCAGGATACAAGTACAAGTAGTTATGTCGTTATCCTTAAGTAGTTAACAATCTAATGAGATAAGATGATAATAAAGGGTAATAAAAGGGTTTTGTAAAGGGAAGGTGAGAAAACTCAAGGTGGTTAATGGTCAAGACACTTCATGAAGAGTCCTAGGACTCTGGCTCCCCTATGATAACATAGGGCACAAGACTCACTGACCAGAGGTTTGAATGCGGTGAATCCAAGAGTGGAAAAGACAATTGCTGAAGACAACTTGGTGTAGTGGAGAGAGATCACCCATAGAGTCAGGAAAACCTAGTTTTAAGTACGGCCTCTGACACACAATTGCTAAATGACCTTAAGCAAATCATGTAATATCTCTGTTGGTCCAGTAATTCTTTAAAACTAAATAGCAAAGAAATTGTTGACCTGATTTGGTAGAACATCTTCACCTAGAGTTCCCCATACTGATGACATCATAGATCCAATTAAAAAAAAAATAGCAAAGGATCCTGGTAAAGTAACTTCTCTCACAACACTGGACTAGAGAAAGCCCTCACCTAACCTTGGATTAGAGTTACTATTTATAGTCATCATTGTTTATTAAGATACATCTTTTCAAATGTCTTCTATCTTGTCATTGACTTCCTTCCTTAGTGTATTTTAATTAACATTTCAGACAAATGAAGCAGTCCAAGATTATTGCCTACCCGACAAACTCAGCCTCCTTTGAAATAAAATCCTACTCGCTTAGGGCTCAAGAAAATAAAATTGAAAAAAAAATAAATTACTCATGTAAATTCTTCATTTGTGCTATTGATCCCAATAACATGAAAATGGATTTTTTTAATAAGTTAATTTAATTTATCTTATTTTTTCACAAGTACATGTAAACACATTTTAACATTCATTTATTTTTTAAATTTTGAGTTCCAAATTCTCTCCCTTCGTTCATCAATTCCCATCTTCTTGAGAAGGCAAACAATTTTATGTAGATTGTACTTGTTCAGTCATGCAAAACATGTTTCCATATTTATAAGTTACAAAAGAAAACAAAAACAAAATAAAGCAATAAAGACAAAGAAAAATTAATTAATTAATTAATTAAATAATTAAAGAGAGCCAAGATGGCAGAGTAAGAAGTAAGTCACTCTCACCCTCTGTTATTGACCTCTGAAAGCCTAGGAAATACCACCCCAGGAAAAACCCTGGAACAGCTGAGCCAGCAGAAATATGGGGTACAGCAGTCTTGTAGACCAGGAAGCTTGGGAGATTAACAGAAAAGGCCCCTCTTGCTCTGGGGGAAGGGGAACAGTACAGGATGGAAGGCATCCCAGCAAGCCCCACCTCAGTAAACCAGGGGGAGATCCTGAGCCTCAGTGTGTTGGAGCTGGTAAGTGCCAACAATAGGACCCCCCTCCCCCAAGTGCCTCAGCACAGCAGGGGAACTGATAAACGCCAGCGAGGAAAACCACCATGTACTCCAGTGTTCTCCAGCAGCCAAATATTCAAATGTTTTAAAGAAGCTTGGGGGAGCAGGCAGGCCAGACTCCTCACCCCCACCCCAAGAGCTCCAGTGCTGCTGACCCCAGCTCAGCACCAGGTAAGCTGCCAGACTCCTACAGCCTCCAGCTGCCAGCATCTGAGGCCCCAGCACACAGAGCTAGTCACCAGGTCTCGGACTCCCAGCACAAGAAGCTTCAGTCAGTGGCCCCCATGGTACAGCAGGAGACCTCAAATTTAAAAGCCAGGAAATAGGCAAACACTATGAGCAGAAAGCAGAAACAGACAATGACTACAGATTCTTATTAAGGAGACAGAGAAGATTAAGGCACAAATTCAGAAGAAGACAACACTGTCAATACATCCACATCCAAAATCCCAAAGAGGAATATGAACTGGTCTCAAGCCCAAAAAGCCTTATTGGAACAGTTCAAGAAGGATTTTAAAAGTCAAATAAGAGAGGTAGAAGAAAAATTATGAAAGGAAATCAGAGGTATGCAAGAGAGTCAAAAGCTTGGAAAAAAGGACAAAATTGACTGGAGAAAACAAGTCCTTAAAAAATACAACTGGCTAAATGGAAAAAAAAAGTACACTGAAGAAATCAACTCCTTAAAAAGTAGAATTGGCCAAATGGAAAAGGAGGCACAAAAACTCACTGAAGAGAAGAACTCCTTAGAAAGTAAAATGGGCCAAATGAAAAGATACAAAATTTACTAGAAGGAAACAATTCATTAAAAATTAGAATTGAAGAGGCAGCTAGGTGGGACAGTGGATAGAGCACCAGCCCTGAAGTCAGGAGGACCTGAGCTCAAATCCGGCCGCAGACCAAACACTTGACACTTACTAACTGTGTGACCCTGGGCAAGTCACTTAACCCCAACTGCCTAAAAAAAAAAAAAAGATAAAAAGTAGAATTAGGCACGTGGAAGCTAATGACTCTATGAGATATCAAGAATCAGTTAAACAGAAACAAAATAATGAAAAAATAGAAGAAAATGTAAAATACCTCATTGGTAAAACAACTGACCTAGAAAATAGATCCAGGATAGACAATTTAGAAATTAGTGGTTTACATGAAAAGCATGATGAAAAAAAGAGCATGGACAGCATCTTTCAGGAAATCATCAAGGAAAACTGCCCTGAGGTCCTAGAACTAGAAGGTAAAATAGTCATCAAAAGAATCCACCGATCACCTCCTGAAAGAGATCTCAAATTGAAAATGCCAAGGAATACTGTAGCCAAATTCCAAAATTACCAGGCCAAAGAGAAAATACTGCAAGCTGCCAGAAAGAAACAATTTAAATATCATGGAATCACAGTCAAGATTACCCAGGACCTTTCAGCTTCTACATTAAAACATCAGAGGGCACGGAACACGATATTCTACAAGGCAAAGGAGCTTGGATTACAACCAAGGATCAACTACCCAGCGAAACTGAGCATAATCTTTCAGGGGAGAAGATGGACATTCAATGAAATAGGGGACTTCCAAACTTTTCCGATGAAAAGACCAGAGCTCAACAGAAAATTTGATCTTCAAATACAAGACTCAAGAGAGGCATAAAAAGGTAAACAAGAAAGAAAAAAAAAACACATATTATTAATAAAAGCAAAGTGTTTACATCCCTACAAGGGAAGATGACACTTGTAACTCTTGAGAATTAAATCATTATTACAACATTTAAAAGGGATATACATAGACAGAGGGTGTGAGTGTAAGTTGACTTTGATGTGATGACAAAAAATCTAATTACATGATGAAAAGTGATTATTCTGGGAGAAGAGGAAAAGAGGAGGCAGACAAGGATAAATTACATCATATGAAAAGGCACATAAATAGTGGAGGGAAAGAAGGGAGGGAGATGAGTACTATTTGAATCTTACTCTCATCAGATATGGCTCAAAGAGGGAATAACATAGTCAGTTAGGTATAGAAATCTAACTTGCCCTATAGGAAGTAGGAGGGGAAAGAGGAAAGAAAAAGGAGGGGGTGGACAGAAGGGAGGGAAGAAGTAGTAAAGATAAAGGGGAAGAAAAGGGAGGGGGCTGACAGAAGGGAGGGCAGGCTGAGGGAGACAGTGTTCAAAAGAAAAACTCCAGTGAGGAGGGAGAGGGAGAAAGGAGAGAGAAAACCATCAACAAGGGAAAATAGGATGGAGAGAAAGACAAAGATAGTAATCATAACTGTGAATGTGAACAGGATGAACTCTCCCACAAAACTGAAGTGGACAGCAGAGGGGATTAAGAACCATAATCCTACAATGTGTTGTTTAAAAACCTGGAAAGACTTGTACGAACTGATGCTGAGTGAAATGGACCTTGAGGACAGGAGAACATTGTACACAGTAATAGCCACACTGTACAATGACTTTGATAGATGTAGCCCTTCTCAGCAATGCAAGGATCTAAGACAACTCCAAAAGACTCATGATGGAAAATGCTATCCACATCCAGAGAAAGAACTATGGAGTCTGAATGCAGATGGAAGCACACTATTTGCTCTCTTTTTCTTTTGTTGTTTTGTTTCTTCTTTCTCGTGCTTCTTCCCATTAGCTCTAATTCTTCATGACTAATGTGAAAATGTGTTTAATATGAATGTATAAGTAGAGCCTATATATGCCATCTTGGGGAGGGGGGAGGAGAAAGAGAGGGAGAAAATTTAAAACTCAAAATCTTATGGAAGTGAATATTGAAAACTAAAAATAAATTAATTATAAAAAATTTAAAAATAAAACAAATATAAAGATATATAAAAGACTGTAAAGATATGATCTGCTATAGAATATCATTTGCGAAAGTCTGCCTACTTCCCTCTACCTTCATCAAGGAAGCACTCAATATGTGTATAGATTAATTTTTAAAAGATTTGTAGAGATGGAAAAGTAAGCATATAAGGCAGTATCTACCTGTATTTTCTGGATCCTCTTTTTTTCTAATAAGAATAAAGACTTTTTTTCCAAGAATTTGTTATCTACCTCTCTTTCGGATATCTTGAGAATCATTTTTTAGTATCCTTAAAATATTCTCATTTCTAATGAACATTTTCCCTGTTTACTACATCTAGCCTGACTGTTCCTCCCTTATTTTCTCTAGAACTCTTTCTACTTCCTCATGAAGCACATAAGAAATGAATGAACAAGCACTTATTAAGTGCCTCCTGTGTCCCAGGCACAATGTTAAGCACCGGGGATATCAATAGGAAAGTGAGATAGTGCCTGTCCTCAAGGCACTTACATTCTTCTAGAGAGCTATAACACCTATAGTGGAATGGGGCCAAGGAAAGAGAGTTTTGGTGTTGGAAGTAACTAGGATTGTGAGTGGAGCTCCAAGGCAAACAGATCTCATCTTTTCCAGTAGCAAGCATTCATTGAATTATTTGATGTTGAGCAAGAATCAGAAAGGGGACAGAGAAAGTAGCAGGACAGAATGGCACATGGCAAATCTGAGGAATCTCTAGTCTCCTGTGGGATGGCTGCAAAGGATATGAATCACAGATTAGGAATTGCTAGATTCAGTGGGTGTGAGGTTCAAATGCAAAAATAGTAAGTCCACTGTAACTGATGAAGAATAGTTGTTAGATTGATATTTTGTTGGGGGTGGGGGAGGTTCTTTTTGTCAAATCTTAATAAATCATTCCCAGTCTTCATCCATTTGTTGTTCTCCTCTTAGTCTCATCCTTACATAACCTTAGGATGATTGTATTTAATTGAGTTTCTCATCAGGCTTTCTTGCAACTTTGTTGTCATTGGCTTTGACGTTTTACAAGGCAATACCGCTCATAAACTCATAATCGCCTACCATGACCACAAGCATATATATGCCCTTAATTGGTTAGGAACAAAGGTATTAAGAGACTTGAGGAACAGGAAAACACTTAGCATTTTTCTTGATATTACTGAATGATTCATAATCAGGTCATGATTAACTTCTTCTCTCTTGGCCTCTATTCCTTTTTTCAGGAAGTTGTCACAAAGGCATTATAGAAAGACAAAGTATTATGTATGAGTGTTTTTTTTTTGTTTGTTTGTTTTGTTCTTTTGGCCAAAGACAAGGTTTATTAAAACATCCGGCACTAATGTTCAGACTCTTAAAAAGTTTGAACATTAGTAAGCTATTGGCTAGATTATAAGAATCTGAGCAATGGTTAGATTTTAAGAATCTAAGCAGTGGTTAGATTGTAAGAATCTGAGCCGTGGCTAGGTTTTAAGAATCTAAGCATCTTAATGAAGACTAGATGGACCTTATATATAGAAAGACTATGGGAGGGATCTAGGAGTGGCCAAGTAGTCTATGAGGTAACAGAACTCCAGGGACCTGGATCCAGTGGCCAAGGGAGAATGGAGCCTAGATAGGATTATGGGTGGGAAGTGGCCTGGGGCCATAGAGAGGGCTTGGCTAGATTAAGGGTAACAGAGAATTGGGAGATTGAGTTTAGCCATAATGAAAGGCTAGTTGATGGGATTATAGCCTCAGGTGAAAACCAGAGATTTGGCCAAGTGGGAGAATTCAGGGTTTTTCCTTTGGGGGGGGTCTAGATCCCAAACTCATCATTACCTCCTCAAACAAATGAGACCCAAATTCTTTTGGGGTAAGGGGTGAAGGTCTTGGCTTCTGAAACTGCTTCCTGCTGGCAAGGGGGATAGAGCTGTCCCTGACTCAAGGGGGTCCCAAAGAGGAGGTTGACTGGAACCAAGCACAGGTTGCATCCAGGGAACGATGGGGGTACATTGGCTGGCACCCGCTGTTTGCTACCAACTATAGGTGAAATGCTGTAGTCTGGAAGACACAAATCTGACAGAAAAGACTGCACGGGCCCAGATATAAAGCAGGGACCAGATTTAGGGCCTAAATGTGAGAGGATAAAACATCCTTAGCTCTGTTTGGATTCAGATAATTCAGTTTTCCAACCATGCAGTATCAAATCCACCTCATAGCCAGACTCAGGAATAGCCAGGTGGGTAACATTCGCTTTCAAAGGAATGTAATGGGGAAACTGAGGCAGAAGGATCCCATCTTAGACTGAGGCTAAAATTGTCCTCTCAGTTTTCCCAATGCTGACTTCCCACCACTATCACATTCTCTCTGAGTAACTTGTGGCATGTCTCAGATGGTGGATTATTGATTTATCGATGGATTATTAAGATCCATTAGACAACTCAAAATAAAATCCCATGAGCCTTTACCTCACACAGAAAGTTTCACTAATCACAGCTTAGGAAAAACTTTTCCAGGATTTACATCTCAAACTTAAATTTGTCCTGGTGTAAAAAGTCAATCATTAGAGATTATTTCTATATACTTGCAAATTCTCAGCAAGACAAAACCCAAACACACTTTTTGGCAAGTTTATACATTAAAACAATAACCAAAAATAGCCAAATTATGTTAGCGGTAACCAAATTATGAAAAGTTGCTTGACATAACTGATACAAAAAGTTCACCAATTTGAAACTTGAAACAAACCCATTACCAGTCAGGTGAATTCAATGTTGTGAAATGCATTTCCAGATTACTTTACACAGAGAATCAACATTTCATTAACAGTTAAAACTACAACTTTAAAAAGAGTGTGCTTACCCAAGTTCAGAGACTAGCTTCTTTACCTTGAGCAGGATGTGCTGAACCTGGGTGATGTTTCTAGGCAAAGGATGCCCCATGGCCTAAGGCCATTGCCAGTGGGGCCCATGCTGTAGCTGCTGCCCCTCCCTGCTCCTTCCTTTTTCAGGTGGGGGAGGGCGAAATCAAAGGTGAGGAGTAAAGGGTGAAATTCTCTTCTCCTATGAGAGGGGTTAACAGATACCCTCTTAACTCAAGGGAAGGGAGTGGGAGAAAGGAGTGACCAGGGTTGTAAGGGGGAGTTTCAAAACTCCCTAATTATCAATCACAAAACCTCCAGAATTTGCCAAGATATTTCTAGCTGTTCTAACTTTTCCCTGTAACCTCCATGAAAGAGGATTCCGGGGTGTAGAGGGAAGGGTAAGTAAGTCTCAGAAAGCCAAAAAGCAACTGTAATTTTCCCCAATTCCCTAGCGCTGAGAGAATTAACAGAATTGAGCATACACTTCCAGATAGGGCATCCATCCTTGTCCTCTATGCTGTGGAAGGTGTACTCAGGTCCATGGCCTCGAACCGACCCAGTGGACTGAGAGCATGAGAGTGTCAGGCTGAGTGCGAGACAGCCTGTTAACTGTCTGCCTGAAAAGCACCTCCAAGCCTTGGTGTTTGGAGAGCGACCCCCAACTGCAGAGCAAGAAAGGAGGGGAAGGGGAGGCTTACACACCTTCCAGTCTTGGCTAGAGATGAACTTGTGGTTAGGTGGTTTCCCTGTATGAGCCACCAAAATGTTGAGTTTTAGGGGTGCTGGGACCCCAAAATCACAACATGCGGGTCCTGCCCAAAAGAATTTGACCCAAGCCTTCTTTCAGCCAAAGACAAGGTTTACTAGAATATTAGTCATACGTCAGACTCTTAAGGAGTCTGAACATTAGTAAGCTATTGGCTAGATTATAAGAATCTGAGCAGTGGCTAGATTTTAAGAATCTAAGCATAAGGAAGGTTTTAAGTTAGGGGCATCAAAAGTAGATTGTTAGAAGTTGAAGAGGCTTTAGAAACCCTCTAGTCCAAACCTGTCATCATACAGATGAAGAAACTAAGACCTACAAGTAAAACTGAATTAAGTCTCCTGAATCCTAGTCCAGTGATTTTCCCTTTTCCTTGTGCTTCCTGACCGCAATCAAAATAAGTTAGGGGTAATAACCTAAAGTAGGCCTGAACAATCCAAACCATTATAGTAACATCCTCCTCCCCTTCAAAAAAAAAAAAAAAATCGCAAGGATAAAGGAACTAGGCCTGTTAATCTGCTGTTCAACCAGAGAGTAGATGGGAAACAATTGCTGCCTTCAAGAATATGAAAAGATTTTTCATGGAAGCAACATGAAACATTTCTCTCTATACCGAAAGGGCAACAAACATTTAGTAATCATGTACTACATGCCAAGTACAGAAGACACAAATGCAAAAATAAGAATCATTATACTCAAGGTACTCACATTTTACTAGGGGGAGAAACAATGTTAACAAAGAAATGAAGAATGTATATTTGGGGAGGAAGAGAGTACACTGACAACTGGAGAATCATAAAAGGCCTCTTGAAAGAGGCAGCACTTGGCTGAGCCCTAAAAAGAGTTAAAGATTTTAAAAGGTGAAGGTGAGAGAGAATGGCATTCCAGGGATGGGGGAGTGGGAAACTGCAGAGAAGGCAAATCAGTTGGCTAGAGCAAGAAGTATCTAATGAGGAATAACAGACAATCTACTTAGAAAGACAAACTTGAACCAGACTATAAAAAGCTTAAAATGACAGATGAGTTTGCATTTTATTCAAAGGACAAAGAGGAGCCACTGAAAATTCTTGAGCAAAGGACTGACTGGTCCTTCAGCAAGATAAATTTGGCAACTGTAGGGATCATAGATTGGAGAGGGAGAGACTGGATGCAGGGAAACAAGTTAGAGAGTTACTGCCATAGTCCAGGGAAAAGTCAAGGAAGGTTGTGATGTAACTAGAGAGAAAGGGACAGATGGCAGAGATAAAAATTGCTGAAGAGATAAAAATGATAATATCTGACAATTGACTGGATAGGGGGTAGAAATGAAAATAGTTTATGAATCTGGGTGCTTAGAAGAGTAGGCATGTCCACTGACAGAAACAGGAAAGGTAGAAGGAGGGATGTGTTTAAGGAGAAAGGTAATGAGTTCTGGTTTGGACATAATGAGTTCGAAATATCTATAAGGAAGTTGGAGGTGTAGGACTGGCATTGAGGAAAAAGAGAAAGACTGGATGTGACAATTTTATAGACTTTATGTAACAGCTAACTATACTTAGGACCATAGAATTATAGGTTCATAAGTTGGAAATAATAGGTTCGTAGTTGGAAATAATCCAAACCCTTCATTTCCAAATGGAAAAACTGAGGCCCAGAAATGTATGACTCTTTTAAGTGTCCAAATTCCCATTATATAAATTACAGCTTAAATTACAAATGAATTATCAGAATAATTCTAAAATCAGCTGAACTACAAAAGCTATTCTGAATTTGTTTTTGGTGTCAATAGCTTTCCTTGTCATCCATAAGAATGGATCTTTAGGAGATTCTAGCAAATTAGTAAAAAATCTGCAATTAAGCAAAATATTACTGAATGCTTAAGTGTGTGTAGCTTATTGGGGGTAAACACAATAAGTTTTGGTGGTTAAAAATTCAGAATTAACCATAAGACTACTGAATACTTACATGAGCATAGCCTATTGGATTAATGGCAACAGAATTTTGTGAGGATAAATTTCATAAATCCAAAAATAAGTATGTGGGCTTCCCCAATTGATAAATGGTCAAAGGATATGAACAGGCAGTTTTCAGATGAAGAAATTGAAGCTATCTACAGTCATATGAAAAAGTGTTCTAAATCACTATTAAACAGAGAAATGCAAATCAAAACAACTCTGAGGTACCACATCACACCTATCAGATTGGCTAACATGACAAAACAGGAAAATGATAAATAATGGAGAAGATGGGAGAAAAATTGGAACATTAATGCATTGTTGGTGGAGTTATGAACTGATCCAACCATTTTGGAGAGCAATTTGGAACTATGCTCAAAGGGCTACAAAAATGTATATATACCCTTTGACCCAGCAATACCATTTCTAGGTCTGTATCCCAAAGAGATCATAAAAATGGGAAAGGGACCCACATGTACAAAAATATTTATAGCAGCTCTTTCTGTGGTGGCCAAAAACTGGAAATTGAGGGGATGCACATCAATTGGGGAATGGCTGAACATGTTGTGGTATATAAATGTAATAGAATATTATTGTGCTATAAGAAATGATGAGCAAGCAGACTTCAGAAAAACCCAGAAAGACTTGCTTTGTTTCTTCTTTCTTGTGGTTCCTGTTGGTTCTACTTCTTCTTTGCAATATGACTAATGTGAAAATATGTTTAAAAGGAATATATATATAGAGCCTATACCAGATTGCATACCATTTTAGGGAGGGAGGGGGAGAAAATTTAAAACTCAAAAGGTTATGGAAGTGACTGTTGAAAACTGAAAATAAATTAAGAGAAAAAAATAAGTATGTGGGCATGGAAAAAATAATTAGACATTATTAGTTTAGATTTATGTGAAGTCTGTGGCAAGTTTCTATATGGAAAGAATGAAGGAAGAAAGGAAGGAAGGAGAGAAAAAGAGAGAGAGAGAAAGAGAGAAAGACATTGTATAATCAGCAATGTTCTAAGAAATTATTTTTATAATGTATGAACAGATGACTATGTAATACCAGCTGACAACTTCTGTATGAGGAGCTCACTATAAGAAGTGTTTTAAGTTAGGGGCTTCACAAAGTGTCAACTGTGCTGGCAGTCTAGTTCCTCTAATATTATTATAGCTCTTGAGTAAATCCTAATTAGAGTAGACTTCTGCATCTCAATCTGCTTCCCTGTTAGAGTATACCCAGCATCACCTGTATTAAGATGCAATGCTGCAACAGTATGAAAAATATTAGACTAAAAACCAACAGACATGAGAGCAAATCCAGACTCAGCATAAACCAGCTGTGGATAATGTAAAGGAAACAATGCTGAAAGACTTCAGAAGACACTTCCAAAACTAGCAATAAAAAAATTATTTTAAAAAAAGGTTTCAGAACTCTGAAGAGATTCTGAAGGATAGAGGGGTGGGTAACAGCACAGATGATCATTGGGAAGTGACAACAGTGATTTTTTTTTTTAAAGAGAAAACAAGAAGGGAAAAAAGTACTTTGGACCTTGAACAAGCACTCAATCACTCTGGTTTAAATGTATTTGTTAAATGGATTCTATTTTTCTTTTTTCTTCTTTTTTCTCTAATGGAAGGAGGTAGGAAAGAGTAAATATAAATGCTTAATTTTTAAAAAATAAAATCTAAATTAAAACAATTTAAACGGAGCAAAAGTGGCAAGAAGTAGTGGGCAAGATGAGATCAGACTGAGAATCAGAGTGGCATAGCAGATAGGAGGATAGTGTAATGAGTAAAAATGTTTTAGTTTTTGTGGGTTTTTTGAGAATCTGGGGGTGCAGAGGATTTCTGGAGAGTCAGACAATAGCATGAGGGAACTGGATGCCTTAGGGCAGGAGTGGGGAACCTGCAGCCTCGAGGCCACATGTGGCCTTCTAGGTCCTCAAGTGCAGCCCTTTGATGGAATCCAAACTTCACAGAACAAACCTCCTTAATAAAAGGATTTGTTCTGTAAAAGCTTGGACTTCATCAAAAGGGTGCACTCAAAGACCTAGAAGGCCACAAGTGGCCTCAAGGCCTCAGGCTCTCCACTGCTGCTTTAGAGGATAAGAGCCATCAGGAACCCAGAAGAGGTCATGGAAAGATAATACCAAAGACAAAATAAAGAAAGTACAAAGACCAAGATGTCTAAATGGAGAAATATAAACAGTGAGACCTTTCTGAGAAGACTGCTAGACCCATGCTTATTTAACATTTCAACAAATGATGTAGGTCTAGGCGACAAAAAAGGTACAGAGAAATTTTCAAATCCGCCAACTATCCTGAAGTCTTTCTAAGAAGTAAAATAGTCAGTTGACAAGGACAAAACTTTAGAAAGATCTCATAAAGCTTTGTAAGTGAGTAACCAAGTAGCGAATCAAACTCTGTGGCACAGTGGAATGCAATGTGCTAAGAGGAAAACAGCACAAATTATACTTATAAAATTATGCATTCTGAGCTATAAGAGCACTGCTATTAAAGAACACTCTCACAAGCTTGAGAAAGGGTCATTTTAGGACAAATTAAATTAAGTATTAGTATACATAATAGGTAATAAACCTAGAGAAGTTATGGGTGAAAATAAAGTCCAGTTGTTAAACCAAAAAATAAAACAAAAAATATTTAAGAGCCTAATGGGCACAGAGGACTCTGCAAGGTACTGGATAAGACAGAAAGTTAAGACATGATAATGTCACTGTCCTCATGACCTGCCCTTACAATAGCAGAAAGATGTAACAGATAAACCACATGATAAATGCCTTAGGGGGATATGAAAGAAAGTGTCCTGTGGGACTGAAGAGGGAATGCCACAATGGATGGAGGCTGACAGACAACCTGACAGAGAAGGCAATGTTTGAGTGTTACATTTCATAAGTGAAGAGGAGAAGAAGGACATTCCAGACATAGGAAGCAACATGAGCAAAGACAAAGGAGGACACTCCATAGGACACAGCAATTTGGCTGAAGCACAGAGTACGTGTAGAGGGCAATGATAAGAGATAAAGATAAAAAGATAAGGTAGCATCAGATTTGGGAGGGCCTTGACAGGTTGGCAAAAGTGTTTGGACTTTGAAAGAGGACCTAGTGAAGATTTTTTAATAGCACAGTAATGTAACAGAACTATGCCTAAGAAAAATTATTCTTGCAGGAATTGGACACATAAGTTGAAGGCCTTAGTGATTAGTGATGCACGAAGAAATGTTTGGAGGTTGTCACAATAGTCCAGGTAGTGGTAATAAAGGTATTACTAACGGTGGTAGTAACAAGAGAAAGCACGCAAGAGATATTGTAGAGGTAGAATCAAAAGGGCTTTAGTACCTGAAAGGACAAAAACAGTTATAGAAGAGGCCATCTCCAGGGCTCCAAATGGGACCATAAGCAGAGACAACCAAGTTGAGAGGAGTATGTTTAGAGGGACGGAGGAACTCGGGTTCAGACATGTTAAACTTGAGGTACTCTGGGGAACGGTTCTGAAAGTAGCTGGATGAGCAGTCCTGGTGCTCCAAAAGCAGATAGATCTGGAAACCATCTACACAGAGGTTAGAATGAAAGCTGTAGGAATGAAAAAAAATTCCAAGGAAGAAAATATTAAAAGAGGGGAGGTCAAAGAGAAACCCTCATGGAATCCCCATGATAAGATATCAGGAAGAAAACAGAACCCATCAAAGGACAGCTGAGAGGCAGCTTGGTTTACTGTCCTGGATTTAAAGCCAGAAAGACCTAGGCCCCTGATAGAGACTCGCTAAGGGACATTTAACCTCTCTGAGACTGAGCTATTTAATCTGTAAAATGAGGGAGCTGAACTAAATGGCCTCTAAGTTTCTCTCTGTCTCTAAACTTGCAATCCTATGACCCAAAGGAGGGGTGGTTATAAAGGCAGAAAGAGAATCAAAAGACTGTGATTTCTTTGAATTCAAGGGAAAGAGTTTCTAGTCTGAAAAGGGGGTCAACTTGCATCAAAAGTAAAAAAAAAAGTTAAGGGAGACAAGAACTGGGAGAAAAAAATCACTGGAAAGGCAACATGGTACAATGGAAACCATGACAGATTTGGAGTCAGAGTTTAAATAGCTGGGTCTGAATACTACCCATGTGACTTTGGCCCAGCAGTAATTGTTCTTTCTTTCATATATCTTTTATCTCTTCCTGGCC
The DNA here is from genome assembly GCF_900497805.2 of Vombatus ursinus. NCBI lineage: Eukaryota > Metazoa > Chordata > Mammalia > Diprotodontia > Vombatidae > Vombatus > Vombatus ursinus. The sequence continues at coordinate 37,758,973 of NW_020954548.1, read as the reverse complement.
TCTGATTGCTTCTCATCTACCTGGACATACTGGGACTTTGTCAACCCTAAAAAAGCTATCCCTTGACTCTGCTATCCATCTAGCCGCCATCTCATTTCTCATTTTCTTCTCACTGCTAAATTTCTTGAAAAAGTTGCTTATATTTTGATGCTTCTGTTTTCTGTGCTTCTTAGAAACTGGTTTCTATCCTAATTCCACCAAAGACCTAATTTCCAAATCCAGGTGTCAAGACTGTTTATTCTAATTGGTTAGAACAGTACCAATCATGCCAAAGTATTAGGATCATAGACTTGGAGCTGGAAGGGACCTTAAAGGACAGTTAGTCTAACTCCCTCGTTTTACAGATAAGGAATTGAGGCCCACTAACGGTGGGTCTGAATACTGAATAGCTACTTTCAGAACCGTTCCACAGAGTACCTCAAGTTTAACATGTCTGAATCTGAGTTCCTCTGTCCCTCTAAACATACTCCTCTCAACTTGGTTGTCTCTGCTTATGGTCCCATTTGGAGCCCTGGAGATGGCCTCTTCTATAACTGTTTTTGTCCTTTCAGGTACTAAAGCCCTTTTGATTCTACCTCTACAATATCTCTTGCATGCTTTCTCTTGTTACTACCACCGTTAGTGGGTCTCAATTCCTTATCTGTAAAACGAGGGAGTTAGACTAACTGGCCTTTAAGGTTCCTTCCAGCTCCAAGTCTATGATCTTAATACTTTGGCATGATTGGTACTGTGTTCTAACCAATTAGAATAAACAGTCTTGACACCTAGATTTGGAAATTAGGTCTTTGGTGGAATAAGGATAGAAACCAGTTTCTAAGAAGCACAGAAAACAGAAGCATCAAAATATAAGCAACTTTTTCAAGAAATTTAACAGTGAGAAGAAAATGAGAAATGAGATGGCGGCTAGATGGATAGCAGAGTCAAGGGATGGCTTTTTTAGGGTTGACAAAGTCCCAGTATGTCCAGGTAGATGACAAGCAATCAGAGGCCAGGAAGAGATAAAAGATATATGAAAAAAAGAACAATTACTGCTGGGGTAAGATCCTGGGGGAAACAGGAGGGAATGAGATCAAGGATGCAAGTAGAGGAATCATGATTTTGATTAGTTAACCATCCCTCTTCTGTGACTAAAGGGAAAGTAGAAAAAGGAGGAGTTTTAAGGAACAGAAGAAGGGAGCTAAGACTACTAATGTCTGATGGTCTCAATCTTCTCAATGAAGAGGATAGGTCATCTACCTCCTACTGGTATGGGAGTGGAGGTAACATTGTGAGGGAGAGAGAAAAAATCCTGGAACATATGTTCAGAAGAATGAGACAGTGTCAGTAAGATCATAATTAAAAAGCTTATTGAGCAGTACAGAGAACTCACCTATGGGTTTTTATTTTTATTTGCCAGACCTGTGATTTCACTGGTGAACAGAACTTCAAGTGAGCAACTTCCTCTTTTGATTCAGATTGGCACATTCTCTGGCACTTATAAACCTAATAGTGGACAAAGTCTCCTTAATTTTTCCATCAACATGTTACAGGAAGACAGAAAACTGATGGTATGGGTTACCCAGAATGAGGGTTTGCAGATAGGATGTGGAGAAGTCACTAGGACAAGGGATTCAAGGACAGCAGCTAGTACGACATTCAAATGGAAGGTCATATTGTCTAGGTTGAGAACAGAGGCAAGTTATATTATAGTATATATTATGAAATGGAAAAATGACAGATGGCTCAAGTGACTGGGAGTCCCAACAAGGGCAGAGTAAATTTGCTGTGAGTGAGACAGCAGGAGAGATCAAAGAATAGAAGGTTGGAAGTAGAGCATAGGACAGGGAGAGGGACTGTACCTATGATTTTTATTGGTTATCAGATACTCCCTCTGCTAAACTTCCTCTACCAAAGCAATGTCTACAACTCCTTTGCAGTGTAGAATCTTTGAAAATTGCAGGAAGCACCAAAAAGCTGTGATGTACCAAGGATCACAAAGCCATTATGTGTCAAAAGCAATATTTGAACTCAAGTCTTCTTGATTCATAGGCTAGCTGGAAAGAAAAGAAGAGGTAAGTTTGTGAAGGGCTTGAAATGCCAAGGAATATCAGTTTAACATTTTAAAGATGTAACAGAATTTATTGACAAAAGGGAATCGTTTTCCCATGTCATCCTTTTAAACAATGCTATACTTTTAATCCATTTAAGAATGAAGACTTGAAAAAAAAAACCTTTCCTATAAGGAAAGTAATTCTAAAAAGGACCACGAATAACCAACAAGTTATTCCCTATCTTCTAAGATGAGCTTCCTATATATTATTTGTTTTCACACTTTAAAACATATAACCCATCCACAATTTACATATATCATGTAGATCTTCCCGTACATCTCAGTTTGAATAAATATTTGCATTTTAGAACCTCAGTGGTTACTTCTGTTTTCTCTGCTCTCAGTAGTACAACCCAGAAGCCTCCCCTTCACAGCCACACTTTTAATGGAAATCATCGTTTGGTGTAGAATTCTAAAGCCTACGTATGATTCTCACTTTATACTCTTGTTTGTAACTTGTGAGAATTTATATTTTGTCCATCTAGTTAATTATTTTTATCTTCAAAAGTTAATCTGATTAATATGATTGTATATGTATAACCTATATTAGATTTCTTGCTGTCCTGGGGAGGAGGGAGGGGAGTGAGGGAGAAAAATTTGGAACTCAAAATATTATGAAAGCGAATGCTGAAAACTACCTTTACATGTAATCGGGAAAAAATAAAATACCATTAAGTGGGAAAAAAAGAAAAAAAATTAATCTGAGTATAAACTCAGTAATGGTATTGGTTCTAATCTCAAAAAAAAATAAATCAGTCAATCTACCAAATATTTCCATTGTGTCAACCATACCAATATTTAAAACTATACCATCTTCAAGAAGGAACACAACCAAAATGCTACCCTGCCTTGTTAAGTTTGTGTGTGTGTGTGTGTGTGTGTGTGCGTGTGTGCGCATGCGCACGCACGTGTATGTGCGCGCTCTCCTTATTTGAAAGCTCAAGAGGGCAAGAACTAGATCAGAATATGTCTGTTACAAAAAGGGCATAATGAATACCTACCACATGCAAGACCCTGTATTTAGTGTTACAGGTTATTCTTTGAGAACAATTAAATATTCAAGAAGAATGTGTCCATGTAGGTCAAACAAACAGGATGAAATTCAAAAGCAATACCTCTTAATACTTGGGTTCAAAAAATTAACTTCACAAGATGAGGGAGAAGAGGCCAGAGAGCAGTTCTTCTAAACAACACTGGGGGTTTTATTGACTCTAAGCTGAATGTGAATGTTAACAGCAACCAAAAAAACTAATGCAAGCTTAGGCCGTATCAGGAAAGGTAGAGTGTCCAGAATAAGGAAAAGTGGTAAAACTATCAAGATGATATCTCAGACGATGACATTCAGAGAACTGTGCTCAGTTCTAGAAGGCACATTTTAGGAGGGACACTGCTAAGCTGAAAAGTGTCTGAAAGAGGGTGACCAGAACAGTAAAAGGCCTTAAGTTCATACTATATGAAAATCAACTGTAGGAATTAAGGATATTTAGCCTGGAGAGGAGAGAGGTAACATGAAAGTTATCCATGTAAGTGAAGAGTTTTTACATGGAAAAAGGATTACACTTGCTATGTTTGTTCCCTTAAGGAAAAACTAATAGAAATAGAAGGAAGATACAAAGAGAAAATATTTAGGCTTGCTAAAAAGAAATATACTCTAATTGTTAGAGCTATCCAAAAGTATAATAGGCTATCTCAGGAAGAAGTTAGTTCCTTTGTTTCCCCTGAATTTCTTCTACTACTTTCAAATCCACACATTCTCGAAAAGTGTTTTGGTTTTTTTTTTAAACAATAGCAATGAGAGTTCCTGCAGAAGTTATGAATGAGAATGGCAGAGGTAGCAGTTATGAGCATAGACTGGAAGACTGTTCCTTGGTGGGGATGCTGAAGAAGAGATTGTTGTTCAGGTTACAGATTAAGCTAAATGACTTCTTAGGTTCCTTCAGGCTCTTAGTTTCTGCCATGAGTGTGTGATTTAAGAAGAACCTCCCACGGTTCCAATATACTAACAACCCACATATATAAAGAGTAACTGCTACCTCATCATTCCCACACCTGACTCCCATAAGAACTCTCACTGCCATCACTGCCATGATGGGGGGAGAAATGTAACTTTTAGAAAATGGGTGGTTTCATAAATAGAAGAGAAGAAACTTTAAAAAAAAACGAAAACAAAAACAAAAACAAAAACAAAAAAAACCCAGGAACAAATTGGGAGAACTGACACTGGAGACAAATTTCCCAAAGACTGTTACAGTGAGTCTCCTTGGTATTTTCGAAATTACATAATTTAAGAACTGGAAAGGATCTAATCAGCTATCTAGTCTAACCCATAACTAAACAATCTCCTTATACTACCTCTGACATAGTCAACCAGCCCCTCAAATATTAGTAAACATCTTTTACTTCACTGTTATTCTGCCCTTGAGTTATATGAATAAGAGATCAAATTAGTTCAAAAAGCATCCTTGTTTAAAAACACAAATCCCTCTCATAGGATTAAGTCTATCAGTGGGGAAGGAAAGATGGCACAGTATGTAATAAATTGCCATAACTCTCCCATATTCACCTCCAATCAACTATAAAATAGCACCCCCAAACAAATCCTGGATCAGTAGAACCAGTAAAAAGATAGGGTGAAACAATGTTTTAGCCCATCAAACGTAGAAGATCACTAAAAAAGGTCTGTCTCACTTGGGTAAAAGGAGAGTGCAGTTCAGGACAGGAGTGTGCCAACAAGCCAGCAGCAAGCCCCACATGAGTAAACCAGCAGGAGATCCAGAGTCCCAGTGCAGTGGAGCAGTTAAATGCCAACACCAGGACCCCCCACATGCCTCAGCATAGCCAGGGAACAGGCACAGTCTAGCACGAAGAACTGTCACGTGCTTCAGCATAGTCCTGGGCAAACAGGAAGCCTCCAGGGACCAGATCATCAAGTGCTTAAATGTAGCCACAGAGAAATGCAGAAACACCCAAGTGGCCTCAGCAAACTTCAGACACCACTCCTATGTCACCAACTTAGCACTAGGTAAGCTGCCAAACCCCTATAGCCTCCAGGAGCAACTCCAACCCTACCATCTCAGTACAGCAACAGACACTAGGGTCCCCCGTGGGCCACAGAGGAACATCAGTGCAGCACTGGGTAAACAGCCAAGGCCTATAGCCCCTGGCACATGAAGCCTGAGACAATGCCCCTTCCATCTCAGGAACAGGGTTTAAATTTAAGCAAAAAGACCCAGAGCAATTGGAAGCTAGTGACTTTATGAGAAATCGAGAAACTGTAAAACAAATCCAAAAGAATGAAACATTAGAAAACAAGGTGAAATATCTCATTGGAAAAACAACTGACCTGGAAAATAGATCCAGGAGAGAGAATTTAAAAATTATTGGACTATCTGAAAGCCATGATCAAAAAAAGAGCCTAGACATAATCTTTCAAGAAATGATCAAGGAAAACTGTCCTGATATTTTAGAACCAGAGGGTAAAATAGAAATGGAAAGAATCCACTGATCACCTCCTGAAAGAGATCCCCAAAAGAAAACTCCTAGGAATATTGTAGCCAAATGCCAGAGTTCCCAGGTGAAGGAGAAAATAATTGCAGGCAGCCAGAAAGAAACGATTCAAGTATTGTGGAAACACAATCAGGATAACACAAGATTTAGCAGCTTCTACATTAAGGGACCGCAGGGAATGGAATATAATATTCCAGAGGACAAAGGAGGTAGGATTATAGCCAAGAATCACCTACCCAGTAAAACTGAGTATAATCCTTCAGGGGAAAAAATGGTCATTCAGTGAAATAGGGAACTTTCAAGCATTCTTGATGAAAAGACCAGATATGAATAGAAAATTTGACTTTCAAATACAAGACTCAAGTGAAACATAAAGAGGTAAACAGGAAAGAGAAATCATAAGAGACTTATTAAGGTTGAACTGTTTACATTCCTGCATGGAAAGATGATATCTGTAACTCATGGGACCTTTGTCAGTATTAGGGTAGTTGGAGGGAAAAAAATTATATGTATGTCTATAGATAGATAAATAGATAGACAGAGGGCACAGGGTGAGTTGAAGATGAAGGAGTGATATCTGGAGAATAAAATTAAGGGGTGAGAAAGGATTATCCTAGGAGAAGGAGAAAGGGAGAGGTAGAATGGGGTAAATTATCTCACATGAAACAGACAAGAAAAGGCTTTTACAGTGGAGGGGAAGTTGGGGAAGGTGAGAGGGAATGAGTGAATCTTATTCTCATAGGATTTGGCTTAAGGAGGGAATAACATACACTCTCAATAGGGTATGGAAATCTATCTTATCCTACAGGAAAACAGGAAGGGAAGGATACAAGAGAGCAGGGGACGGCAGATTGGAGGAAGGGGTAATCAGACGCAAACACTTCTAAGGAGGGACGGGGTCAAATGAGAGAATAGAATAAATGGGGGGCAGGATAGGATGAAGGGAAATATACTTAGTTTTTTACAACATGACTACTATGGAAGTGTTTTGCATGGGTACACATGTATAACCTGTATCAAGTTGCTTGCCTTCTCAATGAGAGTGGGTGAGGAGGGAGGAAGGAAGAAAATTTGGAATGCAAAATTTTAAAAACAAAAGTTAAAAAAAAAAATGTTTTCACATGCAAGTGGGACATAATATATACAGGAAATGGGGTATAGAAATCTATCCTGCCCTACAGGAAAATTGAAGGGGAAGGGGATAAGAGAAGGAGGGGAGAGATAGAAGGGAGGGCACATTAGGAGAAGGGGTATTCAGAATGCATGCCATCTTGGGGTGGGGGAAGGGACGAGATGGGGAGAAAATTTGGAACTCAAAATCTTGTGGAAGTAAATGTTGAAAACTAAAACTAAATTAATTAATTTAAGAAAAGAAAAAAGCAAAAGGCCCAAAAAATATGAGCAAAAAAAACCAAAAAGATCTGATCTTAGAAAGTTATCATGGTGACATGTAAAATCAAGACACAAACTCACAAGAGGACAATAAATGTCAAAACACTTATGGGCAAAACCCCATAGAAAAATGGGAAGTGGTCTCAAGCTCAGAAAGAACTCATGGAAAAAGCTTAAAAATCATGTAAGAGAAGTAGAAGAAAAATTGGGAAAAGAAATGAGAGTGATGAAAGAAAATTATGAAAAAAGAGTCAACAGCTTAGAAAAAGAAAACAGCTCCTAAAAAGTATAATTGGCCAAATAGAAAAAGAAGTACAAAAGCTAACTGAGGAAAGTAACTCCTTAAAAGTTATAATTGGGGGGCAGCTAGGTGGCTCAGTGGATAGAGCACCAGCCCTGAAGTCAGCAGGACCTGAGTTCAAACCCAGCCTCAGACACGTGATATTCACTAGCTGTGTGACCCTGGCCAAGTCACTTAACCCTGATTGCTTTGCCAAAAAAAAAAAAAAAAAGTTATAATTGGGCAAGTGGAAGCTAATGACTCTATGAGACATCAAGAATCAATCAAACAAGTTCAAAAGAATGAAAAAAATAGAAGAAAATGTAAAATACCTCATTGGAAAAACAACTGACCTAGAAAACTGATCCAGGAGAGACAATGTCAGAATCACCAGACTACCTAAAACCATAATCAAAAGGAGGATCTTCTTTCAAGAAATTATCGAAGAAAACTGCAGTGATATCCTGGAACCAGAGGGCAAAATAGACAATGAAAGAATCCACTGATCACCTCAGGAAAGAGATTCCAAAATAAAAACTCCAAGCAATATGATAGCCAAATTACAGAATTATCAGGTCAAGGAAAAAAATACTGCAAGTGACCAGAAAGAAACAGGTAAAATATCAGGGAGCCATAATCAGGATTACATAGGACTTAGCAGCTGCAACATGCAAGGATCTGAGGTCATGGAACATGATATTCCAGAAGGCAAAGGAGCTAGGACTACAATCAAGAATCACCTATCCAAGGAAATTAACCATAATGCTTCAAGGGAAAAAATGGACATTCAATGAAACAGAAGGATTTCAAGCTTTTATAAGAACACCAGAATTGAATAAAAACTTTCATCTCCAATATCAAGACAAAAGGGAAAAGAAAACATAAGAGATTCAATAGAGCTGAATATGGGAAGATGATGCTTGTAATTCTTAATAATTGTGCCACTAATAGTACAGTTAGAAGAAATATACATAGACAGAGGGTATAGGAATAAGATGAATTTGAGGGAATGACATAAAAAAAATTAAGGGATAAGAAAGAGGAGTATACTGGGTACAGAAGGAAGAGAGAGGTAGAATGGGGTAAATTATTTCACATGAAGGGGTGAGAAAAACCTATTATAGTGGAGGGAAAGATGGGAAGGTGGGCAATGGACATGCCCTGAACCTTATTCTCATCAGTATTGGTTCACAGACAGACTAATATACACAATCAGTTGAGTATAGAAATCTATCTTACCTGATGGGGAAAGTAGGAGGAGATTAAGTAAACAGGGGTGGGGAGGGTGACTGACAGAAGTGACAGCAGACTGGGGAAGGAAGTAGACAGAAGCAAAACATGGTGAGGATGTGCTATCCACATCCAGATAAAAACTGATGGACTTTGAATGCAGATTGAAGCACACGTTTTTTCCACTTACTTTATTCTTTTTCATGGTTTTTTTTTTCCTTTTGATCTGTTTCTTCTTTCACAACTGTGACTAACATGGAATATGTTTTACTTGATAGCACATGTATAATCTATATCAAATTGCCTACCATTTTTAGAAGAGGGGAAGGGGGGGAGAGAAGGAGAAAAATTTGGAACTCAAAATCTTATAAAATTCAATGCTAAAATCTGGTTTGACATGTAATCAGGGGAAAAAATAAAATACTATTAAACAACAATAAAAAATTCTATAAGTCTTTGAAATGTTAGTGGGAATTATTTCAACCAGGTTACATTTCTCTAACATCTAGCTAAGAAATTCAACAATGAGAAATGGGGAGTCTTGCTTGGGATGAGAGAGGGAAAAGAAGTAGAAAATTATAAATCATGAAATAATTTGGATGGTAGAAGAGACCTAAACAGGGTGATGTAGTTGAAAAGTCAAGGCAGCACAAAGACATTAGGTACCTGGGTACAAGGCACTAGGCTATGGGGGGCGGAGGGAGAGTTGGGGGGAGAGTAGAAATATAGGTCTTTTTTCAGTCTACATCTTCCTTGATCTCTCTGAAGTTTTTAGTACTATTAACCACCCCTATTCTTGTTATATTCTTCCCCTTGGTATTCTGCAACAGTGCTGTCTCCTAGTTCTCCTCCTAATCAATCAAACAACAAGCTTTCATTACATATCTGCTTTGTGCTAGGCACTGGAGAAATAAAGACTAAAAATCTGCTACCAATATCGAGGAGTTTGCATTCTATGGAGAAAACAATGTGTATATTTGCAGTATATGCAAAATGCATACAAGGTAATTTGGGGGCGGAGAGCACTAAGTCTCTTGTTGGCAATTGGACTGAGTTTTGAATGACAAATAAAAATGACATTCTTATATGTGTTCTTAAAATTCTCTTCACATTACACAGAGACACTGAGGGCACATATGGATAGATTTCCAGGAAAAAAAAATACTTTGATTTAAAAGATTTCAAAAGTAGCAGGCGCCCATCTGAAATAAAAATTGAAGGAAAGTCTAACAGTGGAAGAAGTTCACAAGATTCCAATGGACAGGGGATATTTGAGGCAGGCAAGAAGGCAGGAGAGATGCAAATCTCACTTTGAACAAAAATAGGATAACCAAGTAACAACCATCTAATAACATAATTGACAATTATAGGAAATGCCACCACCACCCCCAAACACACAAGAAAACAAGACAAAATAAAAATATATGTGATCTAATGCTGAAGCTGGTGGCCTCTAAAATAAAATGGATGATTGACTGTAATGCTTGGTAATAAAGACTTCCATACAAATTTAGTAAAAAGAGTAGGGTCAATAAGATTATTTACCAGGCTACAAACTCTATACAGGGATAATGATGGATCTTCCTACCACCCAAATGGATCATGAAAAATTGAGTTTCTTTTTCACAAAAGATTAAATAAAATTGCTAATTCTAATTTTCATGGTTCAGAGGTTTGTTTGTTTTAAGGTAGCCCTGAAAGGTTTTCCAAATAAAATGTATGGGGCAGCTAGGTGATGTAGTGGATAGAGCACCGGTCCTGAATTCAGGAGGACCTGAGCTCAAATCCGGCCTCATACACATAACACTTACTAGCTTTGTGAACCTGGGCAAGTCACTTAACCCCATTGCTTAGGCAAAAAACAAAACAAAACAAAATAAAACAACAACAACAACAACAAAACAAATAAAGTATATAAATGCTCTACTTACTGCGCCAAGCATAATTCGGAAAATAAGCCATCGAAATCCCCATATAACAATGCTGGATGTTGGAGTATGTTTGGGTAGCTGAGAAAAAGTCCAGAGAGGGCACAAGAATATCCCCAAAAATCCTGTTTCCAGGAGTTGAAATTCCCATCCTAAAATGATCACAAAAAGAGAAATAAAAAAGAAAAAAGTTTTTTTTAAAAGCCAAATTACATTTCAAAGAAAATTAAGATGCTAATGAAATAATCTATAATTCTGTCAAACCAGGCTAATTATTATGAAGGTTCCTGAGAGAAGAACAGAGAGCAGGCATAGGGTTAGGAAGACCTGAGTCTGAATGTTCAAGTCCAGCCTCTTCTGGATAAATGGACCCTAAGTAAGTCACTTAATGTCTCAATGGACCAGGACATTCAATAAAATTATAAATTACCACTTAATTGCTCCACACTAGGAATTCCTCATAACTATGAAATGAAATGGATGGATGGATGGGGGGGAGAGAGTTCCTAAAGCAAGTAAGTTAATAAATGTGTCCTTCTCAAAATAAAAGAAGGAAAAAGTTCCTCTCAGATAGTGTGCATACTGCAACAGTTTGGGAGCATGTGAGTTGTCATAGCCTTGATGTAAATAAGTTTATGCTGTCTTGCTTTATAGTTAAAGCATAGTTATAATTTTTTTTTTAAGTTCACTGACCCCAAAGGAAAATACTAACTCCTGTTTGGCATTTCAGGTCCTTCACAGCCTCCATCCAACCTACTTTTCTTGTCTTATCACAAGTTATTCTCCCTCACACTCTCTACATTCCACTCAAATTGGCCTTCTTGCTGTTTCTCACACATTATATCTATCTCCCACCTCCATGTCTTTGCACAGGCTGTCCTCAATACCTATAATGTGCTCCCGTCTCACTTCCACGTCTTAGAATCCCTAGATTCCTTCAGCACTTTGCTCAAGTGTTACCTTCCTCCAGATGTCATCATACATGGCACTCCATCCCAATGTCGTTCCACTAGCTGGACCAGAACTACACCCTCCTCAAGTCCACCTCAGAGTCCCTCATTTCCTTCGTGACTCAAGTTTTATTTTGTTTTGTTTCGTTTTCTCTCCTTTTCTCTATCCACATAGGGTACCATTACCTGCCAGTGCTCAGCCCAAAGGAACGTAAATTTTGATCTCTTAATTTTTTTTTTCTTAAGGACCAGCCTTTAATACAAATCACTCTGGCTCTCATTGATTGGCCAACAACAGGTCCCAGGCCAAGCCCCCCTTGGTCATTGTTTTGGCCCTGATTGGCTCAGAGTGAATGTAAATAGCGATTATTTCTATCCTGGCCAGAAACCCTGAGGGTCTTCCACTCCCAGAATGATTTTTTATTTGTTTGTTTTTTAAACTAGGCAAAAGAGGCCATCCTCATTTCTTACCTAGCCTTCATTACTAAATCGGTGCTGCCTCAGTCAAACTGAGTAGGGTTAAAGATCTTAGCTTAAAAAGGCCAAGGTCTCCCACTACATAGGGGGCCATGGCCAGTTATCCTGATCTATATCTTGCCACTGGACCCAGATGGCTCAGGAAGAGAGAGTGAGGCTGGTAACTTGGCACAGCACTTCCTTAATTAAATCTCATTCACTTGTATGTCACAGCATTACCTCTCTGATGTCATGGTCCTCTTCCAGAATGAAGGACAAAAAACAACTCTGACAGAAGTATCTTTTAACACAGACTTATAATGAAAAAATTCAATTATATAATTGTGCCTTTTGTCTCCTTGAGAGTAGGGACTATATGAAATGAGTGAGTGGGAGTATGAGGAAAGGAAGTTTTCTAAAATAAGTAAATAAATGTGTACCTCTGAAACTAAAAGAAGAAAAGTTACTCTAGGGATGTAACCTCAGCACCTAACAGAATGCCTAACAATAAACTTAAATGCTTGTTAATTGGCTGATTGGTCCCTGATGAAGTTCAAAGGGCTAAGAACAAAATCCTCATGTAGTTGTAGCATCATTGCCTAAAGAAAAGTCAGGAAGAAAATCTAAAATATAAACAGTACTAAACCTTAAATAAATTTGTCTCTTCTCCCCCCTCCCTTTTGTATCTTTTCCTTGGGGCCAAATATTCATGAAGATTGATGTTTGTGTTATTTTTTGCCTTTTCAGTGGGTATGGAGGGCTGAAAGGATAAAAGGAGGGAGAGAATTTGGAACTAAAAAAATTTTTTTTAATTTTTAAAGACTTGTGTTTATGTATAAATCCTAGAAGTTTCTGCCTAGAAGCAAGTATTTGAGTTTGCTCTTAGAGAATTTGAATACCAATGGTAAAAGTAATATTCCTTCTTTAATACTACTATACATAAAATATAGAACTATATTATCAATCTATTTACCACTTAAGGTCACAATAACTATATCTTCTTTATCTTGGTAATACTTGTTTCATTAGAGCAACACAAGACTCCTTTAGGATATAAATAAGGATGTACAGCCATTTCAATAATAGCTTAGCATACTAGATTTATTTCTTTTAATGCAGTTTTCATTTGTTTCTATTTAATTTTAACTACAATTTCATTCTGACTTTAGAGAAGACAGAAACTTTAGGAGCTAGTGGTGAACATTTCTGTGTATAACTGTCACATTAGAAAATCTGCATTCATCAAGTATAATTTATTTTTAATTAAGTTGTTATTAAATGAGAGCTACAAAATTGACCTATACTTTACAGATTAAACTGAAGGAACTTTTAAAAGAATCTCCATTCTATGTCCATATATCCTTTGAAAGCTTCGGCTTCAAAATTAGTTCTACTTTGGTGAGAAGTGAATTATATTGTTACAAAAGCAGCTGCATCAGAAAAGCAACGCCTAATGTCGAATGTGAAAGGTTAATTGTTACTAAACTGAGCAACAAATAGTAGTTACTGGTCTAACTGGCAGCAAAGTGGTAGTATATCTTGTTAGCCTCAGCCTCCACAAGAATCCCACTGTTATGGATGTTTTCATATGGAAATTACTGTCTTCCCTCCCAGACAGATCCTATACTGCTTGATCTGTGGGTAAGAGAGTCCAAGACTTTACATTTTCTAAAGTGCCCTCTGTGGGCAGTAATATCACTTGTGACAAGAGGCAACACAAATAATTAATGTTTCTCTTTACCTGATCATTAACCAAAAAACTACCTAAGAACACAGTGACCCAAACAAAATCATGTTTTATTTTGTTTTTTTGCCTTCCGTATTCCAATCAGAATTAAGGATCATAATATAAAGAAACCTAAAGTCTTTGAGTCTTCTGAGTGCTTAGCTGGCCTCAAAAGGAAAGTCAGTGAGATCTGCACCTGTGCTACTCGTTGTGAAGCTACAAGTTCAAACCCTGGCAATACCACTTGGGTATGATTCCAGAAGTATAATCAAGTCTGAAGGGTGCCTGAAAAGGAGATGTCTCGATGATGCAAGTGCAAAGGAGGAAGAATGTCTGACTGACAAGCAAAAAGACAGTCAACAATGGTAAAGTGTTGCTGGGAGAGAGCTCTCATAGCTGTTTTAAACAGATGGCAATCACAGTAAGCTGCAAAAGATGGAAAAGGAGAAGGGAGAATTAAAAACAAAGGTGGCAAGCTATAAGTTTAAAAGAAAAAGCCAGAACAAGTAGTAGAGGAAATATCTTAGATACTACCTTCCAATGCAGAAACAAATGGTATTCAGTGAATGAAAGGACCATAGATTCTTAGAAAATTCATTAGCTATATACACTATAAGTCTATTTTTGCACAGAATAACAGCTCTATTCCTACGAAGCTTTATAAGTTACAAAACGCTTTTCCCACAACAATCTTGTGCAAATATGACTCCATCTGAAAGAAGGTGATCAATTAAAAACATGTTCAGGGATACTTATCTTGCCCATTGATCAAATAATACCATAGCTTAAAAAACTGCCTTTTGAAGAGGGTCTGGTTTTTACTCCTCCCACTTACTCCCAGTTGACTTAATATTGTCTTTCCTTTCTTTCAGATTTCCCCTAAACTCCAACATATCTGTGATCTCATCAATGAGGACACTGCCTCCAAATGTGAAGATCACAACCTGTCTGTTTATACTTTCTCATCCCATGCACCTCCAACAATGCACAGCTCCAAAACCCCCAGAAAGCATCCACTTAGCATACTGACATATTTCCTCTAGGCCCTTTGACAACCATATAGGGAGGAAAATGTATGGGAAGGAGAAACTATACCTTTGCTTAAGATTTTAGGAAAGTTTATTCTAACCACTTATTCATCAAAGAGACTTTTCATTATCTTTTTATATAGAGATTCAAAGCCTTTAAAAAAAAAAACAAACCAACTTTATGGGGCAGCTAGGGGATGCAGTGGATAGAGCATAACCATAGTGTCAGAAGGACCTGAGTTCAAATCCAGCCTCAGAGACTTAACATTTACTAGCTGTGTGACCCTAGGCAAGTCACCTAACCCCGGAGGGGGAGAAGAACAACTTTATTAAAACTCCTATACTGTTTACTTGTAAGTAGGTCAATATTTACTTTCTTCCTCTAACAAATGTGAAAACACTTTACAATCATTTTCTCTAAAAAAAAATTTTTAAGTTGATGACCAAAAGTTATCATATAAAATGTAAAATAAATACTTTGTATGAGAGTGATTGTTAAGTAACTTTGATTGCTGAAGCCATTGATCCATTCAACAACCATTAAGTGTCTATATGCCAGAGCACTGTGTGAGGCACAGGAGAGAGTACATGCAAATATGATTATGGCACAGTCCCTTACCTTTGCCTTCAAGCTAAAAGAATCATAGAATCATACAATCTTAGACCAAAGGGGCCCTTAAAGATCATCTTATTAAACATCCACATTTACAGACGAAAAAACTGAGTCCCAGAAGTGAACTGATTTGTCCAAAGTGACACATACAAACAAATAAAATTTATCATGCTTTAGTAAAATATCTAAATTTCAAGTACAGATCAAAGGTAGAAAGTGGGGAATGAATTCCATTATATCTCAAGATGACACTGTAAACTGAGAGTAGAAAGCAAGATTATGAACCATCAACTGAATTCTTGCAAGTGGCTCCCATTTCCCATAATTGCAAACTGTTAGTAACAGTTGTTCATATTTCCAACCTAACAGCCTCTATCAAACTTTGAATTTAAATATGTGATAGGCACAAAAAAGGATGTAAATATCACCAAAGATGACAGAATTACAAAGGCAAAGGGGCATTTCTTAATTAAAGGTTAGCAAAGTTTCCACCTTGGCTTTAAGGAGGAATAAATTATCCAACAGCTCTTCTCTCTTCCAAGTTGCCACCTAACTTTTCACAAATGCAAGGAACAGAATTTTTAAGACAAAATTTGAATGACATCTAAGAAAAACTAAGTGGTAAAATTAGAAGATTGATCTAAACAGAAAAAGAGGAGGCAGGAGAGAAAGAAAAATACAATTATCACCAGGAGAAATGCAAATGTACAAGGTAAAGGGATACCTATGTACTTCTGCCTTTTTATGAATATAATCTGGACTTCTTTAGTCCTATTCAGGTTTAACAAGTGACAACAAATGCTATTAAGCCTGAAACATTCAGGGTCTCTTACAAATGAAATCCAAATCCTCAACTCTGTGAAGCTGACATAGGCTTGCTGTAGGCTTGTTTTTCAAGTTGGGCTGAAGCTGCCACATCATCTCAGCATGGTGATCCCTTAGGCCCTCACTGCACACTGATATGTCTGGGAATGAAAGGGTCATGTTGTTGACCCACCTGCTTCTGTTTTCTTTGGTTGGATCTAGTCAAATTTCAGCAGCTGCATTGCTCACACAATGAGCGCCATTGTTATCTCTCTCAGTGTGGTGGTGGAAGGGTCCAAATTTTAAAATAAATAAATAAATAAGCTGCCAATGACACAACTTTCAGTGGCTGCACTTGTCACACACTGAAATGGTAGCTGCATCTTCAAAAATCTCTGCAACCCAATAAATCAGTTTAGTACCTTGCAAAATACCATAAACTTAGAAAAGAAAAGAGAGGAAGGGAAGTGGTTGAAAGAATTTCTATTTAGTAAATGTACTCAGCTAAAAAAAATTTCATTTGTCTAACTTAATGATTTTCAGCAATTTTAAATGATTGTTCCTAAATATTAAACTTTTTGGCTATGCTACTACAAACCACAAATTTGGTTCTTTCACGAAAGGACATATATATTTTATATTTCTTTTCTGATACACTAAAGAAAGTATTGTTAGACTAAAAACATTCAAGTCAGTTAAGTATTAATGAGTTCTTGAAAGGTCTGACTTATTCATATTAACATTCCCCACAGAGGATATTATTTCTAATAGGGCATATATTATTTGGTGTTATTATATCATTAAGAATTCCAACCCAAGGTTTCACAATCCTTAATCCCTAATGAGAAAACCAGGGGAAGTATCAGTGTCCATTTGTTTATAATGTTTGCCATGCAGAAAAGGGAGAAAATCCTGAACAGTTCTAAGTTACTGCACCTGCAGCTTTTGCCGAACTCTGGCTCTTAGCCGGTACTAGGGACAACATAGCCAGCTGCAAAAGGTAGTCTATAGTGGAGAAATAGCACTTACAAAATTGAAGAAAGAGGTTCTCAAGCCTCACAGCCTTTTAGGGGTGCTCCCAAGCCCCTGTGGATTTTGATCAAGAGAAAAGCAACAACAAGAATGTAATTGTTCTTTCAAAATTAACCTAATACTATGGAGGAGAAGCTAGCCTGGGAAGCCTTAAAGAAGTATGTGTACCTTTTAAAAACATATTATAGAGAATTTTTAAAAGAAATTCTGATGCTGTCACTCTTACTCATTCTCTCTTTCTTTAAGCATACAGCAAAGCTGTATCCTTGATATCATAGCCATTGACAGACAAAGGGAGAAAATGATATAAAATAGACTTAGTCATTACATGCAATTAAATGAACTGCCATTCTTGCCACCTTTCTTTTACCCCAAATTTCCTGAAGAGCTGAGTAACAGCTTAGTATGTAATCATGCATGTAACAGTGTGTAACAGAACACGTGTGCTGGTAAGGTAAAGAAAGAACTACATTTATTTTAATTAAGTTACAAATAAAAATTAAAAGGTGTGAGAAGAGCTTTACACACCCTATCATATTTTATCACACCATAAACAATCCAAAACACCCAGGAAGAAACTCAAGAAATAAAAAACACCATCAAAGTTCCTGATTTGCAGGGCAGGATAACAATTTTTCATTTTTATCATTAAATTAGCAGACTAGAAAAATAGAATGTCTGAGCTACTGACTTCCTCTGCTCACTTCTAAAACAAGAAATTCTCTCTAATTCCTAATTTATTACAGTATCATTATCAGATTATTTGTAAAACTGAAAATTCTTACTTAAATGAACCTCCATCTTTACCACTGATGTTTCTACTTCATCGACGTTTTAATATCTCTGCCTAAACCTAATGAATATACCAGGCCCCTGAGCAAAAAGGTTGTTGTATGTTAACAAAGAGCTTTTCCTCACAAAATTTTCCTAAGTTGAATATGACATCAGACAGCACATGATCACTCGGCTATTATATAACTACCTTTTTTTTAAAAAAAAAAAAAAAAAAAAGGACATTTTTAGAATCTTAATGGCACTAACTAAAGGCAGCAACCAGATAAAAATCTCTGGAGCTGGCAGCTTTCAAAAAAGTTGTTTTGCTGAAAGCTCAACAGAACTTTTGTTAACAAATTTTATGGTGCTTTTTTTTTAATCACAGAGAATACAGTAGAACTTCCCAAATGATGTCTGCAGCTGCATGTGTACAAATGTATAGCCTTCAGCCTTTCTCCAATATTCTAGCCAAAGATTCCAAATTAGCGCCATTTTTTCTGCTTCTCCTAAGCACCAACAACAGACTATCAGAGGAGAAATGACCTTTACAGTGAAAATGACAAAATTAAAATGACAGAGTTGGTATCCAAGATAAATAAAGATAGCAAGAGAACACCTAGTTTCCCCTGATGAATTCAAGTCACCTGGCTCAGATGAACTACATAAGCAGGTGCTGGGGGAAGAAAAAATCTAACAGATATGGCTGCTGAGCCACTCAGTGTCAATGATAATTGAAAGATCGTCAAAAATGAGAGAAATGTCACAAGTTGAGAGAAGAGCAGATGTCCCAACTTTCAAAAAAGTGAAGAAAATAAAGTCTGATAACTATAGAATAGCAGATTAATACAAAATGCTTCCAAAACCTGAGAAAATTCTTGAAAAGATCATTAGAGAGATGGTTGGTGAACATCTAAAATGGAAGGCAGCAATTACAAAGAGCCAGCATGGCTTAATCAATAACACTTTTGCCAGATTAACCATATTTCCTTTTCTGACAAGTTACCAGAGAAAGGAAATAAGAGGAATACTGCGGATGTAGTTTTATCCAGACATTTAGCAAAGCTTTTGATAAAGTATATCATACTATTCTTGTGGGGAAGAGAGAGAGATATATAGATTAATCAATAATATGATCATATGGATTCAGGACTGGTCAGATGGCCAAACTCAAAGAGTAATTGATCAACGTCCAAAGGGCAATGGGTCTCTAGTGAAGTAGCTCCAGGAATTTCTGCTTGGTCTTGTGCTTTTTAACATTTTTATCAATGATTTAGATGAGAGGACAGGTGGCATGCAGATCAAATTTGCAGATGACAGAGTTAGGAGGAATATTAAAAACATGAGATGACAGAGTTAAGATCCAAAGGGATCATGACAGGCTAGTTTCTAATAGAATGAAATCCAATAGAGATAAATGTCAGGTCTCAGATTTGGGTATAACTTCACAAGAATAAGATGAAGGAGTATGATTAGACGGCAATTGTTGTGAAAAAGATCTTGGGGTTTTAGCAGATTGCAAGCTCAATATGAAATAGTTGTATGATGTGGCTCAAAAAAGATAAGGTGATCTTAGGATGCAAACAAGAGCCTCAAGGAACAGGGTGGAAGTGATAGCATTACTATACTCTACCCTTGTCAGACCCCTTCTGGAGTACTGTCTTTAACTTTGAGCACCATATTCTAAGAGGAACAACGATAAACTGGAGAACGAATGCCGGAGTAAAAAGGGCAAGGAAGGCAGTGGAGGGGCTTTGAGTCCATTTCATATGAAGATCAATCAATGGAAATAAGGAGGTTTAGCCAGGAGAAGGTTGGGGTTGGGGGGACGATGGAAGTCATGATAGCTGTATTCTAGCATTTGAGGAATTTTCATGTGAAAGAAAGATTAGACTTTTTCTCTTAGCCTCAGGGGCCAGAACTGGGAGCAATGGGTAGAAGTTGAGAAGAGCCACATTTAGGGTTGATGTTAGGAAAAACTTCCTAACAATTGGAGCGATGCAAAAGAAGAATGGGCTTCCTTGAGAGGCAGTGGGTTCTCTGGAGGTCTTAAAGCAGAGTGCAGACCACCACTTGTCAAGTATGTTATACTGGGGTTTCCTTTCATGTATAGATGGTACTTAATGGTAGCTGAGGTTCCCTCTAATTCTGAGATCATCATGACACTACTGACAGCAGCCTCACTCATTACAATATTCAATATGTCTTTCCTTGAGATGCTATGAAGAGAAAAGGAATAAACATGTTTATATGCAAGCAAGTTTATCAACTGTTTAGGTGTAAATTTTTCCTAGGTTCTATGTAAATACTGTTTAGAAAATATTCAAGGAGGAAAGGACTTTAAAACTGACTTGTTCCTTTCATTTAATGAATATGATGCTATTAATGATATGTATTAGAGGAAAAACAGTCAGGTATTACCATGGTACTATACATGTTTTGGGAATTTAGTGGTTTGGACCAGAGACAAATGGCATATTCCTCTTTGCCTTTATTCTAACATTTTTCCATAGTTATCATGTAACAGTGATAAGAAGCCTTATTTTCAATCTAGTACTCTCTAGTGTCACATTTCTTTGAAGTTGATCTGGGTTCCAAGTACATCCAAGTTGCTAATTATTGCTAGAAGCTTACACAGACCACCACACACATAATTTTCACTGAAAAATTATTTAAAAGCCAATTCCCTTCACATCTCTATGAGCTATTGTACTTCTTTTTTTTTTCCCTGACAAGAGAAACAAGGTATTCTTTCAGTCCTTTGATAGAATTCAGTCCATGTTCAAAAAGTGCAAAGCTTCACCATCATTCCTTTTTGCCTCATGAAAGACATGGGGTCTTGACTTTTAAAAACCATTAAAGATTACCAAGAATGTTTTATTATGAAACCACAAAGGAGAGTAGCCTTTCTTCTGATTTAGTATTTTGCAACACAGAAAAAATATGCCGATAAACTGTATTTTCAATCTATTCATAACAAAAGGTAGTCAAAGAGAAGGGACTAGGGAAATTTAAGGGTTAGCAGAAGAATATGAGAAAAGACAGGCAATTTCTCAGTGCCATAATTTGACTTTGTTTCTTTTTTATATTGGCTTTTAAATGACAGGATTCTTAATCTAGAATTCCTCTTTTTCTGCTATGTAACTTAATAAAATATCTTCATTATTAAAGAAAAGAGGGCAGAAAATATTAGAAACACAAAGTTTCAGGAAAGCCTACTAACATTAATATAAATATTGTTACTCGCACTGTATGATCTCTATCCAGTGACCAATGAGCCAATAAAATACTGGAAATACTTAACCACACATACTTAATTTTGTCACATAAGATGAATATGAATTGGTGTGAAACACATCACTGAGAACATGTACAGTCAGAAAAGAAGGCAGGGTGATCATCTATTGGAAAGGAAAGGCAATATAGTGAATTTTTAAAAAAAAAGTAGGAGCCCCTTTTAAGGCAGAACATGGACAAGAATGGCAGATATAAAGGAGTTAAAATCTGTACTGGTTGGAGAAGCACAAACACTGATGAAATATTACTAAGGGTAGCAACATAAATATTATATAAGTTATTATAAGATTACCTCTCCCTAACCCCCAAGGTTTAAGGAGGGGTGATTGAGAGAATGATCTGGCAATTTAAAGAAATACTGTAGAAAGAGGTGCTGGTTTTAGAGAAATACAGTGAATCTGGAAAGCATGCCAAAATTAAGAAGACTGGACCAGGTAAAAATGAGCAAGCAATAGTTTATAAGATCTTAGCTTGCATTCAATAGAGGCAGCATTCAAAACTAGGGAGGTTTTAGTCCTAGTGAACTCTGTTCTGGTTGGGTTGTACATGGAATATCGTGTTCCACTCTGAACACTCCATTTTAGAAATAATATTGATAAGAAAGAGATGAGCCAGTGGAAGGTACCCAGGATGACCAAGGAACTCACAACAATGCCATGTCAGGATTAGCTGAAGGAATTAGAGAGACAAGAAGACATAGAGGGAATATAATGATTGTTTTCAAGTACTTAAAAAGCTATTGTTTTGAAAAGGGATTCAATTTGTTTCGTTTGGACCAAGACAACAGATTTTGGTTACATATAAGAATTTCCTAATAATTAGAACAGTCCCAAGTAGAATGGGTAGTCTAGGAAGGTGATGACTTTTCCATCATTAGAAGTCTTTAATTAAAGGCTTGCTGATCACTTGTCACAAATCAGGCATGGGTTGTACTAGGTGACCTCTGAGATTTCTTCTGATATTCTATGAGCTATACATTTTAGCTCTCAACTATTTAGGGACTAGGATAGGGCCTGGATCTGTGATTTCATTAATCACAGGGCAATGGTATAAAACAAATAGAAATGCAGCCACTAAACTATCCATAGGGATCCCTGCTGGCAGCACAATGACTTAGAAAACCACGTATTTGCTTAGTACAGTGCCTGGCACATAGTAGATGCCTAAATGTTTATTGACTAATTGACTGATATTAACATTATCTATGTTCTATTGTATTTTTATTTATTTTGTTAAATATTTCCCAATTACATTTCAATCTGGTTCCTACTGGGAATGCTGCTGCACATTTGACAACTCTAACCTAGAGAACTGAGAGGTTAAATGATTTCCAGGGCCACAAAGCTGGTATGGTTCAGAAGTGGGACTTAAATTCGCATCTTCTGGGCTCCAAATCCAGGTCACTATCAACTTAGCAACACTGCCCTCTCAGTCTACATAATATTGTAACTGTCATGACATATTGAAAGTTGCTACTTGGATTTAGCTACTTGGCTTTGCAGCTGGATGGAATCCTAGGTAATTTAGTCCAACATCCTAATGTTATAAAGAAGGTATCTCAGGCCTCAACAGAAGAACTGATTTATTCAAAGTCACACAAGGTAATAAACAAGAGCCAGAATCTGAACCAAGCTTTTATGACTCCAAACCCAGGTCTCTTCCTCCTCTCCATGCTGACCTGTCAGCCTGTGATCTAAAAAGGAGCTCTCAATCCAAAGCATGTCACTTAAAATAATTCCTTTCTTACCTAAATACTTATTTCTAAATTTGAAAACAGGTGCTCTAGACTTTCGCAGTTGCCATTATTTCTAGGGTGTTTTGTATACATTTCTAGCATGCTTACTACATTGAGCAATATTCAAATTACACCAACCCTGAATACTGAGAAACACATGTTTTGAAACAAACTTATCTTTTTACAAGGTAGTGAAAAGAGTTCTAAATGCTCCAAAGATGACATCAACTTTGAAGTCCCATTCCTAACAAGCACTTATTAAGGACTTAGGGTGTGAAAGGCACAGTACTAGCTAGGCGAAAAAATAAAGATAGTTCCTGCCCTCAAGGTGCTTACAGTTTAGCCAAGGGAGATGACATGTAAACACACAGGTATATACAAAATGGATACAAGGTGATGGGGAAGGATATAATTAGAAAAAGTTTCACATAGAAGGTAAAGCTTGAGCTGAACAATTAAGAAAACCAGGCATTTTGAGAGATAAAGGGGAGAAGAAAGTGCATTTCTCACATTATTAAGCTTTGTGAGTGAAAAGAAAGGGACAGGTGTGAACAATAACGGTGATGGTGGAAATGACAAGACCAGGCAAATGAGTTGATATGTTTTGCATGCAACTGAAAAGACGCTTACTCTGCAAATTTCAAAGATGTGGTAGACAACACATATTTGGGGAGCTTCTTATTTATATCTAAAGGTTATACAAAATGGTATCATTTGAGTTTCTATGACCAACTGTTACTCTTTTTCATGCTGAAGATATTACTGAAAGATTTTGGAATGCTATTTTTAACTTTTCTTCCTAAAGTATGAGCCATGAAAAAAATTAACATAAAAACTTTTAAAAGCTTCCAAGTGCTCTCAAGGGTAGTCATTAGAAACCACTTTGGTAACAAGAGGGTGATATCACTGACTTCTAATGCAGCAGTAAATTAGTTCTTCTGTGTTCAGAACTTAAAGTGACAGAAGAATCAGGAGAGAATTTAAATTAAAAAAAAAATAATGAAGTTAATGGATTTCCTGTTTCCACCTTAGCAGGCAACTGTCATTTTGAAGGAGCAGTATATATTGTATTTAATTACTCTCTAAGTAACTAAAATAATTTCATCCATGTTTGCATAATATCATTGGTATTCACTGTTTTTACTATAGCCACCAAGGTAATTTATGCTATGCCAAAGTTTTAACGTTTGGCTATTTGCTTTGCTGTGAAACATACAAAATGTACATTCTAAACAGACCTCAGAATAACAAAGCTAGAAGGACCTCAAAGGCCATCTAATCCAAGCCCTTACCTGAAGAATTGCTCCCACGATATTCTACCTTTGCTTAAAGACCTATAGCGCATCCCATTCTAATTTACTTGTTTGTTTGTTTGCTTGCTTGTTTTTGGACAGCTCTAGTTAATTGGGAGGTTTTGCCTCCCACTGAAATAAAATCTTCTCATCTACAACTTCCCTGCTTCCAGTTCAACTTTCTGGGGTTAAACACAAGAAGCCCAATTTGACAATCCATATGATGTTCTAAAGCTTATCCAATCAAAACAGTTGTGTTGACTACACTAACAAGGGTCTTCTTAATAGTTTTCTCTACTGGCACTAGATAAAATCCACACTTTGGCAGCAATACTCAAATTTGGGACATTTTCCTTAATGAAGAGAGAATCTATGTTCCCTTGGTATGTGCTCAAATCAAAATCAATGGACTCCTTTTTTCAGTTACATAAGAACTGTCTGGCTTTCTCTTCCACAAAAGGAAGCAGACATCCCATCCCTAAAATTAACCCTACAAGAGTCAATGATACCACAGGAACATATAGAACATATAGAATAATTTAACTGATGTTGGTAGCTCTTGTCATTTTTTCAGTCATAAGCAAAAATGTACATTGTTTTCTAGCAATCTGAACTGCCCTAATAGCTATGGTCTAAGCAAAAAGTTTTCTAAAACTGCGCTGAGACTTCTGAGATACCCTGTATATAAGACCAAAAGCCATTCCCCCATAGATAAGTGATCAAAGCATCTGAACAGGTATTTATCTATATTTATACACACACACACACACACACACACACACACACACACACACACACACGGAGTAAACTTAACAGTCAAGAAAGAGTAGGCCAAATCACTAATAATTAGAGAAATGCAAATCAAACAAGGCCTTTCCTGATTCACAAGGTTTTTTTAACTTTTAATTAGTATTTAGTAATATTTTAATATCATAATTCCCTTAAATTATTTGTATTTGATTAGATAATAGATATTCTAGATAACTAGAACATTATAGTTGAAACAGCACTACATCTAGAGTAAAGAGTCCTGGGTTCAGATCATGACTACCACACTTACAGTTACAGAGCCACAAGCAATTCTTTCAGCCTTAGTCTCCTCATATATAAAATTGGGATAATATTCCCCTCTGGCTATGCTTCCAATGTAAACAGGACAGGCTGGGAGGAGGATCTTGAAGCTAGGGTGACTGGGGGAGGAGTTTAGGGAGGCTCTTGAAGCTTGGGTGACTGGGGAAAGGGTCCTGGGAGAATCCCGATGGGAGTGTCTGGGAGGTTGAATGGAGTCATCCTGGAATAGATGATGGAGGGCTAGGCTTTTTTCTTCAGCCACAGTCTCACATTGGAACCTTCCTCAGTGTCTAGGGCTTCCTCATCTGGAACATCTGTCTAAACCTGTGGCCTTTCTACCCTACATCTGCACTTCTGGCCTCCTTTTGCTATTGGTAAGTTTTTCTTGGGACCTCCATTTTGTGAAGTAACTCAGACCAGCCCATCTTAATTCTCCTCCCAGCTTTGCTTCTGACTTTCTATCCTTCACCAAAGCGCCCCCATATGGGTAGCTTCATTCCTGTACTACACCTTGATCCACATACTTTTCTACTCCTTTCAGTGTGTTATCTTTCCCCATTAGAACAGAAGCTCCTTAAGGGCAGGGACTACCTTTTTTTTTTTTTTGGCTTGTATTTGTATCCCTCACATTTAGAACACTGTTTGGAACATATTAAGTACTTAATAAATAAATAAATATTTGCCTGCCTTGCTTATCTAATAATTATAATGTTAGGTTATTTGTGAGGAACAGGTTTTATAAGCCTTAAAATGCTACATAAATATGAGTTTTATTTGTAGCATTAAAATAATAGAAAGTTACAGCTTGAAAGGACCCTAGGGATCATTCAAGTCAAAGTTCTTCATTTTATAGATAGAGATATCAAGGCCCAGATTAACAAAACCACTTACCCAAAGGCACATGAGTTCACTCCAAACAAGAAAGCATGTCATTGGAATTCATTCTCTTTATAACATGCCAGTGGGTGTTCTCAAATAATTTATTCTAAAATGTTTAAAATAATCTTCCTATAAAGCTATTTATGCTATAAATTCCAAAAAGGTATTTGCTAAGAAAAGATAAATTTTAGACTTGCACCTGTGTGAATTATTCCAAAGTCTGCATTAGTGGGGTCCAAAATAATGAAGTTTTACTGCATATTTGTTTTCCTTATTACTTAACATTTGGTTTTTACCAGTTAATACTAATTTCAATGTAATTCAATCTATTTATAATAAGACTAAATGCCAGGGAGGAAGAATCTATGTGCATAAGCTATAGAATCTGTTTCTATTATTCCCCCAGATTTGAGGGGGAAATGAAAAATGGACAAATTAATAAGTCCAGTTAATGTTCTTAGCTGGCCATCTGTAGTCTCATGAATCCATTCTGTAAGTTGAATAGTTGTCTTATATACATTGCCCACCCAGATCTCTCCATTTGAAAAACTATCTCATGGACATCTGCCATCCCTGACCTTTTATATATGATTATATTAAATGTATGTATGGTATTACATAGCCAAGTACACAAACAAAAAGCCGACAATAATTAACACTATTTTTCTGCAATTCTATATATTGTCCCTAAACAAAACCCTCTCTGAAACAAAAGAGGGTATAAAATTGTCACTCAATTAACAAAACCAGATATAAAAATAAAACAAATTTATGTTGTTTTAACTTGAATCTCCACAATGACCAGCTTGCTATCTCACGTGTTTATAGCTGTGATGATTTTCCATTTCAATTTTCTTCTTAAAGAGTCTTTCTTAATATAAAATCCACACAATTCAGCATAACATGTATTTATAACAAAAATAATGATGTTGGAAGATGATAGCATAACAATTATGAAACCAAACGTCAGAAATGTTCACCACTGAATTATGTACATTTCTGAGAAGCAAATTCAGAAACATTTCTACACTCATACTTCTCTTAACTCATATTGCAAGGAAATGAATATGCCCATTGATTTGACCCAAACTCAGCTCTTCACCTGGAATTGTTTACTTGGGTTGGGAGTTCACTTTCAAATTCATTTTTCCAATGTCTTAGCATCCCTAACATTTACTATTTTCTAAGAGCACTTTAAAATCCATATATGTTGCTTGAATGTCAGCTGCAAATACACAGTTTTTCATTTCTGCTTTTTCTCTCCCCTTCTTGCAACCAATGGTCACACAATACAACTTACCATGTTTTTAATTGTCTTACTGGTATTCAAAAGAGTATTAATATTGTTCAAAGACAATGTATGTGGGGTTTTTTTTTTCAGTTGCTTAGGAAATATACAAATTAAAAATAGGAACACAGCCATCACAGTTTAGTTGTCCAAATCATAGTAAAAATTAATATAATCATTGCCATTGAATTTGCATTTTTTTAAAGTTGGTCATGTAATCAATTATAGATTTTTAATCTGTTTCATATAGGAATAATCTAAGTTGCTACTTCCGCTCCTATAGTTCTGAAATTTTCTAACTTTTGAGAGGCCTAATAAGGACAAACATTTGAATTTTTCAACCAAGTCCAGGCTCAGGAAAAGTAAATCTTGTTCCTGGCAAACAAAAGTGACAGTCCAAGGGAGTTAGAATTTTCCCTTAAATAGTGTTTCTTCTTTTCTACCTTTCCAAACTCCATCTAGCCAGAATAGTTGTTTTGGCATTAATCAAGAAAAGTTGAGCAAGATAAGTTGACAGACAACCAGACTAGATGCAAAGGTCTCCTAGGAAAGTAGTCTTTGAAGGACAAGTAAGGACTTGCTGGCATAAATTAGCCGTTTGTGCATCCGATGCTAATGAATGTGAAGAAAAACAGTGGCTGGAGCCAGGCATAGTGCTGGCAGTCTTTGTGTAAGCTTCCCCCAGATATAGCTCTACCACTCCAACTCAATTCAAGGTCATTCCCAACTATTATTGTCCCAGGGCCCCTTACAAGGAAAAAATTGACAATTCGGATAGATCCTGTGGTCTTTTGGGGTAGTGGACAAACATCAAAATAATGAGAAAACTGAAAGAAAAAAAATCATCACATTATTAACAAGAAAATGAAAAGGTGCTATTTGACCTTAATTTAGAAAGGCAAACCACTGCAGGGTAACTGTAAGAAATAACTTCATCCCTAAACCCAAATTAGATGAAATAAGAGCTGAAGTAAACCTTCTATCTCCCACCTCTGTGTCTTTGCATTGATTTTCTCCCAAGACTGGAATGCCACCCAAAAAAATGTTTGTTGATTGATTCAAGAGAAAAATTGAAATACTTGAGGTCACTGAAAATCTACATTTTAGGCAAACTCCAAAAAATTCTACCTAATAACAAAAAAGATGACAAAACAAACAAACAAACAAACAAACAAACAATACAACAACAAAATCTGGAGAAAAAAATAACCTAGGTCTCAGGATGTTTTGAAGAGGAGATGGGCGTGCTTAGACTGGAATTTCAAAAAACCATTTTAAAATTTGTCATCATGAATCTAACTACAAGGCTACTGAACAATTCAAAAAAGCTAACATTTTCTACACATGAACCAAGATATTGTCCTACAATATTTAACCAAAAGTATAAAAATATTTCAGAACTTTTACACAACAGTAATATACAGTTGTTGAGGTTTAGATGCTAAGGATGCTGGGACCCCAAAATCATGACACGTGGGTCCTGCCCGAAAGAATTCGACCCAAGCCTTCCTTCAGCCAAAGACAAGGTTTATTAAAGATGAAGCAGATAGGCCAGACTCTTAAGGAATCTGAATATTTGTGAGGCTCATAAGGCTGAGGGGACTTGAGGAAGTCTCAGCCCCTAAATGGCAGCCAGGATGTATCTTATATACAGCCAAGTAGTTTCGAGTGACTGGAGGAGGGGCTGGGAGGAGGATCTTGAAGCTGGGGTGACCAGGGGAGGAGTTTAGAGAGGCTCTTGAAGCTGGCGTGACTAGGGGAAAGGGTCCTGGAAGAATCCCTGTGGGAGCTTCTGTGAGGTTGAATGAGGTCATCCTGGAATAAACAATGCAGGGCTAGGCTTTATTATGGTAACAAAGAACTGGAAGATAGGGCCTAGGTGATAAGGAAGAGGTTGAATGGGGTCTGGATAAGATCAAGGATGGGAAATATAACCCCAGGCTATAGACTATAGAGGGCTAGGCTTAATTAGGATATCAAAGAACCAGGAGATAAGTACTAGGTGATAAGGGACAGCCAGCTGAAGGGAATAATAAATCAGAAGACTGCTAGACTTTCTTAACCAGGTAAGTAAATTCAAGGAAAGCTTAAGAGTTTTCTGGGGGCCACAGACAAATGAGACCCAAATTCTTTTTGGGGTGAGGGGCAAAGGCCTCAGCTTGGGCCCATATTCTACCATTCCCCCCTCAAACAAATGGGACCCAAATTCTTTTTGGGGTGAGGGGCAAAGGTGTCAGCTAGGACCCATACTCCATCATAGTGACCATTGTTATGGTAAGACTCAGGAGGAAAGGCAGAACTATCAAAGAATATTCCTAAAGTTAGACATTTGCCCCAGGATCATTTCTATCAGAACTCCATAAATTACAGATAAGAAGAATAAAAATAAGAATTACATAAGATCAAAACAAGATTAATAATGGACAACATTTGGTACACTTTAATGTTTGCAATGAATATTATCCACATTATCTCACTTGACCTTCAAAAAAACCCTATGATGTAGGTGCTATTATTATCCTCATTGGTGGGACTTGAACCCAAGTCTTCCTGACTTCCAAGTGCAGACCTCTATGTATTACAGCACATTATACTTGCACAAAAAACAAACATTCAATTCAACTAAGATATTTAAGAGAAATGACTAAATGAATGAAGTTTCACCTCCACCTTTTTTCATGGTTCCCCTTTGTTGATAAGAAAAAAAAGGCAATCCTAAACCCACCATTGTTCCTAATGCCTTGGCAGGGACAGATAACAAACACTAGCTCCTTTTATCTGTCTTCACCACCAGGATTGCAATCTCTTTTTTCAGAGGACAAATACTTCCTTGCACCATGGCCAATGCTACTGTAACTTCTACCCTTGGTTTATTGTAAAACACTCTACATAGGGCCATCTTTGATAATCATCTAGAAACCTAGATTTATGTAAAAACAGTAGCTTACTTACTGCTATATACCAGTTGTATGAAATCCATCCTGAGTTCTCATTTGTTTTAGGCTGATTATAAATTCAAAATGTTGCATAAAACAATGAATAATATATGTTCTGTCCATGTGTATAGTTTATTTTGACAAAACTGTGATCAGCTTTCAACTTTTTGTAAAAATGTAGAGTTCAGGCATTAAGGAGGAGAATTCAGTCTCCTTCACTGACAATTACCCAAGAGTTTCCCCAGTTAAAGTTCGGCATAAGCCTACATATTAAAATAAAAGTCTTAAAGAGGAGACAGGGAGTTTGTATATGTTGTTTCATTAATTCTCTGGAAGTTTTGACCTATGTTATTATCGATATTTTATTGATTTCTATTGTTGATGTCCCTTAAAGATATTTTAGAATGTTAACAAGCATGAAAACATAGTATCCCAGTGTTGGAAAGGACCTCAGAGGTCATTTAACCCAATTAGATGTGATGTCACTCCATCAAAGATCTATGTGTGAAGCATTATTTTGCCATAGTTTCAGAACTCTAAAAAAACCTAAAAGAAACAACACCTCAGCAAACAAGATGTTCTATTTATGTAGTTTGGCATACTGAAGCAATTACTGAACCTAATTAGGCACATACTATGAGAATCAATTCTGGTTTTAGAAAGGTATTGGCAACATCCTAAATTCCCAAACTACTTTTTTTTTTAAAGATTCAGGTCAAAAATAAGGAAATGGGTGTTCTCCCTTCATTTTAGACCATTCCATCCCTTTACTGGATATTGGATATTTTTACCCCCCTAATAGAAAGAGCTTAATGGTCAACATGACTAATGGAGCCTCACCACCCATTGCCTTAACCACATGGAACAAAGAAGAAAGCAAGTAATGGCAAAAAGAAGATTCAGAATGAAAGTCAGGAAATCAGAAAGTTACTCTTAAAACCCAACTGATTTGATGAATATGTAGGTGGGAGCAACACCCTGGAGGCAGTTGCTGGAAGAAGGCCAACCCAGCAAATCCACCATGAATTTGTTCTATCTCTTTTGTCTATTCAAAGTTACCAAACAAAAGCAAATATAATTTTTATTAAGAAAACAGCCTCAGATAAATAGTTACAGCTTGAAACATTTGTCATTACACAGGTAATATACTGACCAAATTAATTACTAAAACACCTGTTTCTTCCTCTGCAATATGCCATAAGATGATGTAACTTAAGAAAACAGGAAAGATAATAGAAATAAAACAAGACTGGGATTAAAAACTCCTAAATGTGTTTCATAAGATGTATCTTCCTCTAGTATCTGTACTTATTAAAAAATCATGACCAAATATTCCTCAATTTTTTCATGTTTTTCAACCTGTGTTAAATGACCAAGTGAGCAACATTAGCAACCCTTTTCAAATGAGGTTTTTGTAGAAAATCACAATCAATCATGAACTGATCACCTATCTAGATGGGTCTGGACACAGTAATTTAATGAAGAAACGGCAACCTAGATGACAATTTTAATAACTCTACCTCACATGCACAAAATATCATTATTGAATCCCAATGATAATAGACAAGTGAAAACACAGACATGAAATTACTATTATTAAAAATAGCTCATTTTCATATTTCACTTTACAGTTTACAAAGTGCCTTATTAACAACAATCCCATGAGTTTCATAGTGCAACTATTCTTCTCTCCATATGAGGAAACTGATGTTAGAAATTAACACATGATTTGCCCAGATATTCAGTATCAGTGACAGGACTCAAGCCCAGTTTTCTGAGAGCATTTTTTCTACTATATCACATTGCTTCTCAGATATGTCGCATCTGAATCACATTTATTGGTCAAAGTGACATTATAATTGTAAGCTATTTCCAAATCACTACAACAGTAAAACTGTTTAAATTAGGAAAGAAGGAAACAAGCATTTATTAATTTCTTTTTATATGCCAGGCACTATACTAAGCCTTTTACAAATATTATCTCATTTGATCCTCACAGCAACTTTGGGAGATAGATGCTATTATGATCCCTTGGGGTATAGAGAGGTTAAATGACTTGCCTAGGGTCACACTGCTAGTGTCTGAGGTCAAATTCGAATTTAGCTCTTCCTAATTCCAGGTCCAATCAACAGCACCAAGTCATTGACTAACTAGACAAATTAGCAGCTGAAAATATCATTCATAAAGAAGAGGCATGGCTAGCCCTCCTGAAAGAATAACATTAGTACTTAGGAGGTCTAAGTTCCTTCGAACTACATTTTACTACCCACTGTGACTTTAACCAAGTCCTTTACATTTTCTCATGGACCAATCAACCTATAGTTGCTCTATTACCTATCCAAAGCTACCTCCAACTCCCTGAATGGGTATGTGGTATTTACTGGCTAATTCTGCTTACTGCTAAAATACAACAACCAGAGGTAAATTCTTAGTCTATCCTCCTTTCAAAAGAAATACTTAGTCAGCATTCTGCTTTCAAAGAGGAAGAAACCCCCATTCTATTCAACAATAGATTATCTGTGTTGCCTGATCAGCTGACTTTTATTAACCATGTATGCTCAGCTCAAGCCTTCTCCTATCTCATAAAGCAAAACATGGATTTTCTAACTATTGTTCCTGGTTATGATTGTGATCTTGTACTTTAAATCTTGAAGGACTGATTGAAGTTGGTTTAACTAGTGTCTCCTGGTTCTGACACTAATAACATACTAAACTAATTAACCATTCCCAACCTCATCTGGCCTTTGTCAATTCTTACTCTCTCAGAAATGTTTCATTTGTCATTCTCTAATGTTCTTCTTTGTGGCCAAGAGAGGACAGATGAACACTATATAACCTTTGGTTGTCCAGCAAAGAATTCATAAGCAAACCATTATGATACACAATGTCAAATTCACCTGACATCAAGAGGTCTGAACAGGTGACCTGATCAGAATGGATTAAGTCTTCCAACAGTAGATAGTTTCGAAAGAAATATTTGAAGGATTCATGCTTCAAGCAAATTTATTTAAAACTGCATATTTGAAGTTATGAAGTATTTAGCAAATTGTTTAATTTTTTTAAAAGGTCTCATTGAGGACTTGAGGGAAACAGGAAATGACCTATGTGACCTGCACACCCACTCCAATGACCCCAAAGTCCATTCAATTTTTGTCATGGTACTTGTTAATACTTAGTTACCATGACAACCACACTTCCTACTCACAGATGTCTTCTGTTTCTTAAATTCATACAGGTGTCACTAGCCAGGCCCAGAAAAAAAAAATCCAAAGTAATGACCTTGGTTAACTTTATTGGTTTTAAATAAATATGAAAATGCTTCCCTTCAACGGAAATTAGACCTAGCAACACAGACTATTTAGGATAAATATATTCCAAATATTTAACATATATATGGCTGAAGGGCATGATAAATTACCATTTCTTGGTCTTTTATTTCCTGTGCCTGAAAATAGGTTACAGCTTGCTGGACTTTAAAACTACTTGCCAAAATTCTAATAAACCTAACAATAGTTAGAATTTAAATTTCATGCAATTATACACACAGTGCCTCTAGATAGCTTCAATGCCTCTGAATTCAATTACAACACTTTTTTTTAAAAAAATCTAATTTCTTGATTATTCAGAAACTTCAGTTTGAACAGAAAACTATGGTGTCTCCTTGACACCATAAGAAAATATACACCATACATAGTTACATTATACTTGGGAAGCCTGCATTTTCCCCTCATAGGTCTCCTGTATCTTGAGGGTTATTTATCAATCACAAGGTTCTGCAGCTGTTCTGTTTAGTTCCAATGCTCACTGAATAGTGTAATAAATTCTCAAAATAACATCCAAATTAATTATTTACATATATGCACATATGTGTGTATATCAAAATTATTCTGAGGTTACAGTATACTTTAGTGTCATTAAAAATACTATCATTGGGGCAGCTAGGTGGCGCAATGGATAGAGCACTGGCCCTGAAGTCAGGAGGACCTGAGTTCAAATGTGGCCTCAGACCAAACACTTGACACTTACTAGCTTTGTGACCCTGGGCAAGTCACTTAACCCCAATTTCCTCAAAAAAAAAACAAAAAAAAACCTGTCATTGTCAATCTTTAACATACATCTTTTTAAAAAGACTCGACTTATTCAAAATTATCTTTTTTTTGGACCTTGAATTCCCATAGCAGGAAACTAAGATCTTAATCACATTCTCATCATCATCAACCATCATGCACTCAGTGCTACTTTGGTAAATGAAAAAAGCATGCTGTCACTCAGAAATCAAGAATGCTATATTCACAAAAAACGCATTGAGTTTCTTGATTTGGAATGCAAAGTATCAGAGCTATTACTTAGGTCTAGAGAATAAATTGAAGGCCAAGGAGAGTAGGAGTTAGGTGGGACTACTATTAGGAAAGAAAGCATTGACCAATGTTTATAAATACAATGTGGGGTAAAACTCATAGTAGAAGAAAATTAAGTAGGTGGCAAAACCTCAAACTTAGGGAAAAACAAAACAACATTAATTTACAATCTATTCTTCTGAAATAGGTAGCAACTGATACTGCTAACAAAATGTTTGAATTTATAAATGGAGACTCTAGGTTTGAATCTTGTCTTTGGCACTGTGAATGACCTTGGGCAAATCACTTAAACTCTATGCACTTCAATTTCCTCATCTGTAAAATGAGGGGATTATACTAGATCAGTGATGTCAAACTCAAATAGAAAGATGGTCATTAATTCATACATAAGGATGCCTGTGGCTGCTTATTGACTTAGTTTTAAAAATTCAATATTATCTTTGATATTTTAAAATTTTATTGTTAAATATTTCCCAATTACATTTTTACATGAAATATGGTATATTTTAAAGGCATGTTTAGCATGTACATATGGGTTAAGCTTTTAAAAAATAAATAAGCCAATAATTAAAAATGCTGTTACATCAGGAACAGTCATGCATCTTGGGGTAAACCTAAACAACTAAGACATGAACCATAGCAACTATGGAAGCTCTTTGCCGAACTCTGCTGCTTCTCTGAAGCAGGTTCTACTGAATGCTGCTTTGGGGAGAAGGGGCAGATGAACAGTATGTCCTGCTAAAGAAAGCACTACTACATAGACTCTTCTGGGATGTACAATCTAAGTCCTTTGAAAAGATCTCTCAAAAGTCTTCAGAGTCCTTTTCCTTCAAGAAGCTTGATTTCTTTTTATTGAATGGAATAAGTGCCTTGCTGGTTGGGTCCAGAGGCTCCTGGTGTGGCAGCCAGAGTAAGGTGGGTAACACAGTTGGATAGCTACTTGAATGCTTTAGTATTAATCTGATACCATCCCTAAATTGATTTAAATCCTGGAATATCTCTTGGCAGGAATGAAGTCTGAACCCCAAGCCTTTAATATTATCTTGTGTATTCACATCTGTTTCCAAGTGTCATCATAACAGGCAATGCTCTAGCTGGAAATGCATCTTGTGAAGAAGTAGGAGCAATAATTGATGCCTTCTCTGATTAATTAACATGACAGTAGTCACCAATACTGGGTGCAGGAAAGGGAGTTACTTTATAAATCTTTCTTCTCTTGATCATTAATCTGCTGTGGCATTTACCAAAAGATAACCATGACTGTCTGTCTATTGGTAAAAGCAGCTCGCTCTTCCTGGCCTGAAATCTTCATGAACTGAATGCTGAGTTATAGATGCCCAAGGCACTTACTTGTTGCTTTTGGACTGCAAGATGAAGCACCCATTGTTCTTCTTGGTTTTGTCTTGGAAAAGCTGTTTCAGAGAAAAAGATATCTGGCCTAAGAACTGGTCTGTGAACCATCGTGAAGGATGCTTGACTGTTATATGACAAGGTTAGGATCCTCCCAAATATCCAGTTTACCAGACAACTGAAGGGTGCAATCTTCTTTCCACTCAAGATTCGGGTTGTAACACACCACTCAGGTCATACATTTCTGTTTCTGGAACTGGATGGATCACACAGGCATTGCTGAACACAAAACATTCTTTGGCCTATAGATTTTGAGCTCAAAGCATGGTCACCTGCACATGAATTGGGTACCATTACTTTTTTCTTGACTGCCTGAGATGATGTAAAGTCACTAGTGGTTCCACTTAAAGCCACTGGAAAGAGAAGGGACAGACCTCTTCCCCCTTCAGAGAGAGACCCTCTGAAGTTCTAGGAGGAGAAGCTCTCAAAAGAGAGCTGCGGCAAGATAAGAGAATGGTACCTTTTGCCAAGGGGAGTCTGGATGGGTTCAAAGGAGTTGAGGGTAACAGATTCCTTCTCGCTGGGAAGCTTCCTTTTTCTGGAAGTAGAGACTGTAGGGGCAAGGTACTTCTTTGATATGAAAGGGGGGAGACACTCATTTCCCCTCAGTGTGATAAGTGGACATGGGGAAGAACTCTGAAGGAGATTTTCCTTGTGTGAAAGCAAAGGCCCCCTTGAGGCGACTCCTCTTATGAGAAGGTAAAGGTCCCCTACAGGGTTTCTGTGAGGAAGCAGAGACTCCCGGGGACGTTCCTTGTAGGAAAGTGGGGACTCCCTGGGGACCCCTCTTGGGTAGAAAGACTCATACAATTCTTGTGGAGAAGCAAGAGACCCCCCCAAACACATCCTTTGTGGGGAAGCAGAGACTCTGCCAGGAGTTCCCCTTGTGAGGACATAGAGACCCCTAAGAGCTCCCCTTACAGGGAAACAGAGACCTCCCTATACTCTAGAGGATGCAGGGATTCTCTCCCAGGGGTTGCCCTTTGGGGAAGCATAGACTCCCTTCAGGGGACTCTACTTGTGGGAAAGCAGAGACTTCCTCCAATGGACTCCCCTTGTATGAAAGTAGCAAGGTTACAGCACCCCACCCACCTCTTGCAGATGGAGGAGGAAGCAGGCAGAGGACTCATGCCTTCCAGGAAGGAGGTTGGCGGCAGGGCTCGAACAGTTAACCTGTTACCCTTTGTGGAGCCCACTCTACTTGTCCAATTCCACTTGCTCTCTGGCAGCACTTACTCTGCCAGGGGCAGAGGTTGGGGCTCTTGTTCCTCTTCCTAATTGCATTTTAATTTGATTCCTGATGCACTGGGGAGTGCGATGGGCCACATGCAATAGTGTTTGACACTTCTGGATTAGATGACCTCTAAGGTCCCTTCCAGCTTTAAAGCTACAATCCTATCACTTACAGACTATGAGAATAACAAGAATGAAGGACAAATGCAACTTTTAGTATTACAAGTGTGAAATAAACATTTCACACTCACATAACATTTTAACTTCAAGAAATAGCCAAATGTTTCCAGAACAACAAAGTTACATCTTGCTGACCCAGAATCCTTCACCTCTGGAGTAAAAGGTAAGTATTCAACAAGACCAGAATTGCCATGGATCATAGCTTAAGAACTGAAGGAACCTCAGAGATCATAGTCCAATGGCCTCATTTTACAGATGAGAAAACTGAGTCCCAGGAAGGTAAAGTTATCCAAGATTACACAGACAGTAGTAATCAAAGGTAGGATTTAAACACAGGGTGATTTTTAAAAACAAACTGTTCCATAAGTATTGAAACTTTTTTTGTTTGATGGAAAGGGTAGATTCAAAAGTTCAAACTCTTACCCCCAAATCAGGTTGAAATTTTAGGTTAAGGCTGTACAAGTCAAATAAAGTTTTACTAATGATGTGATAAATTATGGTATGGGGGAAAGAACACTAGATTTGAGGGCTAAAAGACTTCCTTACAATCCTAGGTCCATCACTTCCTACTCCCTTATTACTTTGAACAAGTCATTAAATTTCTCCTAGCTGTACTTTTTCCAAATATAAAATGAAGCTAATAATATCTGCCTTACCTATCTCCCAGAGTAGAAACAAGGATCAAATGGGTTAACACAAAGTTTTGCAACTTTAAAGCCCAAGCTGAGAACAGCAACAACAATGACAATAGTTAGCATTTATAAAGCACTATATGGTTTGCAAAGTGCTATACAAATTTTTTTTTCTAATTTTCCCCAAAGTCACCTTGGAAAGTAGGTGCTATTATTATTATCTTCATTTTACAGATAAGAAAACTGAGGAAGAAAGAGGTTAAGTGATTTGCCCAGGGTCACACAATTGATAATTATTTGAAGCTGGATTTGAACCTGCTCTAGAGGTTGGATTTGACTCCAGGTTCAGTCTTCTACCCACTGTGCCAATTCAACAGGCATATTTATGAAGTACCAACTTTGCACAAAGTATGGTACCACACATTGGAGGATGGGGCAGGGAAGGAGAGGCATTGATCTGTGATTTTATGCAGCATAAAAATCCTTATAAGAAAACAAACTTCTTCCACAAATATAGGTTGGTACAAGATTTACAATTTATAATTAAAGAAAGTCATCCAATATCACAAAGAAGTGAAATGATTTATTCAAGGTCACAAAGATAATATGCCTTGAAGGTGGGACTTGAATCTAAGTCTTCCTGACAGAGACAAGCTTTCTATTCACTATACCAAGGTTATTTTTAAGTTTTGTTTAAAAATTATTTAATTTTATTATTCATCTTTTTACTTTAACTATGTATATGTGGTTTTTCAAAGTTCTTAACTGCCAAATAATATCTTTAATTTGTAAAACACTTGTATGATCACTGATTTTATAGGCTTCAACTTGGATCTATTGAATGGAACTTTGCTGTATGTTCAAACTCTTGTTTCAAAAAAAAGGAAAGAAATTTCACTTTAACTTTCAGTGTGAAAAATATTGGTATATGAATTGAAATAAGGATCTAATAGAGTCACAATTAACAGGAACAATATAAAGACAAATTCCTGGAAATGACAAGTTCTCAAGTTATGAAGAATTCCTAGCTTCATCTTAGCAACAGTATATATTTATCTAAAATCAACTCAAGATTCTATGATTAGACTCTTGAAAATGAGTGTGTAAGAATGAGCATATGCCTGTGTTCTCCTAAAGCAGGCAAAAGCTATAAGATATTCAGATTTAAAATTGAATATTCTCATCAGTCATATCATAACAATGTTGGATATGCATAAAACCAAAATGTATAGAAATGCCAGGGGGAGAAGGAGAAAAATAATTTGGAAAACAAGGAAAGGAATCCTTTCAACCATATGTTTCACATGTGCAATTATCTCAAAGAGATAATTGCCTGGAACCAAAATATGTAATACACTGAAATATCTATTCATCCAGAGGGCATTGGACCCTAATTAAATAATGAATTATTACAGCTCCCATGCAAATTGTCCTTTTTTCAGAAAGATTGTTATATTGAAAATTAAAAATTGTAAAGAAATAATAGAGAAATTAAAGACAAAGATAAGCAAAGAGATCAAATTATCCCTATTTACTGATGATGACAGTTTACTTAAAAAAGACTAGAGAATCAGAAAAAAATATATTTGAGACAATAGTTTCTGAAAAGTCACTGACTACAAAATTAACTCACAAAAATCAACATCATTTCTATATAATAATAAAATCAAGGAGGAAATAATGAAAAAGGATATCTCATTCATAACAACTACAAAATTTGTAAAATACCTAGAAATAAATGTATCAAATCATATTCAATATCTATATAGATATAAAAAGTGTCCTTGAAGAAATGTTTTAAAAAATTTAAATAACTGAGGGGCTATTTGATGGTCATGGCCAGACAGGGCTAGTATAATAAAAATGGCAGTATCAACTAAGTTAATTTATAGATTCAATGCTATGACAATCAAACCATTAAAGACATACTTTTACAGAACAAGATAAAATAATTACAGAACAAGATAAAAACATTTTTATCTGGAAGAACAAAAGATATGAAACATCAAATGTAATACTAAAAAAGAGAAAAAGTAAGAATGAAGAGGTAATAGCACTTCCAGGCCTCAAATTATATTATTAAACAGTGATCATTAAAACCATTTGTTAAAAAAAAAAGCCAATAGAACAAACTAGACAAGAAAAAAAATTTCAATAACTAAACCCAACAGCTCAGTGTTTAATAAATGCAAAAGTACAAATTACATAGGAAAGAGCTATGTGATTAAAAGGAAAAAAAACCTATTGGATAAGCTGGAAAGCAGTCTGACAGAAATGAGGCATGGGCCAAAATCTTCCACCATATTCTACAAATTCTAAATAGGGGTAACTTAAATATTAAAGACCATAATGTAAATATAATTAGAACAGAAGCAGGTCCTGTATATTTCACATCTGATGGTAGGCGGTGAAATGTTATCAAACAAGATAAATGGCTAATTTTTAGTAAACTATACTGAAAAGCTTTTGAACAAACAAAAATAATACTCTAGGATAAAAAAGAAGTAATCAATTATGAAAAAATTCCATTGAATATCTCCAAGAGTTTGATAATCCAAGATATACAGGATATCGTAGAAGGCTTAGTTTTCTAAAACTGCACTAAGACTTCTGAGAAACCCTGAATATAAGATCAAAAGCCACTCCCCCATTCTATAAGTGGTCCAAGCATCTGAACAGATAGTTCTCAAAAAAAAAAAATGCAAACTGCTAACATCCAAGAAAGAATGCTCCAAATCACTAATAATTAGAAAAATGCAAATCAAACAACCTTGAGGCTTTACCTCATTCCCAACAAACTGGCAAGGATGATGAAAAATAGGAACTGTCCATTTTGGAAGAGTTATGCAAAGATAGACTCATTAATGTGTTGTTGGTGGAGCTGCAAATTTGCATTACCTTTCAGAAAGCCACCTTGAAATTAAGTAAATACTCATCAAATGGAGAATGACTAAACAAATCATGATATGAATGTAATAGAATATATTTCTGTGGTGTGAAAAACAATAAATATGATAAGTACAAAGCAGCATAGGAAGATATACGAATTGATGAAAAGTAAAGTAAACAGAACTAGGAAAACAAAATGTGTAATGTTTACAACAATGGAAATGGAAAGAATGACAAAAAATAAACAAAACTGAAGGCTGAAAAATTATAATGAATAAACATGGTCCCAAAGAACAGATATGAAAAGATGCCTTCCATTCTTGCTTTTTTGCATCAGAAGGGCAATGGTATGCTGATAAAAGTTTACCAACCAGTTTTTCAAAAATTGATGGCACATCTGCATTATTAGCATTTTCTCCATCACTTTCTTGTCTAGCCAATCAACAAAACAATATATCAAGCCCTGATTTGTAGCATTTTCTGATTTGTAATGTAGCTGAAATGTTGCTGCTCACACTGAAAACTTAATAATTGATTCACAAGAGTCAGTACAAGCCAGTTAAGTACACCCTGAAGTAGGGAACCGTGGTTGTGGGATATTGCATATAATGTCAGACTTTTTTATATGTTGTTTAATTTTGCTGACATTTTTTTTCTTTTGACCTTTTTCCATGCTTGGTTATGAAGGGTGATTCTCTGGAAGGAGATGAGAGATGTATACTGGGAAATATATGTGGTATAAAAACAAAATATATCATTAAAACTTACTTTAAGAGAAAATAAATAGGAAAAAGAAAAAAAAAACCTGCACTGAGAAGCAACATATCTTAATTGTTGTCTCAAAAAGAAAATGGCCAGTGAAATCATACATGTAATCAGACTGGCTGGTTTATTTCTGAAACCTTTATCATATAGCAGATTCTTAAAATTTAAGTGCCTCTTGGGTCCCCACACAATCATGATCAGCTTTGTGTTGATCAGAATTCCTAAATCTTTCAAAGTTGGTTATCTGTACAATATTGTTGCTATTGTATAGATTGTTCTCCTGGTTCTGATCACTTCATACAGGTCTTCACCCTCTAGACAGAGAGATGATGGACTCAGAGTGCAGACTTAAGCATTTCTTTTTCTTTCTTTCTTTCTCTTTTTCTTTCTTTCCTCCTTCTTCTTCCTCTTCTTCTTCTTCATCTTCTTCTTCATAACTATACATAATTGGAATGATGGGTTTTTTATTGCTTTCTCAATAGGTGGGGTAGGGAGATGTAAAATTATCTGAAAAATGAGAGATTTTTAGAATCGGTCTCTGAAGATCCATCCACATCTAATCTAAGAGCCTACAACCTTTGAGAAATTCACTATTTTCCAGAGGAAATATTATTATTTCTGGAGGTTTCATGTCTGTACCTATAACCATAATGACTGAGAGGAAACAGAACTAGCGTGGAAAGCAAACAAGAGACTCCAACCCTATAACCCCCAAGTTTCCTGTCAATGCCGTCTTCTTTCCCTTTCTCAGCTGGATGCCAATGTATCCCACCCTCATGCTCCACGGGAGAGGGCACAGAGTATTTGTTCTGCTCTGACCCAACACTAAGGTCACACACACACACACACACACACACACACACACACACTTACTGACAGTTATGAGCCCTAGCCACTTCAACCCCGCTCCACTCATGCCATACTTGCCTTCATGCCACTGAAGAGTATCCTGAGCCATAGCTGATAACAAACCAATAGAATAGGTTCAGGCTTTGGTGAACCTCAAGAAGCAGAGACTTTTAAGCTATAATTGAGCCAATAAGACAGTGGTCAGTTAGAGTAACCTATCTTGTCATGTACAGAGGAAGGGGTTGATGGCTACAGCAATGACTATAGGGGCACATCCTGTGCACAACTGACCTGGCCTCAGTTACAACAACTTTGGCTGCTATTTCTTTGGCAGCTGAGACTTCCTCCTCCTGATCCAGAGGCATAGGAGGCATGATGTGAAGATGTTCTGCCATATCTGCACTTTTTAGAGTTTTTTACGTAAATGAGTTCTTATATGACTTACTGTGTAATTGTTCTTCTAAAACTAAACTATCCTGGCATCCCTTATATAAATCCAACACACACATATAGCTAAAGTGTAATTACAAAAATGTTATTTAAAATATTAAATATACATATGTAACCTAAGTCAAATTGCTTGCCTTCTCCATGTGGGGGAAGGGAGAGTGGGAAAGAATTTTGAACTCAAAATCTGAAAGAAGGATGTTAAAATTGTTTTTACATATAATTGGAGAAAAATAAAATACTAAATTAAAAAATAAATTATTGTTCATTAATGATATTGGCCTATAGTTCTCTTTCTCTTCCTTTTTCCTCCTTGGTTTGGGTATCAAAACCATATCAGTCGCATAAAAGGAGTTTGGTAGAATATCTTATGTCTTTATTGTATAACTGGCATTTGTGTTTTAAATGTTTAACAGAATTTCCTTGTAAGTATACCTGGACCAGGACTTTTCTTCCTTCAGTATTTCATTTATTGCTTAATGAGTTTCTCATTCCAAGATTAGAATAATATCTCTCATTTTATTAATATGGGTATTTTGCATTTTTTTATTTAATCATCCAATCCCTTTAAATAGTCCAATGTTCTGGAATATAATTATGTATAATAATTTCAAATAATTTTACTTTTTCTATTCCTTATAAATAATTCATCTTGCTAATTTTTTTTATTTTGAGAAATTTATTTCTTTGGTCAAATTGGTTAGTGGCTTATTAATTT
This sequence comes from Vombatus ursinus, assembly GCF_900497805.2. Taxonomy (NCBI): domain Eukaryota; kingdom Metazoa; phylum Chordata; class Mammalia; order Diprotodontia; family Vombatidae; genus Vombatus; species Vombatus ursinus. The sequence continues at coordinate 37,715,188 of NW_020954548.1, read as the reverse complement.
TGTTACTTTCAAACAAAAACCCAGTTTCTTGTTTAATCAGTTCACTAGTTCTTTTTTAAATTTTATTTTTCCTCTGATTTTAAAGATGTTTTTATTCTCATTCTTGGGTTAATATATTAATTTTCTTTTTAAAGACTGCATAATCAAGTCATTAATTCTCTCATTCTATTTTGCTAATACATGTTTTCAGAAAATTAAGTTTCCTCTGAGGAATATTTTAACTCTATCCCACAATTCTACTACCTTGCTCTTATCACCTCACACTTAGACTATTGCAATATCCTGCATGGATAGCTAGGTGGCACAGTGGATAGAGCACCCAGCCTGCAGTCAGAAAGACCTGAGTTTAAATCTAGCCTCAGACACTTACTAGCTGTGTAACCCTGGGCAGGTCACTTAGTTTCCTCATCTGTAAAATGAACCGGAGAAGGAAATGACACTATCTTTTTGTTTTTAATTTTAGATTTAAATACTAAAACTTAAATACACAATATAGAAAACAAAAGAAATATAAACTTAAATATAAAATAAGAAAAGAAAAAAAGCATGTCATGTGCACAGCAGAACGTAAAAGAAAATTCAAAATACCTAACAATAAATTTCCACTTCAAGAAAGCCTATATAATAAATACTGTATTGTATTGAAAGCTGTCCATCTTGTCTTTGCTTCCTTGTAAGTTTTCTTTTGTTCTCTGCTGTACACTTTTTACTTTGTTCTTTTTTCCCCCTTCCTTCCCCCTTCCCCCCGCAAGGCTAAAATTAATTGTGGATATATTTATATACAGATATGTAGATATAGATATATATGCACATATACATATATTTTTCCTAACACATTCTACTCTTTATCTTTGTTTTTATGTTTATGCGTATCTCTTACTTCCAATCCCTCCTGACTCCTCTACTTTATTTCTACTCACTACCCTGCCCGCTATTACTTAACCTGCTCTGCCCTCCAAGGATCCCTTCCTTATCCTCCCACTCCCATAGATTTAAACACCCTTCTCTATACCCTCTTTGACCTCTTCTTTCACCCTCCCCTCTAGAGATCCCCTCCTTATCCTCTGATCACTCCCTAGCTCCTTAGCATTTTATTTCTTTCTGAATTTAGAACATTTTTATACTCTTATAGTAGATATATAGTATTGTTTCCCTCTTGAACCCATTCCCTATGAAAGCAGGTTTCCAGAACTAACAGCCTCCTCCCCCATCTGATTCCTCTGTGTCAGGTCTTCCTCTCCAGCCTCCACTTATATAAGATGGTTACTCTTTTTAGCTGTTTCTAAATGGTTTTAATTTTTAAAGTCATATCATATTCAGGTTTACCCCAATCTTTCTTACAAACTACCAATTACTAATAACAATCTTAGGCATGTGTTTTATATTTTACATACATAAAAGGTAAACTGTCTTTATTGAGTCCTTTGTAATTAGTTTTTGGTATGTACCTTATATTTCTCTTGCCTCTTATACGTCAAATCTTCTATTAACTTCAGGTTTTTCTTTTTTTTATTAACAAAGTCCTGAAAGTCTGACAATTCATTAAAAATTCATTTTTTTTATTCAGGATTATGCTTAGCTGTGCTAAGTATGATATTTTCAGCCGTAATCCCAATTCTTTTGATCTTCAATACATAGTGTTCCAAGATCTGTGGTCTTTTAGTGTTGCTGCTAGGTCTTGTGTGACTCTAATTGTGACACTGCCATATTTAATTTTTTTTCTTGTTGTTCATAATATTTTATCCTCGAGCTGGGGGTTTCAGAATTTAATATTCCTATGGGTTTTCCTCACAGAATCTCTTTCAGGTGGTGATCAATGGATTTTTTCTGTTTCTACTTTTCCCTCTTGTTCTAATGCATCAGGACAATATTCTTTAATTATTTTTTGTATTATTGTATCAAGATTCTTTCTTTGATCATAGTTTTCAGGTAGTCTGATTATTCTCATGTTTTCTCTTCTTGAGCTGTTCTCCAGATCAGTAGTTTTTGTATCACATTCTCTTCTATTTTTTCATCCTTTATATTTTGTTTTATTATTTCTTGATCTCTTATAATTTTGCTGGCTTCCCCTTGACCAATTCTGATTTTCAAGGAGTCATTTCCTTCCTTAAGATTCTGGATCTCCTTTTCTAATTGTCTGACTTTCTTTTCATAATCTTCTTGTTTTTCTTGGATTATTTTTATTTTTTTTTAAGTTTTTCCTCAGTCTCTTGATTTTTAAAGTCTCTTTTAAGTTCTTCTATGAATTCTTTTTGGGCAGGTGACCATTTGACATTACTCTTTGGGGTAAAGAGGGTTTCTTTGCTTCACTATCCTCCTCTGAAGATGAACCTTGGTCTTTTCTATTTCTATAATAACTCTCTATGGTTGGATTCTTTTTCCTTTGCCTGTGCATTTTTTTATTTGTTGTAGTTTAGTTTTTGTGATCACCTCTAGCCCTGGGGTATGGGAGAGGGTGATTCTGGCCTCAGATCCTCCTTCAGAGGGAAGCAGAAAACTGGGAAAGAATTTTTCAACCACTGTCTCTGATTCATTTCTAAAATATATAGAGAATTAAGTCAAATTTATAAGAATACAAGTCATTCCCCAATTGATAAATGGTCAAAGGATATGGACAGGCAGTTTTCAGATGAAGAAATTAAAGCTATCTATAGTCACATGAAAAAATTCTAAATCACTATTAATTAGAGAAATGCAAATCAAAACAACTTTGAGGTATCATATCACACCTATCAAAATTGGCTAACAAGACAAAACAGGAAAATGATAAATGCTGGAAAAGATGTGGGAAAATTGGAACACTAATGCATCATTGGTGGAGTTGTGAACTGATTCGACCATTCTGGAAAGCAATTTGGAACTATGCCCAAAGGCCTATAAAAATGTGTACACCCTTTGACCCAACAATACCACTTCTAGCGCTGCATCCTAAAGAGATCATACAAATGGGAAAAAGGAACCACATGTACAAAAACATTTACAGCATCTCTTATTGTGGTGGCAAAAAACTGGAAATTGAGGGGATGTCCATCATTTGGGGAATAGCTGAACAACTCACGGTACATGAATGTAACAGAAAACTATTGCGTTATAAGAAATGATGAGCAGAAAAACCTGGAAAGACTGACATTAACTGACGCTGAGTGAAGTGAGCAGAATCAAGAGAACGTTGTACACAGTAACAGCCACAATGTACTATGACTAACTTTGATAGACTTTTCTCTTCTTAGCAATGCAAGGATCTAAGACAACTCCAAAAGACTCACGATGGAAAATGCTGTCAATATACAGAAAAAGAACTATGGAGTCTGAATGCAGATTGAAGCATATTTGCGCTCTCTCTCTCTTCCGTGTGCATGTATGTGTGTGTGTGTGTGTGTGTGTGTGTGTTTCTTCTTTCTCGTGATAATATGACTAATGTGAAAATAGGTTTAATATGAATATATGTGTAGAGCCTATATCCAATTACATGTCATCTTGTGGTGGGGGAGGGGAGGGATGGGGGAAAATTTGGAACTCAAAATCTTATTGAACTGAATGCTGAAAAATAAACATTTAACAAATGCTACTTCAAAAAAAGTATTAACCTTCCATCTACTCTGTACAAATATACGTACATAGTTCCTTATTCTCTGTCTTTCCCATTAGAATAGAGGCTCCTTGAGGACAGGTACTACTTTTGCCATTCTTTTTATCATCTCCAGCACACAGCCTATGGCACAGAGCCTGGTCCAGATTAAGTGCTTAATAAATGCTTGTGGATTCAACTGTTACTATGTTTTATTTATTCATGTGTTATATTTCCTATTCTAAATTCCCTATTCTAAAATTACTCCAGTACCTTTGCCAAGAAAATCCCAAATGGAGGTAACAAAGAGTCTAATATGACTGAAACAACTGAACTTACATTCTAAATTTTATAGATGAAAAGAATATTCTATCTTCTTTACCTCAAAAATAAAGGCAACATTCTGTAAAAGAAAGAAAATTGGACACAAAGTCACAAAACCTGGCTTTAAGTCAAGCTTCTGTCACTAAGTAGCCATGTGAACTTGAGCAAGTCACATCACTTCCCCAAGGCTGTTTCATTAAAAATGAGAATTATTTTACTTGTGCTTTCTATTTCACAGGGTTATTTTTAAGGCACTGCTTCATAAACCATGAGTCATAATGCAAACGAGAACTGTTACTATTCAGAAACCCATCAGGCTGCCATAAAGAAAGCTCTTAGTAAATTGTAAAGTAATTTATAAGTCTGAGCTATTTGTCACCTTTGTGTGGTACTTACATGATACTATTCCTTTCCATTTCCCTTCATCAATGAGCCTGTATAGAAAACAAATTCCTTCCCTGATTTAGCTGTTTTCTGAATGGCATGGAAAATTAGTTCAAAATGTATTGTCTTAGGGAATGAAAATTTAAAGATAAATCTGTTGAAATAACAAATTCAAATATTAGGATTACTTAAACTTGTTTTTGTTTTTAAATCCAAAGGCAGCACTGTATAATGGGTAGAGTAGAACTAGGAATGAATGAATGAATGACTATCATGTTCTTAATATGTATATATAAGAGATACAAATAGAAGAGCAGAGACAAATAGAGAAGTAGAGACAGTGCCTGGTCTCAAGGAATTCATGTTCCCATGGGACACAGAGAGGTAATTTTAGCAGCAAATCAGATGGAAGAATCCATGATCTTTAGAGTACAGCATAAAAGCGGATAGTAGTGAATTTTCTTTAGTGTTGTTTCCACTAATAAAACCATATCCATTTCTGATGTTGAACTATTGGACTGCCAAGGACTTTGGTGGGGAGAATTTTCTCTTCCCAGTCTTTAGTGGGCGTCATTGCTGAGGAAGCGGGGCAGCAGCTGCTGCAGAAGCAGTCACTAGGTTACATTTTCACTGGCGTTGCTTCCCTGGATAATAGCTTGGGAACTGGGGTAGAAGCAGGGCAGGAAATCCAGGGGTACTAGCATTACCAGGCTCTTGGGCTTATCTGACCATCTATGGCAGTTGGTCAGTGGTTAGTGTTGGTGATGCTGAGGACCTTAAGATGAGCCTCTTCTCCACAGGGACTGATTCTCTCGGTGACAGCTATAGGGACTATCCTGGAAGCAGAACCAGTAGTATGGGAGATACTGCTGTTCTCTGAACTCTTAGGTTCAGGGTCCTGGGCTGTTCCTATCAGGGTCTACTGAGAGGTTGTGGTCCAGGTAGTGGCAGTAGGTTAACTTGCCTGGCACATGATGTCTCCTGTATCTCCCCCAGGATGCCCCAGGAAGACCAGGATTTAAGCCTTGCCTAGGATACTTATAAGCTGTGGAACCCAGAGCAACTCACTTAACCTTTCAGTGCCTCAAGTTACTCCCTAAAATAAATTTACTATAACAGTGGTGTCAAACTCAAATAGAAAGGGATCCTTGTAGAAGGCATAATGACTTAGAAAACCACAAATTAACATTAACTATGTTGCACTGTATTTTAATTTATTTTGTTAAACATTTCTCAATTATATTTCAGTCCATTTCAGACTGCATGGGTGAGGGAGGCTGTGAGCTGGACACTTTACCGTACTATATCACAGAGAGTTTGAAATCTGAATTGGAAAAGGGAAGTCTCTCCCTCAATGTTCTTCATTCTGAGAAAATCAGAGATCTTTCACATATTGGAAAATCAATCAATCAACCAATCAACATGAATTAAATTCAGCAGCTACTACATGCCAGGCATTGTGCTAAGCCTAAAGATAAAAGGAGAGAAGTAAAATAGTCCCTGCCACTGAAGAGCTTAAAAGCATATATACATGTATACACAAAACATATACTAAAGAAATACAAGGTGACCTGGTATCCTTCTCCTCTTTTTATCTGCTTGGATTTGAACTCCATAGGACAGGAATCTCCTTGGTGTCTGTTCTCCATTCCCCCTTCCAGCTTTCTTTTGTGCGTTGTCTTCCCCCATTAGATGGTAAGCTCCTTGAGGTCAGGGACCATCTTTTTCTTATTTAGAGCTCAGTCCTTGACACACAGTAGGCACTTAATAAGGGTTTACTGAATTGAAGTGAATTGAAGTGAACTGAACTAAACCTGGTGGGAGAAAGGAAGGCTCTTGCAAAATAGGGTGAGGAAGAAGAAAACAAAAATGACTTCATGTAGAAAGTGACATAAGATGAGTCTGAAAGAAACCAGGGATTCCAGGAGGTAGAGGTGGAAGGAGTATGTTCCAGGCATGGGGGACAGGAAGTGAAAGCAAAGAAACAGGAGACAGAACACTATGGGTGAGGAATAACAAGAAGGCCAGCTTGGCTGGACCATAGGATACATAGTGGGGCATAATGTCTACAAAGCTGGAAAGGTAAGAGAGGCTCAGATCAAGAAGAGTTGAATATCAAGTGGTAAGATTCATAATTGCCCCAGAGGTAGTACAGAGCTACCAATGTTGTGGGTTTTGTCTTGCTTTTTTCTTTTTGGGAGGGAGGAAGGAGAGTGAAAGGGAGAAGAGAGGTTGACAAGATCAAATTCGTGCCTTAGGAGAATCATTTTTTGTGCGTGGAAAATAGGTTGATGGGAAATACTTTATACAAGGAGACCGATGAGGAGTCTATCAAAGTAATCCAAGCAAGGGGTAATAAGGGTATGAACAATGGTGGTGATTGCTTGATTGGAGAGATAGGGATATATGTAAGAGAATCAGTTGAAGGAAAAAAATACAAGATTCAACAACTGACTGGATAATGTGGGATGAGGGAAGGTAAAGACTTGAAGATGACACCAAGGTTGAGAACCTAGGTAACTAGAAGGATGACAGTACCCTCGAAAGAAATGGGGAAGTTTAGACTAGGCTTGGAGTAGGAGAGGGAAGTTTGTGAGCTCTGTTTTGGATATGCTGAGTTTGAGTTCAAAATGTCCAACATGCAAGTCGGTGATATGAGACTGGAGCTTGAAAGAGAAGTTAGAGACAGGTATATAGATCGTGGAGTTGTCAGAAAAGGGATGATAATTAAACCCAGGGAAGCTGATGAGGTCATCAAATGGAAGAGGGAAGGAAGAGAAGACAACCCAGGAAAGAGTCTTGGGGTATACTAACAGTTAGGGAGCATGACATGGATGATAGTCCAATAAAGGAGTCCAAGAAAGAGCAGTAAAACAGGTAGAAAAAGAATCAATGAGAATAGTGTCCCAAAACCCGAAAGAGGATGATAGAGCATCCAGGAGAAGAGGCCAAGTGTCAAATACTGTAGAGTGATTAAGTACGAGGAATGAGAAGGGGTCATTAGATTTGGCAATTAAGAGATCACTGCTAACTTTGGAAATAGAAGTTCCAGTGAATGATGAGGCTGGAAGCTAGACTGCAGAAGGTTGAGAAGACAGCAAATAAAACAGTAGAGGCAACATGTGGTGAATGAACACCAGTCCTCTATAGCTGCTGCAGCCAAAGCAGATTAAAACGTAATTGGGAAATATTTAACAAAATAAGTAAAAATGAAACAGTACATAGATAATGTTAATATATTGTTTTCTATGTCAACATGCAGCTTTCAGGGATCCTTCTGTAAGATTTAATGGGCCCATTTCGATCTGAGTTTTGACACCCCTGCTCTACATCAAGGGAACTAAAAAAATCTTTGGAATTTACCTTAATCAGCACAAAATTTTTTTTAAATTTATTTTGATTTATCAACAATCACTTCCATAAGCTTTTGAGTTTTAAATTTTTCTCTCCCTCCCTTTTCACCTCCCTCCCCAAGATGGCATGCAATCTGATATAGGCTATACTTATACATCCTATTAAACATATTTTCACATTAGTGATGTTGTAAGTAAGAATTAGAACCAATAGGAGGAACCACCAGAAAGAGGAAACAAAACACAAAGAAAATAGCAAATAGTATGCTTCTATCTGCATTCAAACTCCATAGTTCTTTCTTTGGATGTAGATAGCATTTTCCATCATGAATCTTTGGAGTTGTCTTAGATCCTTACATTGCTGAGAAGATAGACTTAGGTCTATCAAAGTTAGTCACTGCACAATGTGGCTGTTACTGTGTACAACATTCTCGTGGTTCTGCTCACTTCACTCAGCATCAGATCATACAAGTCTTTCCAGGTATTTCTGAAGTCAATTAGCACAAAATTCTCAATAATTCAAAAGAATGGTCATTCTCTTTATCCACTTGAATATTATTCATTCAATAGGTTTTATCCAAGAACAGTACAAGGTAAATGTTACTCTCAGGCGGTAGCCACTTTCAGGGAAGTTGATTACAGAATTGGACCTGTAATAATCAACAAAGCAAGCATAAAAGATGATAAAGAAGCACCATCTGAGCATGAATCCTCGGCCACTTGTCAATATGTCTATACAGTAGTCAAGAAGGGGCCTCCACTTAGAAATCACTAGTTTCCACAAAGTGCAACTTCCACAAACTGTTACCAACTTCTCTAAAATTATTCTTCATATGAATGGCAGCAATTGACCTGACTATTATAATCCCATTTATCTCAGTAAAATCAGAGGTAGTTTTTGGTCTTTCTCAAGAACATCAGTCTGCTGACAAAAACCTTGAAGGGAAAAGAAGTACCATATGTCTCAACGTGATAGACAAGAATAAACCTTTAGATGCCAAGTCCTTTCTATTTATTCTTTAACAAGAATCTACAACTGTAGCTGCAGTGAGATTCTCACAATAAATTTATGAGCTTGAAAAAAAAAAGGAAAAAGCCAGAAAGACCTCTCTTGCATCACTCATATTGTAAGACCTCCTATATGCTAGATACTGGATCAGCAACAGTTTTCCTGGTGCCCCACACCCCCAAAAACTGAGAAGAGAAGGATACTCAAGAAATAAATAAAAAACTAGGTAAGTTTTATGGGCTTGTAATCACTTTAGAATGGAAACCCTTTGAGGGGAGGGGCTGTTACTCTCCACTCATTACCCTCACTCACCCCATATATCTAATCTCTTGTTAGTTTTGTTTCTATATTTGCAACATCTATATTCCTGATTCACCCTGATACAGGCCTATATCACCCCACACCTAGAAGACTGCAATAGCTTACTGGTTGATACCCATTCTTCAAATCTCTCCCCATTGTAATCTATCCTCCTCTCAACTGCCAAAGTGATTTTTCTAAAGTGCAGGTTTGACTATGTCATGTCCCCTAATCCAGGTGGCTCCCGGTTACGTTCAATAGCAAATGTTCTTTACAAAATGGCACCTTCTTACCTTTCCAATCTTCTTACTCCCCTCTACATATTGTATAGTCTAGCAATACTGGGCTACTGCATCTCCTTACCTTGTGCATTTTCACTGGCTGTCCCCCATGCCTGGAATATCCTACCTCTTCACCTGCAACTTCTGTCTTTCCTGGCTTCCTTCAAGACTCAGCTTAAATCCCCCCTTCCTCAGGATTCTCTTTTCAGTCTCCCCAGGTCCACAAGACGAGTGCTTTCCCTAGGAAATTACCTTCCATTTAAATTACATATATATTGTGTGTACACTGTTATTTGCATGTTGTTTCCCCCAACTGTACCATCAGAATGTGAGCTCTTTGAGGGAAGGAATCATGATTTTTACCTTTTAATGTCTCTAGAACTTAGCACAATGTCTGGCAGTAAATAAACTCTTAATAAATCTTTGGTATGGCAGCTAGGTGGTGCAGTGAATAGAGCTCTGGCCTTGGAACCAGGAGGCCCTGAGTTCAAATCCAGCCTCAGACACTTAACACTTACTAGCTGTGTGACCCCGGGCAAGTCACTTAACCCTGTTCGCCCACCAAAAACAAAACAAAACAAAACAAAACTCTTCGGTAACTAACTTATCACTTTAGATCTATAACTGGCCACTGAAGCAAAGATGAAAAATATGGAAATAATGGTGGGAGGGGATGTGGGCAGCCATGAAACCTACTGGGGAGTTGTGAAGTAGCTGAGCTATTATGGATTTCAATCTACAATTATGTAAGGAAAAGTCACTAAGCTGTCCAGACCCTTTACCTGGCAATTCCACTAATAGATATAAACCTCAAGGAAGTCAAGGACAGAAACATAGATCTGCTAGGTAGCTAAGTGGGCAGGTAGATAGATATGTATATATCAAAATATTAATAGTAGTACAATAAAAAAATATTAATAGTAGTACTGTTGGTAGCAAAGCACTAAAAATCAAGTATGTACCTATTGATTTGGAGAATGGCTAAAAAAAAATAACTATGATATACAAATCTGATGGAAAGTTTTTCTGCGGTAAGATGATGAACAAGAGGAATTCAGAAAAACATCTCATCCCTACCCTCAAGCAATTTATATTCTAATGAGAAAAACATGGGAATATTTGCATAAACCAATGAAAAGTAAGATAAACAGAATGAAGGGAATAACACACAAAGATTAAAAGAACATTAAAAAGAAATTTAATTTCCATCTCCTCAAATATTTCTCATACCTATCCCTCTCCATTTGCATAGTCACTATTTAGTTCAGGTATTCTTAGATTTTTACCTAGAATATGAGAATAGTATTTTTACTGGTTTGCTTTCCTCCAGTATCTCCCCTCTCCAATCCATCTTTTACAGTGGTGCCAGAATGATAAAGGGTGTACCAAAAGACTTGGTGCCAATTTAAGCTTTATGAGCCTAAGGATTAGCAGCTTTAAAACTGCACTAAGACTTTTGGGACACCCTGTATTAATATCCAGATGTGATCACACCCCCCTGCTCTGCTCAGAAACATTCAATGGCTCCCTACTCCTCACTGGTAATGTCCAAACTTTCAATTCTAGCATTGTTCTAGTTTTCCATGATCTAGTTCCAACCTATTGTGCCACAGCCTTATCTGCCAGCCTTCTGTGGCACAATGTCCTATGAACAAGTCATGTACTTTTCCTCCTTTACCCATGCTGCTCACTTTAGCAATGCCCTTCCCACCCACACACCCACACACCCACACACCCACACCGCTCCCCCTCACCATTCTCTGTTAGGAGAACTTTCCTAGTTCTCTCAGCTAGTAAAATCCTAACCATTCTTTTTTTTTAATTTTTACATAGATTTATTTATTTTTAGTTTACAACATTCACTTTCATAAGCTTCTGAGTTTTAAATATTCTCCACCTCCCTCCCCTCCCCCCTCCCCAAGATGGAATGCCATCTGATAGAGGCTCTATATATACATTTTCATTAAACATATTTTCACATTAGTCATGTTGTAAAGAATTAATCCTAACTATTCTTCAAAGACCCACAAAATACCACCTCCTCCTTGAAAGCTTCCATGATTCCATACAACCAGATGCAATCTCTCCCAAGTCTGAAGACAACAAGTATGTATTAAGTACCTTCTTAGGCACTTGTGGCATTGTACCTACCAGGTACCATGCTAAGTATTAGAGATACAAAGAAAGACAGGTAAAAGATAGTCTCTGCTCTCAAAGGAGCTCACAGTCTAAAATAAAGGTGTGGGGGGCAACATGAAAACAACTATGTACAAATAAGATATGGATTCTATGGTGATAATCAACAAAGGGAGCATTAAGGGGGATATGGAAAGGCTCTTGCAGAAGGCAAGATTTTAGATAAGAATTGAAAGAAGCTTGGGAAGCTAAAAGATGGAGAAGAGGAGAGAGAGAATTTCAGGCCTATGGTACAACCAGTTAAATATTTGAAGTCAGGAGATTGAAGTGCCTTGTTCCAGGAACAGCAAGGATAGTGACACTGTACTCCACGGTACATATAATGAGTAAGGTGTAAGAAATCTTGAAAAATAAAAAGGAGATAGGTTATGAAGGGCTTTGAACATCAAACAGAGGGTTTTATATTTTATCCTGATGGTGACATGGAGCCACTGAAGTTTACTGTCACTTTTTTCTGAATATCTGTTATGAAGATCTGCATTACAGATAACTCTGTGCTTACAGGAATAGATCTGAGTAACAGCCATTAAAAATGAAGAAGAGACTGGAAAGCTTAACAACAAAATCAAAAAAAAACTCCACTGAGCTCCCACATCACACAAAAAGATGGCATGAAGAGAAGGGACTTGAAGCAAGGGCAGCTTTAGGAATCCAGGCCTCTTCATAGAATACAGCACAAAAAAACCAGATCAAGCTTAGCACAATGGAAAGCAGGGGTGCTTTAGGTGACAAGCCTGAAGCCAGCACAATCTCCAATGAATCTACTCCAGAGGCTAAGGCCTGGTGCCAAAGCCTTCATATCTCTGCCAAGAAGTGGGAAGTATGACTCGTTCTCAGTATTCTAAGATTTGTAATTGGTCACTGCATTGATCAGAGTTCTTAAGTCTTTTACAATTAGTTTCCTTTATAATGTTGCAAAACATTGTACAGATATGATGGTGGTTGTATAAATTATTCTTCTGGTTCTGCTCACTTTACTCTGAATCAATTTATATAAGTTCTCTTTGCTACAAAACTCTGTGATAAAGGTTTGATATCCAAGATATATAGGTAACTGGTATAAATATATAGGAATAAGAGTCATTCCACAATAAATCAATGGTCAAAGGACACGAACAGGGAATTTGCAAAAGAAGAAAGTCAGGTTGTCAAAAACCTTCTAAAATGCTTTAACGTACTAATAATTAGAGTAACATAAACTTAAAACACTCTGAGATGCCACTTAACAACCAACAAATGAGTAAATATGACAACAAAAAGGAAATGACAACTTTTGGAGGCGTAGGGGGATGTGGGAGAATAGGCACACCATTCCACTTTTGGTAGAGCTTTTTGTTGGTCCAATCATTCTGAAAAGCAATTTGGAACTATTTCCCAAAAGTCACTGAACAGAATATTCTTTGTGTGGTGATTTCACTAGTAGGCTTATACCCCCAAAGAAATTATAGAAGAGAAAGGATCTTTCTTTACAAAAATATTTATAGCAGTGTTTTTGTTTTGTTTTTCTAAACACCAACCTAGAAACAAAATGGGTGCCCATCAATTAGGAAATGGCTGAACAAATTAAAGTATATGAATACAATGGAACATTATAGTGCTGTAAGAAATGATAGAAAGGACAGTAAGCCCTGACAGGTCCTATCCAGATACCAAAGGCTCATAAATAGACTGTATCTGTCATCCAATGGGAAGCTTGGCTAAGATAAAGGAAGCACATAACCAGAAGCTCAACCACCAGGGAACAAATTTTTTCAGCCAAAAACACAAAGAAAGACTACTAGAAATAGAGGGGTTGTGATATATCAATTAATAAGTATTTATTAAACACCTGTTACGTGCTACACACCTATGAAATTGAGAAAAATACACACCTATGAAATCAAGAAATATATTGAATTCCCCCAGGGATCTATAGTATTCAATATAATAAGCAGAAAAATATCCATGGTAAATAATTATGGAATTCAATTATGTAATTTAAAATATGCATTTTTAAACTACAGGCAGGACACAGCTTTGGAAAGCACAAGGTTCCAAAATTTAGCTTTAAGTCAGCTGTTTGGAACTCAAAAGGCATTTTCCCATAGAAATAATGTTATACATGGTGGTCAAATTCTCAGGCCAACCCACAAAACCCTATAATTTAGTTAAACTCAAGAACTAATAATACTTAGTTTGAGTTCTCTTGGTTCTGAGAGCAAAAAAGAAGAGAAAGAAGGTTTCCTTCCTTTCCCCCCATCTCAAGGCAAGGTCAACTGGTGTGAAAATTTTGAATTCTACCATATTTCTATTTGCCCGCTTCCCATTCTGAAACTCCCTATGGCTTCCAAGTGCCCCTCTGCCCTCAGGCTGCCCTAAGTTTCTTTACATACCCATCTTGCCCTCTCCTTCAAAATGCTCCTTGCTTTAATACTACTCAAATTTCCCACAACAAGAAAAAAATCCTACTTCCTCAGTTCAGGAGCCTCACCAAGGTTTTTAAGGAAGAAAGTATTCTGTTTGAAATTGTTCATGTTATACTATGAACATACTACAGTATAATTCATACTATAGTACAGTATGAACAAACTATAATGTAGTTAACATTCTCAGGTGCATTTGTATTCTCATCCAATGTAATTCTTTTTCATGTTTCCCCACAAATCCAACAAGGTTCTATGAAATAAGATGGAAAGTCTCCCTTTTTTCTTTTTAATCTCATTTCTGTAGGTAATATACTATAAATAAGATTAACATCTCATATGGACATACGCTATAGAAAATCATCGCACCTACTCCCCTCTCATGTTTTGATAAAGTGCTCACATTGACCATTCTCAAAGATTTTATGGAGATGAGAAAGCAAGCATATGAGCTAGTAGTTGCCAATATCCTCTCAGTTTACTTAAAACACACACACACACACACACACACACACACACACACACACACACCATAGTCCTTTTCATTCTTTTGGTAGCATCTTGAGAGAGCTTAAAAATCAATGCTTCAATGAATATAGAACCATGTTGCCCCAACACAGATTTCTATTCATATTTGTCAGGTCTAAAGACTATTACAAAAATTCACTTTTTTTCAGTATCATTGTTACTTCCTTATTACCCATTGTTTTACTTACTTATCAACTTCCTGTTAATCATTTTTATTGTGATTTCCAGTATAAAGATAATTGTCCTTTGCAGAGAAAATAAATAAGATATGAATTAAGCAGCTTTCCCACTCTCTTTTATCATAGTCTCACCCACTCCAAGCAAAGGTCCTCGCCCTTCTTCAATCTTCTATTTTCTTATCATATGGCTTAAAAATTATTGTTTGTTTACAGCTTTTCTCACCAGCCTCAGATCATTACGAACTGCAGCATTCTTCATACTATTTTTACAGAAGTGCGACAAATTCTTATATTCATTCTCTATTACTTGTCTTTTCTCCCTTCTGTATATTTCCTATTAAAATCGAAATTGGTTGTTGAGTTCTCTGTGTGTCCATGTTTGTCTCTACTAACAAATTCCAATTTTTCTTCTCACTGGAAATGTCTCTTTAGAATTTTGTTCTTAAGTATCCCTTAACCTTCCTGGTTAATTTTCCCTGAAGCATTTTACTCCAGGGGACTTCACCTACATTTTATTTGACCCCTTTAACATTGCCTTCCCCACATCTAGGGTACATCATTATACTGTCCAGATTTTCTCTCTTCCTCTATAACAAACTCTAGGAAGAAATGGTCATTTCCTTCATCTTCCCCCATCACTTTAAAAAATTAATTTGTATTAACAAAAAAAAAAAATTTTTCCTCCCATACCCCACTCTCCTATCATTTCTACTCCATCTACCTGTTAGTGAGAATCAGATCCCAAATGGCATTTCCTCTTTTTATTTCTGCCACCTTTTGAAGGATTAATTTATCAGTAAGGCAATTAATGAAGTTATTAGTTGGCCTGCTTTTGATGGGTGCAGGAGGAGAAGAGAGAGGAATGAAGAGGAGATCCATAGATCAAATCTCTCCCCCTTTACTGGGCTTATGATCGATAAAATTCATTTATTTCTTCTTTCTGTCCAGATGACCTGGAAAGAAAGATACAAAGTCACTTTCTTATCCTACTACTCTGACCTTCACCTAAATATTCTTCATCATGCTTTCTTCTTCTGCTGGATTTCTTAACGGTAATTTTTATTTATTTTTTTTGTTTTCAACATTTACTTCCACAAGATTGAGTTCCAAATTTTCACCCCATCTCGCCCCTCCCCCCACCCCAAGATGGCATGCATTCTAAATACCCCTTCCCCTAGTCTGCCTTTCCTTCTATCTCTCCTCCCCTTCTCTTATCCCCTTCCCCTTCAATTTTCCTGTAGGGCAGGATGGATTTCTGTACCCCATTTCCTGTATTTCTTATTTCCCAGTTGTATGTGAAAACATTTTTTTAAACATGTGTTTTTAAAACTTTGGGTTCCAAATTTTCTCCCTTCCTCCCTCCCCACCCACCCTCATTGATAAGGCAAGCAACTAAATATAGGTTATATATGTGCAGTTATGCAAAACACTTCCATAGTAGACATGCTGTGAAAAACTAACTCTACTTCCCTCAATCTTATCCCACCCATCCATTTATTCTATTCTTTCTTTTGACCCTGTCCCTCCTCAGAAGTATTTGCTTCTGAATACTCCCTTTCCCAATCTTCCCTCTTCTCTATCATTCCCCTACTCTCTTGTCCCCTTGCCCCCTTTTTTCCTGTAGGGTAAGACAGATTTCCACACCCAATTGAGTGTGTATGTTATTCCCTCCTTAAGTCAAATCTTGTGAGAATAAGATTCACTCATTCCCTCTCACCTTTCCCCATTTCCACTCCACTGTAAGAGCCTTTTCTTTTCTGGTTTGGTTTGTTTTTTTTTGTGAGATAATTTACCCATTTCTACCTCTCCCTTTCTCCTTCTCCTAGTATATTCCTCTCTCATCCCTTAATTTTATTCTCCAGATATGACCCCTTCATTTTCAACTCACCCTGTGCCCTCTGTCTATCTATACCTATATATACACACATATAATTTTTTCCCTTCCAACTACCCTAATACTGACAAAGGTCTCGTGAGTTACAAATATCATCTTTCCATGCAGGAATGTAAACAGTTCAACCATAATAAGTCTCTTATAATTTTCTCTTTCCTGTTTACCTCTTCATGTTCCACTCGAGTCTTGTATTCGAAAATCAAATTTTCTATTCAACTCTGGTCTTTTCATCAAGAATGCTTGAAAGTCCTCTATTTCACTGAATGACCATTTTTTCCCCTGAAGGATTATACTCAGTTTTGCTGGGTAGGTGATTCTTGGCTATAATCCTACCTCCTTTGTCCTCTGGAATATTATATTCCATTCCCTGCGGTCCCTTAATGTAGAAGCTGCTAAATTTGTGTTATCCTGATTGTGTTTCCACAATGCTTCAATTGTTTCTTTCTAGCTGCTTGTGATATTTTCTCCTTCACCTGGGAACTCTGGAATTTGGCTACAATATTCCTAGGAGTTTTCCTTTGGGGATCTCTTTCAGGAGGGGATTGGTGGATTCTTTCAATTTCTGTTTTGCCCTCTGGTTCTAAAATATCAGGACAGTTTTCCTTGATAATTTCTTGAAAGATGATGTCTAGGCTCTTTTTTTGATCATGGCTTTCAGACAGTCCAATAATTTTTAAATTCTCTCTCCTGGATCTATTTTCCAGGTCAGTTGTTTTTCCAATGAGATATTTCACAGTGTTTTCTAATTTTTCATTCTTTTGGATCTGTTTTACAGTGTCTTGATTTCTCATAAAGTCAGTAGCTTCCAATTGCTCTATTCTAATTTTTAAGGAAGTATTTTCTTCAGTAATCTTTTGGACTTCCTTTTCCATTTGGCCAATTTTGCTTTTTAGGGCATTCTTCCCCTCATTAGCTTTTTGGACCTCTTTTGCCATTTGGGTTAGGCTATTTTTTAAGGTGTTATTTTCTTCAGTAATTTTTTGGGTCTCCTTTAGCAAGCTGTTAACTTGCTTTTCAAGATTTTCTTGCATCACTCTCATTTCTCTTCCCAGTTTTTCTTCTACTTCTCTTACTTGCTTCTCAAAATCCCTTCTGAGCTCTTCCAATGCCTGGGACTGATTCATATTTTTCTTGTAGGCTCTGGATGTAGGAGCTTTGACTTTGTTGTCTTCTTCTGGTTGTATGTTTTGATCTTCTTTGTCACCAAAGTAAGATAATATAGTCTGACTCTTTTTGTGCTGCTTACTCATGATCCCAGCCCATTACTTGAGTTTTAAATTCTTTGTTAAGGTAAAAGTCTGCTTCCAATGTGGAGAATGTACTGTCTCAAGCTTTGGGGGTTTGTACAGCTGCTTTCAGAGGTACTTCTAGGGACCTGTAAATTTTCAATTCTTCCAAGGTGCTATGATAAGGGGCAAGATGTTTCCTCTCCACAACCACAACAAGCTCCACCATGCCAGCACTCCTCCTTGCCCCAGGACCGCCCCTCAGAACTGTGACGCAGATAGAAGCACCAGCAAAGCATTCCTGCCTTAGCACTGGCAAAGAGATCCCTGCAATCCCCCTCTGATCAGCCACTCCATTCCCCCTCAATCTGTGGGCCTGAAGCTCAGGAAAAAGCTGCGGCCCCAGGCCATGCTCGAGACTTGTGGCTGAGACCTACCTTTCTCACAGCAGTCACAGATTTTTCCCACTGACCTTCTAAGTTGTCTTTGGTGTTCATGGGTTGAAAAGTCTGGAAACTGCCACAGCTGCCCGCGATTCAGTCTTCTGAGGCTTGCTCCAGGGTTGCTGCGGCCTGCGTGCCCACACCGAAATGCGCTCCTCTCCCCACACGGCGCAATATACCTTTCTGATCACCCATTCGGGCTGTCTTTGGCTGGAAATTTGTTTCACTCTGTCTTTTTGTGGGTTCTGCTACTTTAGAATTTGTTTAGAGCCATTTTTTTAGGTATTTGGAGGGCTCTGGGAGAGAGCTCAAGACAGTCACTGCTTTCCCTCCTCCATCTTGGCTCCCCATTGTTACTTCCTTACAAGGTATACTGAGTACAGAGGTGACATAGTACTAATGAAGTACTTTTATTAGTTTGATGATAAGAACTCATTACTTTTTTTTTAATGGCAGACTTGTTACATGTTACTTCTGTCCGTTATCCTCCTTCTGGCTTTACCTATAAAAGCTTTTGGAATAATCTAACATGGCTGGATCTCAGGCTTAACTTTCCATTTTCTCCCTCAACTACTTTTCAATGCTTTATAATGTTTTGTATATTTAAGCCATCCTTCTTTTGAGAGGAAGGAAATGAGGATCTGGTTCTGTAATTTTATCAGTTTTATAATTTCTTGGTGTGGAGATTTCTTCTGCCAAAACACATCAACAACTCATTTATAGCTTATATTCTTAGAGAGTTACCTGAGGCAATGAGATGTTAAGTGACCTGTCCCAAAGTCACATGACTAATATGTGTTCCATGCAAAACCTGAACTGAAGTCTGGCTCTGAAGCCAACCTCCTCTATACCATGCTACCCAACCACTCATCCTTCTCCATGTTTTACAAGTGAGCTCATGTTATAAACTGAATGAATGAAAAAGCATTGGTTAAATGCTTATTATGTGCCAAGTATTACTGGAAATATATACTGAAAAGGAAAGCCATTCTCTTAGAGAGATCACCTTTTAATTAAGGACACCCCATAAAGGGAGGATTCAGCTGCAGTGTGGATGGAAAGGCCCAGTGTTCATTAGGGTAGAGTCATAGGGAAGATATCATTTATTCATTCATTGACAATGCACTTAGCTACCATATCTCTCTTCCTCTGAAGATTAAATGTTAATTCTCTAGCAAATGGCAACAACAGTCACTATCTTTATTTTCATTTCCCTTTCTGGGAAGAAGATGGAAGCTTCCTTAAAAATAATTCTTTTCATTTTAAAAAATCTGATGTTTACCTTGACTCTTACTCCAACCAGTCCATTATCAGATTGCACACAGATCCCTGTGACTGTTGCAACTGTAACCAAGCATTTCTTTTCACTCACTTCTAAACCCTCTGCAATTTGTCTTCTGTCCTCAAAATTCAACTAAAACTACATTTTCCAATGTTATCAGTGATCTCATTGCCAAATCTAGTGGCCTTTTTCCAATCCTCATTTTTTCTTGACCTTTTTGCATCCTTTCATAACATAAATCACCTTCTCCTCTTGGATATCCTTTCCTCTCTAGGTTTTCATGACAGCGATCTCTCCTGGCTCTCCTCCAGTCTGTGTGACCACTACTTATCATTCTCCTTTCCTGGATTTTCATTTAGGTCAGACCCACTAATCACCACTGTCCTCCAAGGTTCTGTCCTAGGCCCTCTAAACCATCTCATGTGGTGATCTAATTAGCTTCAATGGGTTCCACTAGCTTCTCCAATCAGATGTTTCCAAATCTACATACCCAACCTTAGTCTCCCTCCCGAGCTTTAGTCTCACATTTCCAACTAACTACCTCTTGGACAGTTAAAATTGGATGTCCCCAAGGTATCTCAAATTCAACATGTCTAAAACAAGTCTCATTATCTTTTCTTCCTCCAAACTTCCTGGTACTGTCACACGCACCATCATCCTCCCAGTCACCCAGGCTGGCAATCTTGGTGACATCCTCTAACCACACAAATACAATTTGTTGTCAAATCTTGTGTATGCATGTATGTATATACATATACATACAAGTGTGTATATATTTATATATACATATATGTATATGTGTCTGTATCTCTTGCACAGGTCCTCATCTTTTTAATTAGTCTCCCTAACCAATGCTTCTTCCCAGTCCAATCTATCCCTCTACTCAGATGCCAAAATTATTTTCCTAAAATATCATGTCACGGCATCTTCAAGATGAAATCTGAAGTTCCCTATTTGGCATTTGGAGCTCTTCATAACCTGGTCCCTTCCTACCTTTTCCTTCTAGCAACTGCTGTATTCTATATGTTGATAATTGACAAGAAAACATATGGTGGTGAAATATGTATGCCTTTATTCGTTCACTAAACAAATAATCATTAAACCTTATATTCCAGGATATGAGGTTATGAAGACAAAAATAAAAGTCCGTGCCCTCAAGGGCTATATATACTACTGAGGAAAACAAAATGCACAAAGAAAAGCAAATTTAAAAATCTGCATAATTTTAAAGTGATTTCCTGGGACAATCACACGAGCAGCTGGGCATGGGGAAAACAGATGGCTCAAGATAGGCCTCAGGTAGGATGGGGCGCTGGAGATGGATCTTGAAGGAAGCTACGAGGCAGAAGTGAGGGGGAAGGTACATTCTGGGCCCTGGGCACAGTCAAGGAAAAGGCACAGAGAAGAGAGACAGAATGTCAGGGATGAGGAAGTACACACAGATGAATCTGATGACACAGAGCGAATAAAGGAGAGGAGTGTGCCATAAGTTTTAATAGGCAGGCTGGTGCCAAATTATGAAAGGCTTCAAATATCACCTAGAAGCAAGAAGGGGCCTCTGAGGAGGTTTCAGCCGTCAAATGGCATGGTCAGAACAGGGGAGTAGCATGGTCAGTGACTTGGGCAACTATATGCGAGATGGAACAGAGAGAGGAGAGACTTGAAGCAGGAAAATCAATGAGGAGACTAATGCAGCAATCTAGAGAGGCAATGAGGACTTTAAGCAAGGTGGTGGCTGTGAGACTGGAGAGAGGGGCCAAATGCAAGAGCCATTGTAGAGGTAGAATGCATAGCACTTGACATCTGAGGGGAAAGAAGAAAGAGAAGAGTACCAGAAGACTGAAGCTGTGAACCTGGCCTTTGTCATAATAATATAAGTCTGTATATTTCAATTTCTCTTTCTCTCTCTCACTCTCTCTTTCTCTCTATCTGTCTCTCTCTGTCTCTCCCTCTATCTCTCTCTCTCTCTCTCCCCACCTTTCTCCCAATTTTTTTAGTCACACATTCAGTAGGCTTCCAATGTGATTAGCACATCTGTAAAACAAAATCCTGATGCAAAAAATAAAGGGGGGGGGAGATTTTCAGAAGCTAATTGAAGCACTTGGGAAGAGGGAAAGTGTGTGCCCTGGTCTCAGGAGACAGAAAGAAGGTGATAATTCTGCCCTGGAAGGTTTGAACAAATAAACTTGTATAAAAGAGTTAAGTTCACAACTAAGGAAAAGATTTCCAACTTCTCAATCTAAAGAGGGAATGTGCAAGGAGAATAAAGATTCAAACTAAATAACTAAGTAATGCAGTGAGCAGAACAAGTACTAATAATTTAGCCCTAATTTCACAATTTGAACAGTTCATTCGATTTAACAACAAACAAATATTTATATCATTTAATGAAAAGGGAAATAGCACCATTTTGTTGGTAAAAACAGATTACATTAGCAGGCTCCTATTTGTATCTGTCAACATCTTCTTTCTATCCATTCTAACATTAAATATTTTGATTTCTAGAGCAACATAAATGTACACAGTACAATAAAGAAATGAAGTGACATATAAGACACATAAATGACCAATTAAATTCCATTTAAGAAATATTGATTTGGCAAATATTATATTACAGAGTAGTATGCTCGGTATCAGGGCAAATAAAAAGTTTAGATATGACACGGTTATTTTTCCTCAAAGCTCACAACTAAGTAAGAGTAGTAGATACAAATAAATACACATGATGCTTTTTTCCACGATTATTTGGTACATGAACAAAGGATGAATGTGCATACTTATAACATTTGTCCACTATTGTTCCTGGAAGGCTTCTTAGAAGAGATGAGATTAGGAAGTTTCTTTGGAACCTGGATCCTTCATATTTTGTACATGAATCAATCACTCACACTTGCAGTATGGGAGTTCAGTGTAAAAACACCAGAGATCAAAAAGCAGTAAAACACCTTTTTTTTTTCCTACTGAAATAAACTCTTAAGAGTTAAGAAAAGAAATATACTCCTCAAGTTGATCATACTGGGAAAGAAAGTAACTATGTTAAAGGCACCCCAACTCTGTTTTGAACTTTCAAAACTGCAGGCGTGTTGAATAGAAGAGTTGTCAGCAAAGCTAAGGAAAGGCTGCAACACTGATAACTAGAAACATGTGTGCAGCAGTTCGAACAAGAGCAAAACTTACTCCGGTGATTTATCATTCAGCTGAGGTTTCAGTACGTTTACACTAATAGTCCCTGAAGGTAAAAAACCTTTATTTTAAAATTATTTCAAATAGAGTCATGGAACTGAAAGCAATTCTGGGGCATCTGTGTTATTTGTCAAAATAATTGCTCTATAAAGTATCTAATATTTTAAAATGTATTCCATACACAGAGCATCTGATATAAGAAATTGCCCCTCACCTCCTTGAAAATGTTACTCATCCTATTTTGTAGTTGTCTGAAAACTGACTTAAAAGTTTTATTCATATATTTTAATAGAATAGGTTACATACTTTACTAACTGAAAATATAATTGATTATATAACTGTTCAATATAAAAACATCTGCAAAATGGAATATTCTAGAAAAAATAGCTATTCACAAAGAATTTTTTTATTGCAGTAGACAAATCTTTCTTTTTTTATGTGTGAAAAATAGAAGACAACACAATTTATTTCACCACTAGTCTCAGTTAAGTCCAAGTGCATGTTTCCATGAGAGAAAGAGTTCAGGCATCTCTCAGTTGCAACACTGCGCAAAACAGCCTTGGTAGGGTGAAGATAGCTCCACAAGAACAATGTTTTTGTATTGGTCCTATACACTATGGTGACAGCAAACAGGCTGAAACTCAGGGGAGTCAAAGACATTGGATCTCATATGCTTGCTTAAACAGTCACCAACCCTTTGATTTTCACTTTTGGCAATTAACCAAATGACATCGCAGGGCAGTTTACAGACATTGCAGGGCAGTTTCAATATAATGCATTGACATCATTATTAGATGACATCAAAGTGATGCTGTTATGCCACTTAATGTTAGATGACATTAAAGTGGCAACATTATGCAAAGTATGCCACTCTACAGGGTCAGTCCAGACTTTTGGCAGGGCACAGATACTGTTCATATCTACATTTACTGAAGACTTACTAGAGAAAACAACAGTAACATAATGTTCAGATATACATGTATATATATGTATATATATACATATAGAAAAAATGTGTAAAATCCATGCATCCTCTATCTTATTTTGTTACATATGTGGAACACTAATGAACTTGAGTGTGAACACATAAGAAAATGTACATTCAATATATGTACTAGGATAAAAACTATTAGGTTTCTATGAGCTTTTCTATTATATTTCAAAATCTTAATTACCACAGAAATTCTTCAAGTTCATCACAGAAACATTTACCAAATATAAGCTTGAACAAAAAAGTGGCCTAGTATAATGGAATAGACACTAGACTTGGAATTACAAGATCAGGGCTTGAATAATAGCTCTGCCATTTGCTATCTGTGTGACCTTGGGCAAGTTATTTCCCCTCTTTGGGCCTCAGTTTCTTCATCTATAAAATGAGGATGGACTTAATTTCTTAATGTCTCTTCTAGTTCTAAATCCTACAAGCCTTCACATCCAATATAATGTGAGTTGTTAAAAGGAACTGATGAAATAATGTTTTTCTTTAAGAATGAAACTAGTAGTGACCCTGGGCAAGTCACTTAATCCCAACTGCCTAAAAAAATTTTAAAAAATTCAAAAAAAAAAAAAAAAGAATGAAACTAGTCCTTATCCACAACACAGTAGAGAAGTACAGATGTTGAGATTTTTTTTCTTATCATCCAGTTTTGGGGTTTTTAAAAGAGCAAATACCCAATCTTTGTTATTTGTATTGTATGTTTTCTCTGTTCTGCAGAATCTGCAAGGCAAATTGACTACAGAAGAAGAAAACTGAAAGAAGCAAAAGAATTATTTTATTCAGGCCCCAAGCAACACAATGCTGGAGAACTTATGCCCCCTATTTACTGTGAAAATCTAGCAGATCTCCTTGCCTAAAAGAAGCCATAGCAACCCAACAAAGAGAAAGTTAAATTGTAACTCTCCCAGATATGTCATTGTTAAAGTTCAGAATTACACTGAAAAGGAAAAAAGGACATTTCTCCAGTTTCCAGAGCCAAGAAAGATATTGAGATGTTCTAGAGGTAATTCTCATTCATGTAGGTAGATAGACTCGATGAACCTTAAGGTTCCTTCCAGGCCTGAAATCATGTGTTTGTGATTCTGCTCTCACCAATTTTAACAGAGCTACTACACTACTCCTTCCTCAAACACTATTGTCATCATCTCACTTTGTATGGCATGTTCTAATTCAACATCACATCAGCCCCTCAATCAACCATCCAACCAACAAGCATTTATCAAGTGCCTTCTATGTGCTAGGCAGTGGGGATACAAATTCAAAAGTGAGTCAATCTTTTCCCTCAAGCAGTGTACTTGTTCAGTAAATACAGGAAATATTAAAAAAAAAATACACAGTGGGTAGAACACTAATAACTAGAAGAATCAGGAAAGACCTATGAAAAGAGGTGGTACTTAAGCTAGTCTTGAACCATCCTAGGACTTCCAAGCCACAGAGGTCAGGAAGGACAGTATTTAAGGAATGGGGAATAGTCTGTGCAAAGGCCAAGAGGAAGCAAATAGAATATTTTGTACAGGGTATAGCCAGCAAGAAAGTTTGGTTGGAACATAAAATAAATGAGAATGAGGAATGTGTAATCAACTTAGAAAGAGAGGCTGGAGACAGAATATAAAAGGCTTTAGATATTATATAAGGGAACTTGTATTTTAACCTAAAGACAATAGGGAGTTAATGAATCTTCTAGCGCAAAGGAATGGCATGGTCAGACCTGCACTTTAGGAATATCAATTTGGCAGGCATGTGAATGTTGATTTAAAAGGGGGGAAACTGGAAACTGGGAATCCAGTTAGGAGGTTACTGCAACAGTCCTGGCAAGAAGCATTAAGGACCTGGAGTAGAGTGGCTGTGGTATAGAGAGAAGGGCACAGATGTGAGAGATTATGAGGATGTAAAATCGACAAGACTTGGCAACCAAATAGATATGGGACATAAATGAGAGTGAAGAATCAAGAATGACTCATGTTGCAGTCCCAGGTGAGTGAAAGAACGGAGGTGCCCTTGAGAGAACAGGGAAGTGAAAAATAGGGTTAAGATTAGGTGAAAATGTTAAATGGTCACATAGAGACAAAGGACTAGAGCTCAGGATAATAATAAGAGCTAGATGGATAATTTGTGAACTACTTGCATAGAGTTGAATCCATAGAAGCTGATAAAGGGAGAGAGGAGGAGAAAAACTAGATAAAGATGAGAAAAGGACCCAATACCCTGCCCTCTTTCCAGCCTTTCCAGCCCAAATCACCCCTTCTTTCTCAACAGAGCCAATTTCTAGAATCCTTCATACAGAATTTGCTGATCCTTCTTTCCATGTTTCTGCTCATACCAATCCCCCTGCCTGAAATTATCTTTGACAAACTTAACCTCCTTCAAGGAACCTTCCTTGAAAACCTCCTATGTTGGGAAATTTATTTACTCCCCAACTCCTCAGTACTATTACATATTTGTGTAACAAGACTTCCAACCAAGCCTAGAGCAGTTTGCCTGCCACTAATGTGGAAGCATGGGGGCAGTTAGATGGCTCAGTGGATTTCGTACTGGGCCTGAAGTCAGGGAGACTTGAGTTCATATATACATACATACATACACACACACACACATATATATATACACACACACACACACACACACACACACACACATACATACATATATATATATAAATATATATATATCCCCTTCTCTCAATTCACAGAGCTAGCACCTTCATACAGGCCCTCATCACCTCTTGCATTGACAACTGCAATAGCCATATAATTACTCCTGCTTCTTCCAGTCTCTTCCCACTCCAAACCATCCTCTACTCTGCTGACAAAGTGAATCACTGCCCATGTCACTTTCCTACTCAATAAACTCCAGTGGCTTCCTATTATCTTCAGAATCAAATATAAAATGTTCCATGTATTATTTCAAGCCCTTGCAATTTCCTACATTTCCAGTCTTCTTAAATTTTATTCCCCTCCACACTCTACAATCCAGCTACACTGGCCTACTTTCTATCACATAACACTATCTTCTGAGTCAGTGCCTTTGTACTGACCATCCCCCATGCTGGAAATGCTCCCCTAGCTCACCTTCACCTCTTAGCTTCCCTGACTTACTTCAAGACTCAGCTCCTTTCCTGGTGCCTCCTGCTGTTAGTGCCTTACTTCGGAGATCTCCCCTGTTAGAATTGAGCTTCCTGAGGTCAAAAACAGTGTTTTTTTATTTTTCCTTGTATCCCTAGCACTCATCAGGGATCTTGGCACATAGTAAAATAAATTCTTGCTGACTGTCTAATCTCAGAGGTCCCCTATTCCAAATGAATCCTTTTTATGATCCCTCCAAAAGTAATCCAGTAATCTACATTTTCAGTGATGAGGAGCTCACCACTTTACAGAGTAACTTATTTCCATTGTGGTCAGCTCTAAATTTTAAGAAAATTATCCTAATGGTAATTTAAATTCTGTCTTTCTGCAGTTTCTAACCATTGGTATTCCTTCTACCAAAGAAAGCAAGGATTTATAACCTGGGGTCCATGAATTTAGATGGGGAAAAATATATTTTTATTTTCACTAACCTCTAAAATTCTGAGAATGGGCCCTTACCAAATCATCAAAGTAGTCCAAGACACAAAGTTTAAAAGCCTGTGATTTACTATTGCTTAGAGAAACGCAAATTAAAACAGCTCTGAAGTATCACCTCACACCTATCAGTTTGGCTAACATGATAGAAAAGGGAAACAACAAATGTTGGAGAGGATGTAGAAAAATTGGGATCCTAAAGCACTGTTGTTGGAGCTGTGAACTAGACCAACTATTCTGAAGAATAATTTGCAGTTATGCCCAAAGGGCTATAAAAATTATGCATACCCTTTGACCCAGCAATACCACTTACTAGGTTGTATCCCAAAGAAAAAGGAAAAGGATCTATATGTACAAAAATATTCATAACAGTTCTTTTGTGGTAACAAAGAATTGGAAATTGTGAGGATGCCCATTAATTGAGGAATGACTGAACAAGTTGCGGTATATGATTGTGATGGAATACTGTTATGCTGATGAGAATGATGGTTTCAGAACTGATGCAAAGTTAAGTAAACAGAACCAGGAGAACACTATACACAGTAACAACAATATTGTAGCAATGATCAGCTGTGAAAGATTTAGCTACTCTGACCAAGACAATGATCCAAGACAATTCAGGACTTATGATGAAAAATGCTATATACCTCCAGAGAGAGAACTGATGAACACTGAGTACAGATTGAAGCACAATTTTTTCAGTTTCTTTTTCTTTTTGCAACATGGCTAATATGGAAATAGGTTTTGCATGCTTTCACAATATAATTGATATGACATTGCTTGCCTTTTCAGTAGGTAGGAAGGGGTGGGAGGGATGGAAAGAATTTCAGAACTCAATTTTTTTTAATGCATATTAAAAATAAATAAATAACTAAATAAATGATGTGTGCTGAAAATAAATAAATGAATAGAAAGTCTGTGATCTAGAGACACCCAGAAAAAGTCTAATCTCTTTTTCACATGACAGCTTTTCTAATATTTGATAACCATCCCCCTGAGTCTTTTCTTCTCCAGGGTAAATATTCCTAGCTTCTTTGATGAACCCTCCCATGACAAGGTCACCAGTCTCTTCACTACCTTCACCCTCCTTTTGACATACTCCAGTTTTTCAGGGGGTCTACTAAAATGGGACCATTGAAAAGAAATGATATTTCTGAGAGGGTCTGATCAGGCAGAGGCTGCAATACTTTCTACCAATGTATTGCCCAAGATCACAATGGATGTTTAGCAGCCACCTCATTCTCTGGACTCATAAACTGAACTGGCAGCCCACTGAAACTCCGAGGTCTTGTTTTCTCATTAACTGCTTATTTAACCATGTTTCCCCTCTCCTGTCCTTGTGAAGCTTATTTTCTGAATCTGAATGTACAACATTTCTACCAAATTTCTATTATCTATTAAGTATACTATTACATTTCATCATTGCAGCAAATCAGGCTTTTGTTTTCATCACAATTCAAATATTTTTTTTCTAAACACAAACAATAGACTTCCATTTTAACAGGGTTTACATGAAACACAGCAATTTGATTATGCTTTCAAATGCCTTTAAATAGGTACACAAATGTATTTATGTATTTGCCTAATATGTGAGAGAAAAGGAACAGGTATCACTGGATAGAAGAGAAACTTATTTGCATGAATGTAGATGCAACCAGAATAGAAAATTATGCTACTTTTTAAAAATATGTTCTTCACTTTTATTCCAGAAGTGGGGGTTTTTTTGGGGGGGGGGAATCCTGGTTAGCTACCCCTAACTACAAAAATATATCCTTTTCCCAGAAACAAATAGTGTAATGGAAAAAATAATGGAGTAAAAATCAAGAGATCTGGGTTCTAGTCTCATTTCATTCACTAAATATCTGTGTAACTGAGCAATGAATCAACATTTATTAGGCACTTATTGTATATCAGTACATATGCCAAGCACTAGAGACACAAAGATAAAAATGACCAAGTTCCTTCCCTCAAGAAATTTACATTCTAAAGCACTCTGAGCCTCCTGGATTTCTTCAACCACAGAGTGAGAGTAGTGGACTAAATAATATGTAGGATCCTTCTCAGTTTTAAAAACTGATTATTCTCTAATTCAATTAATTCAATAAACATTTATTAAGCACCAGGCACGAAGTACTGTGGATACAGTGAATTCACTGGTCCTCAAAATCATACTGAGACTCGCAAAACAAAGCATATGAGGGTAAAACAAAATAAAACACATTGTTTTAAAAACATCAGACCATCTCCTCATTGATTTAACTACCTGAAGGTCTGAGCATGCTTAGAATAATCATTTCTGCCAGGTGCTTTGCAATAGGGAGGGGAAAAAAACAGACAAATAAATAGGCAGAGGTGTGACATTTGTCTTTCATAGGACAAATGGGAAACTACTTCCAATCACTTACTAGCTGTGTGCATAAGGATAACCAAACGTTTACCAGCTCAACAAAATAACAAAGTATACTCTCCCCTCAAGGACACAAAGAGTAACTAATAAATTAATATGTTTTACTATTAGTCCAGTATTCATAGTGGCTATATTTTTACCTTGGGCTAGTGGTTATTCAAAAGCACAGGACAAGAGAAGTAAAAGGATTTATATGTGTATAAGAATGTCAGAGATAGAAGGGACCTCTGAAACCACCCAAGGTTCAACCTGTATCTAAATCAAAAACAAAAACAAAAACAAAAACTTGTCTACAATAGTGGTGTTAGCCTCAAATAGAAATGGATCCTGAAGGCTGTAGACTGACTTAGAAAATCACAAAGCAACATTATCTGTGTTGTAGTTTTATTTATTTTGTTAAACATTTTCCAACATTTAACATTGTTAACAATTAACATTGTTAAACATTTCCAAACATTGCACTTTAATCAGGTTCCTCCCACTCAGGTTTTGCAGAGACCAGGGGAGCCATGAGTTTGACACCTCTGCTCTACAACATATCTGACTAGTCATTTAATCTTTGCCTGAAGATCTCAAGTAAAAGGGAATCCACTACCTTTCAAGCCAGCTAATTCAACTATGAGATAACTCTAATTGTTAAGGAGCCTTTCCTTAAATGGTACAATGAAAAGAATGTTGGTTCTAGAACCGGAAGGAACTGGGTTAAAATCCCAGCTTCAGTCACTTGAGCTCCCAAGGGCTCAGTTCTGTCATTTGTAAAATGAGGAGCTCAACTAGACCGTCTCTAAGGTATTTTCTAGCTCTATCATCTACCTAAAGCTGCTTGTTCGCAATTTTCACCCTGTTGCTTTTAGTTCTACCCTCTTAGACAAAGCAGAATTTATCTATCTAATCCTCCTTCTCCTGAATAGCTGTTCTCCCCTAAGTCTTTTTTTCTTCAAGATAAACAACCACAGGTCTTTCAAACAATTCTCATAGAGCAAGAAGTTGACTCTCTTCACTCACTGCCCTCCTCTGGAGAGTCTTCAGATTATCAATGTCCTTCCTAAAATGTTGTAGGTACCCAAGACTGAACATGTTTCAAATGTGGTCTGACCAGGGGTCCAATATATTAACTACTGCTCCCAGCTTTGCAGTAACTGAAAATTAGATGTGCATCAGATCAATGCTTTTATCTAAGTTATTGATAAAAACTTTTAAATAGCAAGGATCAACTAGAGATCCCTGGGAGTATTCCACTGAAATCTTCCTTCCCTTATTAATTGACATCACCTAGTGAGGTGTATAAGGTGTTCAGGAGGACTAGCACTTCTGGTGTGAGGGCTTGCTAAGCCCTTTTTAGGGCTGCTCATCCACCGTGGGTGTCCAACCACTCACCCAACTCTCACCTGTAGCTCCAAGATGCTGTGGTATGCATAACAGCCATACCCAGCCCCATCTTGGCAGATGAGCTAAACCAGGTTGAGAGTAACCAAAAGGCCTCAAACCCGTTGATAAGTTGGGGGATGTCCACCCAAAGCTTGTGAAGACTTCTCCAAGCATATGAAGACTTCCCCTTGGAGGAATAGAATAGAACAATTTGTTCCAACGGCCATGAAGACGGCTGAAACAGCCACTGTGGGGTACTTAGAGCTTGGTCAGACATCAAAGGCACTAAGGTCCATCCACTGCATCCTGGGCCATCAACAGTTACCTGAACTTTTTTCTTTCCACTGGACTTTCATGACTCTGGAAGAGAGAGTGAGGCTGACAACTCTGTGCAACTTTGCCTCACTTAAATCCAAATCATGTGCAATTAAAGACATCACCCTGTGATGTCACTGGTGCTTTCTGAAAATGAAGGAGAAAACAACAACAGCAGCAGCAGCAGCAACAGATATCACCTAGTTCAACTTTTTTTTTTTTTGGCAATAGAAGAAGTAGAGCTCATACTTTTTCACTCCTAGTAGATAATTTTCCACTAAACTCTGCTATCTCTAGCTTGGTGACAAAACTATCTCCAATTCATGACAACCCACCACATAAGAAATTAGAAGATTTAAGTACCTACAATATCTTTTGGAAAAGATTTTCTTATAAGCCTCCATGCAATAAAAAGAGACAACTTAAAATTAAGAAGGCAAAACATAAACCAACCTAAATATCTGCCAGTCTACCATTATTTTATGGCAGTACTAAATCAGATTTTTCAGAAAGTAGGCAAGTGGTACAAGCAAATCCATGTGTGTGTACCTAAGGTCAGAATCTTATCCTGTGAAATCTTCCATTAAGAGCCTATAGACCAAAGTTTTAAAACTTTTCAATCTTATCTGCATGTGGAGAAGCTAACTGAAAGCCTTAAGTTAAAGGTGAAATAAAACATTCAAATGATCTTAATATGTAAACCAAGAGAAGTGTTTTTTAAACTGAGGAAAAATCATTGACCCTTAATGAGCAGTACGTGTCAAGATTTTTCACTGATCAAGGCAAGTTCAAAATGTTAGTTATAACCATAGGTTATACTTAAAGGGTATCCAATAAAAATGTATACCATTTTCTTTTGGACATAAATCAAAGAAGTAAGATTGTGCAACTTAAGTGCTTCATATTTAATAATAACAAACAGATGGTAAAATACTACCATAAATTATAACAAATGTTTAAGCTGTAGGCCAAAAAAACAAAAGAAACTCCCCTTATTTAACTATCTAGAAACCATTTTCTTTACGGACATTTTAGAAGATTTACCAAGGCTTGAAGAATAAAATGGAACAACTCACAAGCTTCAATATGACCCAAGACAAAGACATAGTAACCTATAATATTCCCTACAACACAAAGAGATGTGAAATGTTGAATTTTATTACTTCAGAAGTCAGCTGCTGAGGACATATGCACAACACCTCTATGCTAGGTACCATGGAGGACACAAAGATGAGCATGGAGCTTAGAGTCCAATAAGACTCCGGTGCAATCCTTCAAATTATATTAAAAAACAGAATATGATTAAGTGCTATTGTAGAGGTTATTATCAAAGAATCATAGATTAAGAACAGGAATGGAACTGAGAGGTTACTTCTTCCAACCCCCTCATTTTACAAATGAGGAAACTGAGGCAGAAAGAGAAGATAATTAAGTGCTCTAGATCACTCAGATAGGAAGTAGTAAAGCCTGGATTTAAATGCAGGTCCTCTCACTC
The DNA here is from genome assembly GCF_900497805.2 of Vombatus ursinus. NCBI lineage: Eukaryota > Metazoa > Chordata > Mammalia > Diprotodontia > Vombatidae > Vombatus > Vombatus ursinus. The sequence continues at coordinate 37,682,497 of NW_020954548.1, read as the reverse complement.
AAAACAGAGTTCATTTTCCATTACCCCATTACATTATGCTGCTTCTTCTTATATCCACTGAACAAATATAAAACACAATGATCAGAACACTTTGCTAGGCATCAGAGAAGCTACAAGGGTAAGAAAGACAGGTCCCCAAGGAGTTTAGTCTATGGTAAGAAAAGGTAGGCATTTTTTCTCCTGGCCTATAATTTCATTGGTATAGGAAACTTCTAGTAAGAAATCACCTTTACTTATGCAGATTAACAACTGTTTTGCAATTTACTGTCTTAGAGAGTTGCTTAGGGGATTGATATTTAAAATGACTTACTAACAGACACATGCCAATGTGTCAGAAGCAGGATTTGAACTTGGGTCTTCCTCACTCTGAGACCAACTCTATCTAGGATACCATACTCTCTCTTCAGGAAGAACAGATATATCCATATAAATAAATAAATACAAATTCAAATGTGATAAGTAAGGAAGTTTGGCACAGTGGCCAGAGTACTGCACTTGGAATCAGGAAGACCTGGGTATAAATCCCACTTTAGACACTAATTAGTCAGGTCATTTCATTATTTATTTATTTATTTTGGCTAGGCAATGGGTTTAAGTGACTTGCCCATGGTCAAACAGCTAGTAAGTATCAAGTGTCTGAGGCTGAATTGGAACTCGGGTTCTCCCAACTCCAGGTCTGGTGCTCTACCCACTGTGCCACCTAGCTGCCCCATTTTTTTTTAACTTTTTTTTTTTTTTGTGGTGAGGCAGTCAGGGTTAAGTGACTTGCCCAGAGTCCCACAGCTAGTAAGTGTTATGCGTCTACAGATTTGAACTCAGGTCCTCCTTAGTCAGGTCATTTTAGGCAACTCATTTGACCTCCCTAAGATTTTATTTCCTTACCTGCAAAATGTGAACAATTATAGCATCTATCTCGCAGTGTTATTAAGAATCAGTGACATAACATGTAAAATGCTTTGCAAAACTTTATCATTAAGTGAACAAGAAGAGCACAAAATGTTACAAAATCAGCTCTCAGATACAAAGTGTGATCAGAGGACCAAGGCAAGAGAGATTACTTCCAGGTATGAAAAGGAACATTAACTGTTCAGAGTATCTGTTTGCAAATCAGTAGATGACCCATGTTTGGGAGGTTGGGAGGAAGAAGACTTCCTTTCTATCTTATTGTAAAAGGGTAGAAAGAAAAGATTTGTCAAAATTCAATCAAATTCAACATGAGTAATTTGTGTGTGTGTGGTAGGAGAGATTTAATAAACTCTGTAAATGCTTGCTAAGCAAGAGGAGAAGCTGAGTGCTTTTAAGAACATTTTTATTTTAATCATTGTCATCATCATCATAAGTACCATCATAAACATAAATCATAAAAATTAATATTTCCTTTTCTCATTTCCACTAGAGCTACTACTTGGTAGGAACAGTAAAAGAAAATAACAGTGAAAGAACTAACAACTTGTCCCACAAAATAGAGGAATAATCAAGTATCTATCATAAAACATAATATTTCTTAACATAATATTATTTTAGCCCAGTCATTAAAAAACAAGTCCACAGCTTCTTTTTTGGATATCCACTGCTTTACACATTCATTTGAATTAGGCACTTCTCCACAAATAGATTCTAAAAGTATATTCATTTATCTTCTTAACATTTCATTCTTTTTTGAAGCTATCCACCCTGGCTAGTATGGATTCTAGCAAAATATTGGACTGTCCTCTAAATCTTATGATCCAGTATTGTTACCAAACCAAACTACATTTGGATCTATTCATATAGGCAAGTGTATAAGCCAGCTGTTGGTACTGTGGAGAGAGCACTGCAATGGGCCAGGAAGACCTAAGTTCAAATCCAGCCTCAGACACTAGTTGTGTGACCCTTGTTCCAAGTCCTTTGACACCCACCTCCCAACCCTCCTTCTTTCCTCCCCCTTCCCCCCAACTCCCCGTTTGCTTCAGTTTCCCCCAACTATAAAATGGGGATAATAACAGGACCTACCTCACAGGGTCACTGTGAGAATCAAATGAGACAATATTCGTAAAAGTGCTTAGCATAGTGCCTGGCACATAGTAGTACTATATAAATGCTTGTTCCCTTCGTGTGTGTGTGTGTGTGTGTGTGTATTCACTCTACTTTGGCACCAATATACATATGTATTTATACATGTATTATATATATTTGAGACCCTCAGCCTGGGAATGCATCTTCTTATCATCAAAAGCCCCAATCTCTGCCCTCAAAAGGCCCAGATTCAGTCTTGGCAAGGAGCCTGACTTCTAAAAGACAGAATCAGGATTTTCTCACATTCTCATATTCATTATACCCGCAGGATAAAACTAAGATATAGCTCATATCTAATGTCTCCCCAAAAAAGGAATTAATAAGGTTCCTTCTGGAAAATAACATACAAAGTAATAGATAACAGGAATAGGGCATGTATTTATTTCCTTCAACAACACACACAAAAATGCTTAAAACATAAAAAGTCATAAGCTTGAATTAACAAATACTTAAAACATGATACAGTAACCTATCAGTCCTTTTGTACTTTCCCAGGACACAGAGGAGACTACTGAATTTCATTTTCACCTCTACCTGAGCTGCCTGGGCAACTCAAAAGTCCAAGTCTCCTAGCAAATTATTCCCTGGACTGAGCTTTCTTAGTACTTTCATTTGTAGTGTCCTCTTGGTAATGACTGAAGTTGTTGCAGAAATCATCCATTGCTAAGCAATCAGCATCTGGACCAAGATATTCCTGACCTCTTGAACTCATGAGGTCACCACTAAAACTAGAATCACATATCTCAGTGTTATTATTTAGTCACCTATGCTCAGACAAAGAAACAAAAAAATCCACTCCCAGGGCAAGCAATACATGTTCTCACTTAAGGACTCAAAGTCACACTCTCTCCACACCCAGGAAGACTAAATAAGAGGCTACTTGAATCTCAAGAATCTCAAGCAACATACTTCAAAGAGAAGAAGAGAAGAAAATGATAGTAGAAGTTATTTCTCCTTTTAAAACTCACTGGATTTTCAGTCACCAATCATTATCAACACAGCCCCCAGTTATGGTGGAGATTTCACACACACACACACACACACACACACGTACGTGTACGTACACATATATATTCAGTCACTTCAGTCATGTACTCTTAATGATGCTATTTGGAGTTTTCTTGGCAAAGATACTGGAGTAGTTTGCCATTTTACAGATTAGGAACTGAGGCAAACAGGGTTAAGTAACTTGTCCAGAGTCACACAGTTATTAAGTGTGTGAGACTGGATTTGAACTTAGGAAGATGAGTCTTTCTGACTTCAGACTTGGCATATGTAAAAAGCAAGAGGGAAGTGCTTATCTTAGCACATGGTATGACAACTCAATCTGCCAGACAGCTTTCTAGTTTTCTGAGCAGTTTTTGTCCAACAATAAATCCTTGTGGGGTCACTGGATTTATCAAATGCTATGTAGGCTACCTTCATTTGCTAATCTATATTGTGTAATTGATGTGTTCTATTAATCTACCTCTTTATTTTTTAACCAGTATCAAGTATTTTGAAGTTTACTGCTTTCTAGTATAGTTTGAGATCCAGTACTACTGGCCCCTTTATTCCCACTTTTTTTTATTATTTTCCTTGAGATTCTTGACATTTTGTTCCTCTAAATGAATTCTGCTATTGTTTATTCCAGCTCTATAAAGCAATTCTTTGGTATCTAATTGGAATAACAATCAATAAGAAAATTAATTTAGGTAGCATAGTCATTTTTATTATGTTGTCTAAGCCTAGTCATAAATAATTAATATTTCTCCAGTTGTTTAGGTCCATCCTTATTTCCGCAGTGTTTTATAGTTATATTCATATAGTCACCATCAAATATAAAAACAAACTTTTTTATTTATTTATTTTTTATTAATTTATTTTGATTTATCAATAATCACTTCCATATGCTTTTGAGTTTAAAATTTTTCTCCCCCTTCCTCCCCACCACCCTCCCCAAGACGGCACACAATCTGATATAGGCTATACATTTACATTCATTTTAAACATATTTTCACATTAGTGATGTTGTAAGTAGAAATTAAAACCAATAGGAGGAACCACCAGAAAGAGGAAACAAAACTCAACAGAAGAGAAAAAAAAATAACAATTCGGCTTCCATAGTTCTTTCTTTGTGTGTGGATAGCATTTTCCATCACAAGGCCTCTGGAGATGTCTTAGATCCCTGTATTGCCAGGAAGGGTTAAGTTTATCAATATTAGTCATCACACAACGTGGCTGTTACTGTGTATAACATTCACTTGGTTCTGCTCACTTCACTCAGCATCAGACCATACAAGTCTTTCCAGGTTTTTCTGAAGTCAGCCTGTTCATCACTTCTTATTGCACAATAGTATTCCATCACATTCATATACCACAACTTGCTCAGCCATTCCCCAATTGATGGGCATCCTCTCAATTTCCAATTCTTTGCCACCACAAAAAGAGCTGCTATGAATATTTTTGTACATGTAGGTCCTTTTCCCACTTGTGTGATCTTTCTGGGATATAGCCCTAGAAGTGCTATTGCTGGGTCAAAGGGTATGCACATTTTTATAGCCCCTTGGGCATAGTTCCAAATTGCTCTCCAAAATGGTTGGATCATTTCTCAACTCCACCAACAATGCCTTAGTGTTCCAATTTTCCCACATGTTCTCCAACATTTATCATTTTCCTGTTTTGTCATGTTGGCCATTCTGATAGGCGTGATGTGGTACCTCAAGAGTTGTTTTGATTTGCATTTCTCTAATCAATAGTGATTTAGAGCATTTTTTCATGTGGCTATAGAAGGCTTTAATTTCTTCATCTAAGAACTGTCTGTTCATATCCTTTGACCACTAAAAACAAACTTTTTTTCCAAAGGCTATTACAAATGCTAGAAAAAAGGAAAATATCAAAATAAGTGGAAATATTACCTAGAAATGTGATAGAACTCTAAAACACAAACCAAAAACAGAAGGATTAAAGGCCATCTTAGCAAAAGATGGAAAAGATAAAACTCATTTTGAAAGAAGAGGAGTTACAATTACAAATTTAAAAACAATTACAAAAGATAGAGTAAATTGTAAAAGATAAAATACATAATTTTGATTGCATGAAATTGAAAAACTTTTGCACAAACAATTAATGCATCTAGGATAAGAAAGGCAATGGCCAAATAGGAATAAAATCCTGGTATCAAATTTCTTAGATATATAAGATATATATATATATACATATTATATATAGTCAACTAACAAAAATACGTAGGACCAAAATCCATTACCCAATAGAAAAATGGTCAAATGATATGAATAAATAGTTCACAAAAGAACTGCAAACCAGAAAGACCATATAAATGAATCGTGAAAATCATTAATAATGAAAGAAGTTCAAATCAAAACAACCCTGAGGTCACATATCATATCCAGCAAACTGCCAAAATTATCTTGACAAAAGATTGCGTATGTAGGGTTGTGAAAAGGTAGGCATACTAACACGTTGGTGGAATTGTGAATTCCTATAACCAGTCTGAAAAGCATTTTGGAAATCTGTAAAGTAAGTAGCTAAAATGTCCATACCCTTTGATACTCACCATATACCCTAGAGAGATCAATGATTGATAATAATAATAATGATAATAATAATGCTCCCTATATACCAAAATATTTATAGCAGCACTTTTTGTAATAGCAAAAAAAAATGGAAACAAAGTCAATGCCCATTGATTAAAGGATGGCTAAACAAATTGTGGCACATGAATGTTATGGAATATTATTGTGTTCTAAGAAACAAATACAATGAATACAAAGAAGCATGGAAAATGTATATGAACTGACGCAAAGTGGAGAAAGCAGAGCCAATAAAACAGTATTCACAATGACTGTAACAATGTCAATAGAAAGAAAAAAAACAAAAAAAAATCAAAAGTGAATATGGCAAAAGTACAAAGAAGAAGCCTGGACCAAAGAGATATAGACATCTTCCCTTCACTCTTTCACAGAAGTGAAAGTTCCACAAGTGTGGAAATTGACATATAATGTCAAATTTTTTCAATGTATTTAGTGATTTTGCTTATTTTTTCTTCTCTTCTCCCCCTCCCCTTTTAATTCTTTGTAATTAGAAAGGCACTCTGGGAGGGAATGGGAAGAAGGACACAGAGAAATTTTAATGGTATAAAAATGAAAGACATCAACAAAAAACATTTTTTTAAATGTATAGAAGAGGTAGAGTTGAGATGGTAGAGTGATAGGAAGCAAGGTGAGGAGCTCCTCCCAATAAACACCTCCTAAGACATCTAGAAAATATACCAGACCAAATCTTGAAGAGGCAATCCAGAAAAAGTCAAACTGAGCCCTTTGTCCAACCCAGCTGAGCACAGGATGAGGAAAAGCTTCATAGCTTTTATAACCATTGGCTAAGAAAACTGAATGAGAAATTCTAACCATACTCTGCATGAGAAAGGCTTACTATTCACAGAATGTCAGGCAGATAGAGGACAGAGTTAGGTCATGAATATAGAGCTTCAGTCAAGGACTATAACCAAGGCACAGCAGGAGGCTGAAAGAGCAGGTTGAAATGAAAAAGCTATAGCCCTCCTTTTAGGAGACAGGATTAATAACTACAGCACTCTCAAGTAGATGTGCAGGTGGCTAAAAGACCTGGTTGACAGAGCTATAACCTTCCCTGCAGGGCTGAAACTAAATATCCTAGTGGACACTGGACAGATGATAGTTGCTTCCTACTAGGAATCTCCATTTTTCCCTAGCTGGTGTCATGTCTCTATTCCAATTAGTCTTTAGTTATACAACTATCTTTAGGATCATCTAATACTCTGTCCAATCCAAACAGAACATAGAGCATGTAAAGGAGAGTAATGCAAAATGAGGCTAGAAAGACAGGAGTCATATCGTAGAGGAGCTTCAGTGCTAAAGTAAGAGCTGGTTTTATCCCAGATGCAACAGGGAACTACTGAAGATTTTGAGCTAAGTATTAACATGGTGGGACATATGGGACATGTGCTTTAGGAAGATTATTTTGGCAGGTGTATGAAGGATGGAAGGGGGGCAGATGCATAGGGGAGAGAGATACAGCATAACAGGCAGGGACACCAATTAGAAAGCTATTAAAATAGTCCAGCTGAGAGGTGACAAGTGCCAGAGCCAGATAAGTGGCTCTGTGAATGGAGCGGAAACAGTTGTATGAGATCCTGTGAAGGTAGAACTGACCCTGCATCCTTTTGTCTTCCACGTCAAACAAAATTCCTAACTCTCTCCTATAAGATCCTCTCCACCAGAGTGTCAGGTGACCTGGGCTTTTATTTCTGTCTATTCATCTTCCTTGCTAAGCTCCACTTGACCAACTGTAACCCCTTTATTCCATTTTTTTCTTCCCACTGTTCTATCACTTTGTAACAATTCATAAGCTTTATACCAAAAAAGTAATTTCAGCCATATGTTAAATTTATAGAAATTTAAATTAAACTAGTTTAGCAATCAGACGGATTTAATAAGTAAACACCATTTTTATCTTTTACCCTTTGATCTCTACCTTTCATCTTTCTTGTTGTTAGAATCGCCCCGAAATTCTTTCTACCCAAACTCCCCCAGCTATTTCCCCGTCCCTATCAAGCATTACATCATTAAACTAGTTATTGGCTCTACTACTTCCACATCCTGTAAAGGAGGTGGAAATACAGTATTTCCTTTCAACCCTGATAAAACAAAACTTCTGTTTTATCTAATTCTCCATTAATGGTCCAGAATTACTTTCTTCCTCTACCCCACAGTCAAGTTACACAGATGACAAAGATTATATAAAAGAGTTTTCTTTCATTTATATGCAAGGGCATTCATGACTTCCCAGTTGAAGCATATACAACACTATGCTATTCCACAATAATATGCTGTTTTCAGCAAGTTTTATTAAATGTGCTTTTCCTCTAGCATTTATTTTATCAGTAATTATCTCAGATTCATTCTTTAAATCAACTGAAGACTATATCGGTACCCTCAAAACTCCCCAAGATTCAAATCAAAGATCTAAGATCATTGTCTTTCAAAGGAACAAATTACTCTTCTACACAGTCTTACAAAATGTAATTATGAAGTTTATGCATTCTACAAAGTGTTGAATGAGAATTAAAAACAAAAGGATGAAATTTCACCAAATACGTCTCACACTGAAATAGCCCTTTATATTATTAAATATGAAGATTTCTAGTTCTTTTTCATTCCCAAATTTTATTAGTAGATGTCACTCATATAATTATTATGACTTACTAATTCCTAAGGTCAAGTCCATCAAAGAACTTTAGGTAAACACCACTTTAAATTTAGAATAAAAGGAAGTGGTTACATATTAATGGGAAGGAGATAAAATTCAAGTGATAGCTTACATTTTTCCATTCTTTAGTTTTATTGAATGACTCCACATTCTTCAACTCATTATTAAAGTATTTTCATATAATAAAATCAACCTAAGAAAAATCAAACATTCAGGAGCAATTGTCAACAACATTTAATGTCTCTCTTCATCTTGTATGACCTTTAATTAAACTAACTTCTTTAAATATTCTATACTTTGAAACAATCTCAATTAATCAAAACAATTAAGTTTCTAAAATTTCCAAATAATTCTACATATCTGATGTGAAAAAACCTTTAATATACTTTAACTTTCAATAAACAACAATCAACCAGCGTTTGTACAGTACCTACTAAGAACCAGGTACTATACTTGGCACAGGAGATACAAAGACAAAATCTGTTTTCAAGGAGCTTCAGTTTCATTGGGAGAAACAACATAATCAGAAAGTCAGTTACTATAATTTCCTCCAAGTATTTTAAACACTCTGGCTTGGAAAATACATGAACATAAACATCAGAAATAAGTCTTCCCAACATTATACTTATGATTTAATTACAATTAACCCTATAAGAAATTTGACTGAGGGCAGTAAAATATTATAAAAAATAAAAATTCAAGAGATCTTAGGACTTAGACAAAAGTTTTTGTTTTCTGATTTTCCCTCAATTTTCTCATTTCTAAAATAAAAAGGTTGAATTAGATGATCTATTGCTAAAGTCTGTTGAGAATGACATTTGAGAGCTTAACTTTAGTTCATAAATAAATTTCACCATACCAGATACTCCCGTCAGGTCCTCCATACCTCAGTAAACATTTTTCATGAATTAGTAAGGCCAAAAAATTCATCACCTGATGACCAACATCCTGGTGATGAGGCTCTATGAACTTAGGTATACCAGTATGATAGAAAGTTTTACTGCACTAAAATCCAATTGCTTCATCATAGTTTGAAGGTATTGCATTCTCAAAGACTATGCTTCTAAAGCACAAACTCCACTGGTCCTGCCATTTTTCCCCATCCTTAAAAACTACTCAGCTTTTGTGACATAGACTGCTTATTCTCATTCTCCATCACTGAATCATTACCCACATCTAACCCTGTCACCTTGGGTGTCCTGCCAAGGCTGTGTTCTAGGCCCTCTTTTTTCTCTAAACATTCTTTTTCTTGGTGATTTCAGCTTCCAAGTCTACGCAGACATCTCCCAAATCCAGATACCAAGACCTAATTTCTCTTGAGCTCAAGTCCTGCAACAACTTGTCTTTTAGACTTCTCCTCTTGAACATTTCTAAGCATCCCAAAGTCAACCTATGAAAATGAAATTCATCAACTCTCACTCCACAGCATCTCTCAAGCACGTTTCCTTCTCTCCAATCCCACAGACACCATAACACCAATTCAGGTCCTTATTACCTCTCCACTGGATTCCTTCAATAGCCTCTTGATTGGACTCTTTGCTTTAATTTCTCCCTCTCCAATTCTTCACACAACTGACAAAATCATCTTTTTTTTCTTTTTTTATGGTAATTTTTATTTATTTCTTTGTTTTCAACATTTACTTCCACAAGATTGAGTTCCAAATTTTCACCCCATCTCGCCCCTCCCCCCACCCCAAGATGGCATACATTCTAAATAGCCCTTCCCCTAGTCTGCCTTTCCTTCTATCTCTCCTCCCCTTCTCTTATCCCCTTCTCCTTCAATTTTCCTGTAGGGCAGGATGGATTCCTGTACCCCATTTCCTGTACTTCTTATTTCCCAGTTGCATGTGAAAACATCTTTTTAAACATGTGTTTTTAAAACTTTGGGTTCCAAATTTTCTCCCTTCCTCCCTTCCCACCCACCCTCACTGAAAAGGCAAGCAACTCAATATAGGTTATATATGTGCAGTTACGCAAAACACTTCCATAGTAGACATGCTGTGAAAAACTAACTTTATTTCCCTTAATCCTATCCCACCCACCCATTTATTCTATTCTTTCTTTTGACTCTGACCCTCCTGAGAAGTACTTGCTTCTGATTACCCCCTTTCCCAATCTGCCCTCCTATCATCCCCCTACTCTCTTGTCCCCTTCCCGCCTCCCCATTTTCCTGTAGGGTAAGACAGATTTCCATACCCAATTGAGTGTGTATGTTATTCCCTCCTTAAGTCAAATTCTATGAGAATAAGATTCACTCATTCCCTCTCACCTTCCCCCATTTCCCCTCTACTGTAAGAACCTTTTCTTTTCTGTTTTTTTGTGTGTGAGATAATTTACCCCATTCTGCCTCTCCCTTTCTCCTTCTCCTAATATAATCCTCTCTCATCCCTTAATTTTATTCTCCAGATATGACCCCTTCATTTTCAACTCACCCTGTGCCCTCTATCTATCTATCTATCCATCTATATCTATATATATACGTACACATAATTTTTTCCCCTCCAACTACCCTAATGCTGACAAAGATCTCATGAGTTACAAATATCATCTTTCCATGAGGGAATGTGAACAGTTCAACCATAATAAATCTCTTATGATTTTCTCTTTCCTGTTTACCTCTTCATGTTCCACTCGAGTCTTGTATTTGAAGATCAAATTTTCTATTCAGCTCTGGTCTTTTCATCAAGAATGCTTGAAAGTCCTCTATTTCACTGAATGACCATTTTTTCCCCTGAAGGATTATACTCAGTTTTGCTGGGTAGGTGATTCTTGGTTGTAGTCCTATCTCCTTTGCCCTCCGGAATATTATATTCCATGCCCTGCGGTCCCTTAATGCAGAAGCAGCTAAATCTTGTGTTATCCTGATTGTGTTACCACAATACTTCAATTGTTTCTTTCTAGCTGCTTGTAATATTTTCTCCTTCACCTGGGAACTCTGGAATTTGGCTACAATATTCCTAGGAGTTTTCCTTTGGGGATCTTTTTCAGGAGGAGATTGGTGGATTCTTTCAATTTCTATTTTGTCCTCTGGTTCTAAAATCTCAGGGCAGTTTTCCTGGATAATTTCTTGAAAGATGATGTCTAGGCTCTTTTTTTCATCATGGCTTTCAGAAAGTCCAATAATTTTTAAATTCTCTCTCCTGGATCTATTTTCCAGGTCAGTTGATTTTCCAATGAGATATTTCACAGTGTTTTCTAATTTTTCATTCTTTTGGATTTGTTTTACAGTGTCTTGATTTCTCATAAAGTCAGTAGCTTCCAATTGCTCTATTCTAATGTTTAAGGAAGTATTTTCTTCAGTAAGCTTTTGGACTTCCTTTTCCATTTGTCCAATTTTGCTTTTTAGGGCATTCTTCTCATTGGCTTTTTGGACCTCTTTTGCCATTTGGGTTAGGCTGTTTTTTAAAGTGTTATTTTCTTCAGTATTTTTTGAGTCTCCTTTAGCAAACTGTTGACTTGTTTTTCATGATTTTCTTGCATCACTCTCAGTTTTTCCTCCACTTCTCTTACTTGCTTCTCAAAATTCCTTTTGAGCGCTTCCAAGGCCTGGGACTGATTTATATTCTTCTTGGAGGCTTTGGATTTAGGAGCTTTGGCTTCGTTGTCTTCTTCTGGTTGTATCTTTTGATCTTCTTTGTCACCAAAGTAAGATAATATAGTCTGACTCTTTTTGTGCTGCTTACTCATGATTCTGGCCAATTACTTGAGTTTTAAACTCTTTGTTAAGGTAAAAGTCTGCTTCCAATGTGGAGAATGTACTGTCCCAAGCTTTGGGGGTTTGTATAGCTGTTTTCAGAGATACTTCTAGGGACCTGAAAATTTTCAGTTCTTCCAAGGTGCTATGATAAGAGGCGAGGTGTTTCCTCTACAGCACCACAACAAGCTCTACCACACCAGTGTTCCTTCTCACCCCAGGACTGCCCCTCAGAACTGTGACCCAGATCCAAGCACTGGTAAAGCAAGAGATTCCTGCCTCAGCACTGGCAAAGAGATCCCTGAAATCCCCCTCTGATCAGCCACTCGATTCCCCCTCAGTCTGTGGACCAGAAGCTCAGGAAATAGCTGCGGCCCCTGGGATGGCTGAGACCAAGCTCCTTCTCTCACCACAGTCACAGACTTTTCCCACTGACCTTCTAAGTTGTCTTTGGCGTTCAGGGGTTGAGAAGTCTGAAAACCACCACAGCTGCTTGCAATTCAGTCCTCTGAGGCCTGCTCCAGGATCGCTGCGGCCTGCACACCCATGCCACACTGCGCTCCTCTCCCCACCCAGCGCAATATACCTTCCCAATCAACCATCCAGGCTGTCTTTGGCTGGAAATTTGTTTCACTCTGTCTTTTTGTGGGTTCTGCTGCTTTAGAATTTGTTTAGAGCCATTTTTATAGGTATTTGGAGGGATTTGGGGGGAGAACTCAAGCAGGTCACTGCTTTCCCTCTGCCATCTTGGCTCTGCCCTCCCAAAATAATATTCTTAAGATCCAGGTTTGTCCATGTCATCTCCCTAATCAAATGCTTAAGTGGTTGTCTATTGCTTCCAAAATAAAATATAAATTTCTCTCTCTGACAACTTTGTACAACTCTGCTTCACTTAAATCCAATTCACAAGCAAGTCAAGACATCACCCATGATGTGTCATTGGCCTGCTTCAAAAACAAAGGATGGATAACAACAATAAATTTATCCACTCAGAACTGAAAGCTCTTTACTATCTGGTTCCAATCTAGATTTCTGGACCAATTTCACATTACTTAGTCAATAATAGTCAACAATCATTTGTTAAGCACTTATTATTTTCTAGACACTGTGCTAAGCACTGAGGATACAAATAGAAGCAAAAATAAAGACATTCCCTGCCTTCAAGAAGCTCACATTCTAATGGTGAAGACAATGCAGAAAAGGGGAGAGGGAGTCACCCACATGGGGCATGACGCACAAAGAAGTTCAGAGAGTCAAGAATAGGGGCTGAGAAGAATAAAGAAATGAACATGACTGGCTAGGTCAGGGACGGGGGAAGAAAGTTCAGGGAATGAAACGGTATCCTCCTTTAAAACAGAAGTTCCAGGAGGAACCAGTCTGTCAGAGGAAGGGGCCATAGGGATAGAGGCATCTTCCAGCTTGAGAAGGCAGCAGGGACAAAGAGATCTCTCCAGGTAATAAGGACCAGGATTATGGTGGCAAAGTCAGCTTTTGTGGTCCCCACACAAGGCTGCAGAGAACGATGGAGAAATAAGTCTAGGATATGAAGAAGAACAAAGAAATAAACAATTACTTTCCTTCATGAATGAAATGAATGGATTAAAAAAAGAATTGATTAGATAGTTACTATCTGCAAAGCACTTAGCTAAGCACCAGGGATACAAATAGAACATTTCCTGCTCTCAAAGAGTTCATGGTCTAATAGAAGAGACAACATACACAAAAACTTTCAGATGCATATCAACTTTCCCATGCTCATTAGTGTACAGCAGCAAAGTATAAACGAATGCCTCTTTTTTAATGTCATTTCCATTGATAAAAAATTATGTCATCTTGTGATGCTGAACTATTCACAATACAATACAATAAACATTTATTAAGTGCCTACTATGGGCCAAGCACTGTGATAGGTGCTGGAGGTATCCTGAAGGAGCTTACAATCTAATAGGGAAAAATAACATACAAAAGGAAGAAGAAAAGTGAGGGAATAGAAAGGAGACTGTGCCTTTGACTTTCATGGCAAGAATTTTCTGGTTATGGCACCTGATGGAGTAGTTACAAGACTATATTTCTCCATAAAGATTAATGCCAGGATTATAGTGACAAGCAATATACTGGAAATACGGCTATTCCCAAGGCTCCTGGATTCAGGGTCCTAGTCTACCTCCACTGGCGACTGAGGGAAGGTAGTGGTCAAGGTGGTAATGGTGGGCTGACTTGACTAGCTCATGATGCCTCCTGTCTCTCCTGCAAGGTGCCTTCCTACCTCAGCTTGGCTGACTGACCTACTACATGGGTGGCAGTTGACCGAAGTTGATGAGGATGGCCGGTCCCATTCTAGCTGAACTTGTCCCTTGTTTTTCTTCAAACTTACCATCTCTTTGTCTATAAACAAGGTATAGGTATCCTACACACCTAAAATGCACTTCCTCCTCACTGCTATCTCTTAAAGTCCCAGGCTTCATTCCAGGCTCATTTCAAGTGTTTTCTACTATAGGAATCCTTTCTTGATCAATAAACATTTACCAAATGTCGACCATATATGCTAAGTGCTGAGGATACAAAGAAAGGCATAAGACAGTCCCTGCTCTCAAGGAGTTCACAGTTTAATAAGGGAAGCAACACATAAAAAGAATCTGAAATGACAGGGAAGGAGGTGATTACCTCAATGCAGGGGCATAAAGCTTACAGCTGGGGTAGGAAATGATCTAAAGAGGTGAGAGTTTCCAAGTTGATTCCATCACACGGAATGATGAATTTCTGGAGATCATGAAGTCTAGGAAAGCAGCTGAGTAGCAAATGATGACATAAATTTCCTGGGTGTCCTCTTTAGATGGTGGATACCTCAATTGTCAGTGTCCTCTCCTTCCTCAAATTACACTGTATTTAGTTGACTAAATATCACGTCCTACACCAACTTCAGTAGAAGTTAAAGTTTCTTGAAGGCAAGGCTTGCCCTTATAACCTCATTCTTCTAATTCCAGTGCTTAAATTAAGTCTCAGGGTAGGTTCTTGATCAACGCTTCTTGAACTGAACTGCCTCTGAATTTGTCATGAAACATGTTTTTGAATTAAACAGAAATGAACAGAAGGCCAGAAGAAATCACAGACAAGCAGGAGAGTTCTGAAAGTAATATGCTGATTTTATTATGTTGCTTTTGCTCAAACAAGAGCAGTCCATCTCTCACCTCCTAACATTTTCACTGGCTGTCCTCATGCCTGGAATGCTCTACCTCCTCATCTATGCCTCCTGGCTTCCTTTAAACCCCAGCCAAAACTCACCTTCGAAAGCCACCTTCTTGCTAACAGTTAATTCTAGTGCTTTCCCTCTGTTGATTATTTCCAATCTATACTATATATAGCTTTTTTGTACATAGTTGATTGCATGTGGTCTCTCTCATTAGACTGTGAGCACAATGCTTGGCACCTAACAGGTATTTAATTAATGTTTATTGACTAGCTGACTGATTTAATTATATTATCCCACCTCCATCAAAGCTTTCATGATTCCATTAATTGTTAGTGCTCTCTCCATTCTCAAATTATTTTGTATTTACTTCAAAATGTACTTGTTCCATCCTCAAAAAGATTACAGATTTCTTAAGGGCACATAGTATTTTTAATTTTTGATTTTGGTCTTTTTATCTCCAAGGCCCTAGTTAACATATGCCACTTAGTAAACAGTTGTTTAGCTGAAATGAATTGAAGGTTTGGAGTACAGGCCCAGAAGTAGATTGGATCTTATTCTACATATTCTAAATTTCATAACTCTTCATATCCTATCAAATAGATTAGAATCTTAGGGAGCAAAACAACCAATTAGAATTTTAAGATTCAATGGGCACAGCCAATTGCATATCAGAAAAAGACAACATGGAAGCATTAAGTATGGGACTATAAATTCCAGTACATTCGATGTGATATATTTCAGAATAATTATGTTATTTAATATAATTTTCATAAACTGATAAAATAAAACTTGGCCTGAGAAGTATATTTTGTAGTTGACAGCCTCCTCAGGATTAGGGGAAAATGAAAATTAAATTAGGAATCATACATCTATTTTGCAAAATGGCAATGACATGCTGTACTGATTTAGTTATCTAGCTACTGCTCCTACATAAAATGTACCAAATACTTGAGTCTGTGTGTCCTAAAGTTCACAAAAGATAAAGGAGTGTATCTTGCTAATCTCCAATAACATTCTCTCATCAAAATTACAAATGAAATGAATAGACTCAAGGGAGCAATTATAGACATTCTTAAGCCACTGAAATGGTTGCAAATACATAAGATCCTAAAAGAGAAAAAGGGGAGGGTGAGCATTTTTGATAATAATAAATTGATAAAGGAAATACAATATGAATAAGACATTTATTGATAAATTCATTGACAAAGGAAATACAATGATGAATAATAAGTTAATATGGTAAAAACAATAGGAATTCTCTATCTAAATTTTCAGCACTGTCTTTAAAAGAAATACATAGCAAACTATTTTCATTCATTTCTAAAAACAGCAAAGAAAGTCTAAATATTTATTTGCAAAGTATCTTTCAGTGTTCATTTCCTTTCATAACCTTACCTCTTCATCCTCCCATAAATACGTGAATCTTTTCCCTCATGTTTACAGACACATGCTTGTTGGCTACCTTCATTTCCCCTGACATTTTCCATTGGCTATTTTCATTGTGGATTATGACTGTAGCTGCTGATGTTGGCTCAATCCAAAGAGAAAAAAAAAGGAAGAAAAGAATTGGCCGGTCCTTGAAAAGTTGCCAAGTAGACTTTTTTCAAAGCGCCAATTCTTCTGAATAAAGGCACTAAAACTAAGCAAGTAAGATGAAGAGAAGATTTCATCACTTCAAATTATATAACCATGTTTATTTTGAAAATCTGACACTTATCTCATTGTCTCATATAACATAAGTACCTTGGCTATACTTATTTCCTATGTAGTGGCACTAGGTAGCAGTTGCATGGAGGCCATATTAAAACTTTAATATTTATTGATATGAGATCCTACAGCAAGTTCCTTGTAAGAAATACACTAAAAACAATTCTAGAATCCTAGAGTGCTAAAGCTCAAAGGGACCTTAGAGAAAACCACTATTCCCTGTTTTACATAAAAAGAAACTGACATCCAGAGAGAAAAAATAACTTGCCTGATAGTACAGTAAACTAGTAGCAGAGGCAAGATGAGAATTTAGGTTTCTGGGTTTTGGCTTGATTCAAAGGGTTAAAAAAAAAAAGCAAAGGAACACTATTGTCTTGGTCTAGTATTCTTAATTCTTCTTTCAAGACACAGAAGAGTCTGAATTCAGAAGAAAGGAGATATTCCCGGGTCCTCACAAAATACAGAGCTCATCAGTGAAGAAATAAAATACCTAAGATACACAAAACTCCTGAGACGCAGACAAGCTATGTCAAATAGCTACAGAGTTCCCAGTTAGATACAATGTCAAAAAAAGAAACAAAAAAACAAACAATGAGCCTAGAAGGAAAACAATCAATATAATTAACCATAATTACAATCAAAACATCCAAAACTACATGATCATCTCAATAGATGCAGAAGGAGCCTTTGACAAAGTAAAACACTTTTATGCTAAAAACTCTACAAAATATAGGCAGAGAGGGACCTTTTTTAATATCATGAGACCTATCTAAAACCAAAAGCAAGCATCATATACAATGGGGACACACTAGAACCTTTTCCAATAAATACAGTAGTGAAGCAAGGATGCTCACTAATCCTATGATTATTTATATAGTTCTGGAAATGTGAGAAACATAAATAAGGCAAGAGAAAGAAATTTAAGGTATCAAGATAGGTAAAGGGGAGATAAAATGGTCCCTATCTGCTGATGATATGGTTTACTTGGAAAATTCTAGGGAATCTGCAAAGATACTAATTAATACTAGTAATAGCTTCAACAAAGTTGCAGTCTACAAAATAAATCCTCAAAAATCAAGAGCATTTCTATATAATAATAACACAAGAAGCAATAATAGAAAGGGAAGTCCCTTCCTAAATAATTCTAAAATGCATAAAATATCTGGAGATTGACCTACCAAGGTACACAAGAGTTGTACAGATTCAGTTACAAAGTATTTGTTTAACAAATTTAAGAACTTAAACAGCTGAAGGAATATTCAGTACTCATGGCTATGCCATGCCAATATAATGAAAATGACAATACTACCAAAATTAATTTATACTTTTAATGCTTATACCAATCAAATTACCACAGGGATACTTTACAGAATTCAGTAAAACAATAAAATTCATTTGGAAAAACAAAAGATCTTGAATAACAAGGGAAATTATGGAATAAAGTAGGGATGAGTGGGAATAGTACTTCCAGACCTTAAACTATATTATAAAGCATCAGTCATCAAAACCATCTGGTATTAGTTTAAAGAGAGAGAGATAGATCAATGGAACAGACTAGACAAAGGAGAAGCAGAAACAATAGAACTCAATAACCCAGTGTTTGATAAGTTAGAAAATATAAATTAAGTAGGAAAAACTCCTTCTCTAATAAAAACTGCTAGGAAAACTATAAAGCAGTTGGGCAGAAATTAGCCTTTGATTAACACCTTTTACCATATTCTACAATACATTCTAAATGGACATGCAACTTTAATATTAAAGATCATACTTTAAATCAGAATTTTAAAAATTAGAAAAGAAGCCAATCGCATACCTCTAATTGCTTTGGGTAGGAGATGTATTTTTAACCAAAGAAGAGATAGAGACAATTACAAAACATAAAATAGGTAACTTTGAGTACATGAAACAGAAAAGCTAATGCACAGACAACATTAATGCACCCAGGATAAGAAGGGAAGTGGTCAATGGGAAAAAAATTCTAGTAGCAAATTTCTCTGACAAAGGTTTGTTATCCAAGATATATTTAAATATATATGTATATACATATTATATTATACATACATATATATTATGGATATGTATGTATGAACAATAGCCATTCCCCAATAGATAAATGGTCAAAGGATATGAATGGTTCTCAAAAGAATTGCAAAGTATTCACCACCACATGACAGAAATGTTCCAAATGACTAATAACAAAGTAATGCAAGTCAATCAACCCTAAGATTTCACCTCACAACCTGCAAATTGATAAAAAATGACAAAAAAAATGATGATGTTCAATGCTAGAGGGGTTGTAGAATAACAGGCAAACTAATACATTGTTGGTGGAGCTGTGATAGGTACAACCATTTTGGAAAGTGTTTGATGTCACTGTCCTATTCAAAAGTCACATTGGTCCCTCCTTTAATGGAAGACTCCTACTTAGAGTCAAGTCACCATCAGTAGAAGCCACTGTACTTCCCTCAAACCTTCAATAATAATAACAATCATTGACCTTTATGTAGCATTTTATGGTTTGCAAAATACTTTACGTACATTTTCCCATTTGATCCTTAAAACAACCCTGTGTAGTCAATAACATGGATACTCTTATCCCCTGTTTTACAGATGTGAAAACAAAGGTTCAGAGAAGTTCAGTCACTTCCTTGTAGTCACAAAACTAATAGGTGTTAGAGGTGCACTTAAACAAATTTATTTTTTTATATTTTCCTGATGTCCCTTTTTACAATTACTATCATTTTCCACTGACTCACTCTCCACACCACCACCACCTCTTCCCACTGCCAATGGAGTGTTATTTAAAATTAATAATTAAAGTCAAGCAAAATGAATCAACACATTGGTTCTATTTATCTCAGACCTACTGTCTATTATCTCTTGAGAGGTATGGGTCATCATCAGTTTTCTGAAGGCTAGTAGGGACTGTTGGTTCATACTTGGTCATAGCATTGACAAGAGTTCTGAAGTATTCTATTGATGTTTTCCTTGACATTTCCTTGTCCTCCTTGTTTTGTTTACTTTTCTCTGAATAAGTTCAAACAAGTCTTCTCCAGTTTCTCTGAATTCCTCATATTCAAAATAAAATTCCTTTATATTCACACACAGGAATTTGTTTAATCATACTCTAGGTGATTGGCACATACTTTATTTCCAGGTCTTTGTTATCATAAAAAAATGCTACTATATTACCTTTCAGATCTATGGAGAAGGGAAGAATTTGTGACCAAACAAGAGATAGAGAACATTATGAAATGCAAAACGGATAATTTTGATTACATCAAATTGAAAAGTTTTCGCGCAAAGCCAATGCATCCAAGATTAGGAGGGAAGCAGAAAACTGGGAAAGAATTTTTACAAGTGGAGGCAGCTAGGTGGCACAGTAGATATAGCTCTGGCCTTGGAGTCAGGAGGACCTGAGTTCAAATCCGACCTCAGACACTTGACACTTACTAGCTATGAGCAAGTCACTTAACCCTGATTGCCTCACCAAAAAGCAAAGACACTTTTACAACCAGAATCTCTTATAAAGGCCTCATTTCTAAGATATATAAAGAACTGAGTCAAATTTATAAGAATACAAGTCATTCTCCAATTGTTAAATGGTCAAAGGATATGAATAGGCAGTTTTCAGAGGAAGAAATTAAAGCTATCTATAGTCATATGAAAAAAATGTTTTAAATCACTATTGATTAGAGAAATGCAAATCAAAACGACTCTGAGGTACCCCATCACACCTGTCAGATTGGCTAACCTGACAAAATAGGTAAATGATAAATGTTGGAGAAGATGTGGGAAAATTGGAACATTAGTGCATTGTTGGTGGAGTTGTGAACTGATCCAACCATTCTGGAGAGCAATTTGGAACTATGCCCAAAGGACTAAAAAATTGTGCATACATACCCTTTGACCCAGCAATACCACTTCTAGGTCTATATCCCAAAGAGATCATAAAAACGGGAAAAGAGCCCACATGTACAAAAATATTTATAGCAGCTTTTTTTTTTGTAGTGGTCAAGAATTGGAAATTGAGGGGGTGTCCATCAATCAGGGAATGGCTGAACAAGTTGTGGTATATGAATGTAATGGAATACTATTGTGTTACAAGAAATGATGAGCAGGCAGACTTCAGAAAAACCTGGAAAGACTTGTATGGACTGATGGTGAGTGAAATGAGCAGAACCAGGAGATCTGTTACACAGTAACAGCCACCCTGTGCAATGACTGACTTTGATAGACTTATCTCTCCTCAGCAATGCAAGGATCTAAGACAACTCCAAAAGACTCATGATAGAAAATGCTATCCACATCCAGAGAAAGAACTATGGAGTCTAAATGTAGATGGAAGCATACTATTTGCTCTCCTTTCCTTCTGTTGTTTTGTTTTATTGCTTCATTCTCATGGTTCTTCCCATTAGTTCTAACTGTTCTTTACAGCATGACTAATGGGAAAATATGCTTAATATGAATGTATAAGTAGAGCCTATATCAGATTGCACACCGTCTTGGGGGAGGGGGGGAAGAGGGAGGGGGAGAAAATTTAAAACTCAAAATCTTATGGAAGTAAATGTTGAAAACTAAAAATTAATTATTTTTTAAATGCTACTATAACCTTTTGTAAATATAGAACAAAAAAATGCCTCTATCATTCAATTTGACATCTTTGGAGTATATACTTAGTGATATGACCTGGTTAAAATTAAGTGACTTTTAAGCCATAATTTCCAAATTGTTTAGCTCCACCAGCAATGCATTAATGTGCCTGTCCTCCCACAGTGACTCTGAGATTTAATTTTTCATCTTTTGCCATCTTTGCTAATCTTAGAGCTGTATGTGAGTTAAAACCTCAGAGTCATTTTAATTTTTATTTAACTATTAGTGATTAGGAATATTCTTTCATATAGTTATTAATAAATTACATTTCTTTTTTGAAAAGTTTCTCTTTATATCCTTTGACCAATTATCTAAAGGGGAAAGTTTTTATTCTTATATAGTTTTTGTCAATTCCTTATATATCTTGTATACCAGACCTTTAGATCAGAAATACTTGCTGCAAAGATTTTTTTCCCCCAATTTAACTGCTTTTCTTCTAATCCTAGGAATTCAGCTCTTTCTACTACCCCCCACTGCTCCTAAATTAAAGAGTATACAATTGTATGCTCTTTATGTACACCCATCCAAGGCACTTCCAAGACTAATGAATGACATTTATATGGAAGATCAACTAAATATTGGGGTATAGCCTAAAGCCATGAAAGACAATGGTTACTAGAACCTACTCTAGGCATCGAGCCTGAATGAGTGACTTGGGCCTCACTAGCGCTTTATTCTAATCAATGGAGTCCAGGTAAGCTCCCTATCACATAAATTCCAAATTTCTCTGTCTAAAACTTAACCATTCTCCCTTACCAATCATTCCTTGATACTCCTTACTCAGACTCTGCTCTAGAGATTCACTTTGATTCACTTGCCGCCCTTCCCCCCAAACAAGGTTCCAAGCTTGTCACTTCTAATGAGCCTATCCATCAGTGGCATCTTAGGAACCCAGGAGAACATTGATTTAAACTTGAAAAGTTCTTCAAGGATAATCCTTTACAGAGGAAGAAACTGAGACCCAGAGAAAAGTGAATTGATCAAGGTCACAAAGGTAGTAAACAGCAGAGTTATAAGAATTAACTCTTTTTTTCCCATTGTAACCTCTTTCCTTTGTACCTTATGTAAAAAAAAAAAAAATTCCGCATACAGTAAGTACTCAATAAAGATTGACTTTTTATTATACAATATATTGTTTATTGGTCTGTGGCTTCTCCACCATTTTTTAAAATATTAACTGACATTTTGTAGCACTTCAAGGTTTACAAAGTATTTTGTAATACTTTACAATACATACATTGTACTGTTCTTTGATGACTATTATGCTATTCAACAGTACTCAAATTGACTGAAGCTACAAGAAAATATGCTATTTGCTTCATGATATTGAGAAACAAGCCATGACACAACTATAGCTCAAGTGTTTTTGTTAAGTAGGGGAGAAATGAGAAAAACAGCAGTATGACATGATTTATCAAACAATGAAATAAAGATCCATGAATTAAGGTATAATCTACCCATTTTTTAATTAGACAAAGATGGAGGTGGTGATAAATACTCTTTATATACAGAATCTGTTCTAGAAAAAATACTCTAAATTTCTCATCATTAAAGCAGAGGCTATATTTTCTCCCTTATGGTACTAAGATAGGCTATGATACCAAGAGTAAGTATGCCATACTTGTTGTGCAAAACTCCCCTTTCCCTTTTGGGTCATGGAATGAAGATGGTTATGACACAATAATTCCCTCTCTCCTGATTCACTGTTTTGTTTCCCCAAGAATTAGAAAAGACACAATTGACTAATTTTGATTCTGTTTTTACCCAACATAGTTCAATGCTTTTCTTGAGGAATAAAAAAAGTTATAGCAGTATGAGGAATGGTATTTCTAATAATATTTCTATGGTCATAGCAAATGAGGCAACTTGGCTTAGGTAGGAAGAGGGATTTAAAAAATGATTAAAGGTATCAGGAAGAGAGTAGACAACTTTGCCTTTTTAGTAGAAGTGGGGAAGATAAAGAAGATCAAGAGCAAGCTTCCATGACTGGAACTCTTCTAAAACCCTATAACTAAGACTGGCAAGGGAAGGCTCACTTGGAGCCATGCAGCCATTTATTTCCTTTTTTCCCAGTATCAAGTAGTAGTTTTTCCTCCCCCTGGCACTGAAGTAGTCTGCTTTTCCTTAAAAAAGATTAAGCTTGAATTTCCAGCACACAGCACAGGAAGTATTGCATAAGCACAGAAATCTCATTATCCTTTAGTTAGGTTTACATGAGTAACTTTCATCTAGGAATAATGGGTGTGGTTAGATATCATTTCTCCAGCTGAAGGCAAATCTTTGGTTCAGGGGGACCTGTGTGTTGCCCAACCCACCATCAGATAGGCCATGACTAATCTGGAACAGAGAAACCCAAGGGATGCAGGTGTGGGAGCTAAAGGGGTACAATATTTCCCACAAATTTCTGAAGGGGAAGGAAACTTTGTCCATGATGGAGCAGTTGCTTATTGGAGCCCTGACTCTCTTCCAGCTGCACCTCCTTATTAAGTCAAGTGCATATGTACACCACATTTCAGTATTTTTACATCATAGTATCCCAGTACAGGCAAGAAACCTCCACCTAAGAGGCAAGGGCAATCCACCAGCTAGAACTGATTAAAAACAAGTTCCCCTCTGTCCCAGTGAAAAGGTGTTAACAGCCCTTTTAACTCAAGCCTTTCTGAAATTCGCACCTTTACCCATGTGAATAAATAAGGCTTTGCCAGATCTGTAGTAGGGAGATGTTCTAATACTTCTTATACATTCTTTCCTTTCCTTGTAAGCAATATAATGGGCAAGTTTTCAGATTTAGCTTTTTTAGAACTAAGTATAAGATGTAATTTAAAAACTGATTAAAATAATACTTAAAAATTTACCAACTAATATTTCTCAGTGGTTTTACAAACTAAAAATTATGATATCTGCAATTATTGCTTCAAGTTTTCAGAAAGCTTATATTTTCGATATTATTTGGTGGTATGTAATCAAATCTTCTAAAAATCAAAATCTATCTATAAATTACTGTCACAAGCTTTTGAATAATATATCAGATCAGAATTAGAGCAGTGTCATAAATCAAAGACATGTTATGTGATCAACATAAACAAATAATAGTACAATTAATAACAGAACAGAAATTTCAACTTATCATGATGCCTTCTCATACTTTTATTCTGCATCAGAGATTACTTTTAGTTATATTTAGAAATATTTTTGTATCTAGAAAAGCATCCTAAGATATCCTCTAAAAAGATGACTTTCTTGTTCACCCAGTTCTTCTGTTTTCAAAATTCAATGACATTCTTTGACTTCTGTTCTTTCCACTGTTAACCATCCACGTATATATTAGTTTTCACTTATTGTCTTAAATTTTCATGCAATTAGACCCAACTCTAGCTGGCTTACCTGGTTCATTATTCTTGACATATTTATTAGAGAGCTTAGAGAGATTCTAGATACTACAGATGTTAAAGAAGCATAAAGTCTCATCATAAACAAAGATGGAAAATTTATTGTTCCTTTTGGAGCATCTATGCTCTCAAAGACAAAGCATCAATCTGTCAACACTGACACAGTCATGGACAAAAGCAATCATGTTGTTTAGATTCAGTTCAATCGATTCTTTCTATCCATGTTAGGAAAGTTACAGATCCAACTGTATATCACTTCTTTAAAAAATAAAGAACAGTTTTTACACACTCCTCAGATATCCCACTTCAAGAATACTGCTAGGGGCAGCTAGGTGGTGGTGCAGTGGATAGAGCACTGGCCCTGAAGTCAGGAGGACCTGAGTTCAAATTTGACCTCAGACCAAACACTTGATACTTACTACCTGTGTGACCCTGGGCAAATCACTTAACCCTGACTGCCTAAAAATTAAGAAAAAAAAAGAAAACTGCTTATGAATCTTTTATGTATTTAACATAAAATATATACTTTTTACAAAGCAATGTACACTACCCAAGGATTTATATACATGAATTATGATGACACCCTTATCAAAAATGAAACAAAATGGGGAATAAAAGTGTACTACAACTGTATGGAGGCAGCTGGTTTTGTAAAAATTTCCAATTAAATCCTTAAGCAAGCCCTCTCCTTGAAAGGGATGGCAGATCTTAAAATAGGGCGATCAATCAAACTTTAAAGAGTAAATAAAACTAAATTTCTTTAGTCTTCCATGAAAAGCACACTATCTCATATTTTAGAACCAAATCAATATTTAAACATGACTCTTCTTACAAGTTAACCAACCTCACTGTACTCATATTCAATACAAAAGAAAAAGAAAAATGGGACTTTTTCATCATGAATACAATACAGTATACTGGGGAACAATCCTTCCACTAAGAACTACCAAAAATAAAATCTGTCCTCAATGTTTTAAAATATAACTCTTGTCCTGTTTAGAAGAAATAATTATGTCTCTAAAGAGGTTTTACCCAGAATCGAGTCTTTCACATAGTATATATTTAATGAATGTTTGTTGAAATGATTTATCATTAGAAATACCTCCATCAAAGAAAAAACTGACCCATACTTAAAAGAAATTTGAGCAAATATAAATTTTAGGGAAAGCTGAAAACAAAATACATATTATTAATACTTCTTTCTTTAAAAATAAAAGACATCCAGATGATGGCCCCAAGGTAGTTTAGGAATAATTAGGGATAACTGAATAAACCTACAGTCGACAGCTTTTGAAGCTTTCTGAAAGTTGGCTCAAAATATCCTTATCCAGGGCTCTCCTTAGATAGTTTAAAACTGTTTGTTATGACAAAATCCTTTTATTATTAGTGACAATAATAATTTTAGGCCAAAACAACTGCTTAAGAAAAGCAAATAAAAGTCTTCAATAGAGTCATTCTTTCTCAGTCTAACAAACTCAATATAATACCCTGGGAAGAAATAATCCATACAACTGGCATTTTCTGCTAAATGTGCTTCTATTTATTTATTTTTGGGGGGGGGGCTAGACAATGGGGTTAAGTGACTTGCCCAGGGTCACACTGCTAGTAAGTGTTATGTGTCTGAGGCCAGATTTGAACTCAGGTCCTCCTGAATCCAGGGCTGGTGCTCTATCCACTGCACCACCTAGCTGCACCTAAATGTGCTTCTAAATAAGAAAAGGAAGGGAAACCTCAAGATACAGGTCTACCTTAATGCTTTTCTTTTCCTTAAAAAAAAAAGATGGTACACAACAGCACTATCAAACTGAAGTCAACAGGCCTACATCTTTTCATCGCCTATAGTTTCTTTCCTCAACTGTTTCTTTAACCAGAGTTAGGTATAACAGTATTTTAATATACTACTATGAGATGATAAACTCCTTAAGGTCAAGAACTGTCATAGTCATGTCCATATTTTCCAAAGGTCTCACTTTGGGCTTCAAACACAAAAGATACTTAGTAACAGTTGAATAAGTGAATGAATAAATGAAAATACAGTATATCAGACTACCCCCTCTTACACTCAACAAGGCAGTCTAATTCTGGCCAAGCTCCAATGAGCAAACCAGTTCCAGGTCATCCCCTAAGCAGATATGAAAGAGAACAAGTGAGGAGGGGAAGGGAAGTCCCAGCTCAAGAAACAGACAAGAAAACTGATCAGTTAACACCTAAGTATAACTGGATATTTCACAAAGAAACTACCAAAATACATTTATAATATATCCTGCCTCCACAACATCTTCTGATACTGAAAATCTAGTTTTTCATAAAAGTGAAAAACTAAATGGAAAAACAGGGACACTTTGACTTGTCAAAGGAATATAAATCTAGGGGCCAGTTAATATCTCTGCAATAAATATAGAGAATTCTGCTTTTAAAAGAACCTGAATAACCTTGATAAAGGGAATAAAAACTCTCAAGGAGAGATTTATTATACAGTTATAAAACATTTACTATAATAAAAATTCATTGGTATTTGTGTATCTATTCTGTGCACCCACACAAACAAGAGACTCTATTGTAATGGCAAACTATACCAACAACAAAAATACAATTTGGTTCCCGAGCTTGGAATTTGTCATTTAAAATATCAAAGCATTTATAAAAGAAACTGGCACACATGTGCTATTACAGAGCTAACCTAACAATGTCTCTTCCTGTTACTTTCACTGGCAAAGGTTAAGCTCACGAGCACTATCCCTCTTGCAATTCAACAATGGGGTATTTGGGGCCAAAATGCTTGATGGCTGCTGGACTTGCATACCAAACTAGATATTCCAGCTCTGCCAAGGAGTTGAATTTGGCCTCTGATGAAATCATGAACACTCTGCTCTGTCCTTTAAATGACTAGTCACAGTTCAGAGAATATAGCAAATTTGTTTTCCCATGAAGGGGCATTGGTAGCAAAATTAATGAATCAGTATTCATTTCTACTTGCTTGGGATGGATTGTTGCACATGCTGAATAGATAGATATTTCCCAGGCTTCTCTTAAAATGTTTTTTTTAAATATAGTGATAGAAAACAAGAGGTTTAAAAATATGATTATAAATACACAGATCACTATATTTTGTCTTGATGAAAGGTAGTCAATACATAATAAGGCCTCATTTTGTGACTGAGATTGATCTTCCCCAATTTATTCCCTTCAGTGTTGAATATGGGAATCTCAAGACTTATTAATCTCAAGACTCTATCATGAACTTAGAGAAAGGTCAATTTTCATCAAAAGTATCTGCCCCTGAAACCCAAACCTTCTAGCTCCATACTAAGACACATAAATAAGTATAACCCACAAAGGAAAATTTCCTGGCAATAGAGAATACAAAATACACTTCTTTCAGATCAGTGTCCAGGAGCAGTACACATTCTTACTCAACACACAAAGAAAACAAGGACTGGCCTCAAACATGGCACAACAATTTCTTGGGAATGACTTTTTTTCAAGATCTCTTTCTCAGTACAACTTTCAAAGAAACTCACTCTCTGGGCTGAGGCATGGACAGTACCAAAATAACCACAGGGACCTTGAGCTCCTGGATACTTTTATTGGCATGGTATGACTGTCATTCTCAGGTGTATGGGGCACTGACCCCATTGAAGTAGCTTCAGAGGCCACACAGGAATGATTGCTTCCTTTACAACTCTTAGAAACAGAGATATCAGCTGCCAGATAATGATTCCTCTTGCCTTGGCTCATTCAGAGCTGCAAAAAAGCATGCGGCCTTTATTAAATTCCTTGCCTATAACCCTTTACTTTTGAACAATTCACTTTGACAGTGAGATGAAAGGGCATAGCATGCCAGCTGTACATTACCCCAAGTGTGATTATCAGATTCCTAAATGATAATCAGTGTTGTAGAAAAAGAAATTAAGTATTAGCACCAAATCCCTAACACCAGTAACCAACTTCTTTCATGATTGTCCAATCTGTGGCCACTGCTATAATAGAAGAACCTCATTTTGCAGAATCTCAAAATTGGAAGGTTAGATCATAAACCAGTACCAAAGAGAAGACCATTTCTACAATATTGCCTTTGCTTGAACAATCTGAATAATGGAGAACCTAAGACCTCCTAAGGTAGCCTATCCCATTTCTGAAGAGCTCTAAGAGTTGGCAAGTCTTTTTTTTTTTTTTCTTAACTTAGACCAAGCCAAAATCTGCATCTCTGCAATCCAAAATTCTAACCTTGGGGCCGAGTAATGCACATTTATGTCTCTTCTATATGACAGCCTTCCAGCTATTTGAAGAAAGTTATTACACATTTTCTTCAGGCTAAAACCCTTGTTCCTTCAATAGACTGGGTTCCTGAGAAGCAGTATGGTGTAATGGAGAGAGAACTAGCCTTGTAGTTTAAATCTTGCCTCTGACACATAATGGCTGTGTACCCATGGACAAGACAATTAACCTCTTGGTGCTTCCCACTAAATCTTTAGTGACAGAAGAGTTGCTGATAAGTATTGATAGAAGGAGTTATATTATCTCAGAGCTCCCAAAACAGATGAAAATGAATGTACAGATCAAATCTTATAACAAATATAATATATAATATAATAACCTAATATAATAAATTCCAAATGGAAAATGATACAAATAATCATCAAAAATTAGAATGGAGGGTTAGATCTTTCAGGACTATGTCCAGTAAAAATAATTCATGAAGCAAAATGATAATAAAAATGTTTTGTTGTTTTTGTTCAGTTGTTTCAGTCATGTGCAACTCTTCATGACCCCATTCAGGGTTTTCTTGGCAAAGATAGTGAAGTGGTTTGCCATTTTCTTCTCCAGCTCAATTTACAGATGAGGAAACTGAGGCAACCTGGGTTAAATGACATGTCCAAGATCACATAGCTAGTAAGTATCTGAGGCCAGATTGAACTCAGGAAGATAAGTCTTCATGAATCCTGCCCCCACACTCAGGCCACCTGGCTGCCCTGGATAATGAAAAAAAAAAATACACTAAATTCATAATAGAAAAAGAAAAGGCTTTTGCACAACTAAAAGAGATATATTTAGAATAAGAAAGAAAGTCATGAACTAGGGAAAAAATCTTTGTGTTAAACATTCCCAATAAGAGCCTGACATTCCAAAATCCATAAGGAATTCAATTCAACAAGCATTTAATATGAACTTTCCATGTGCATAACACTATACTGTCTCCTGGGATACAAAGTTCAAAATGATACAGTCCATGACCTCAATGAGTTTATATTCTAGTGACAATTTACATAAGAAATGACCAATTATAAGAAGAAAAGACAATCTCCAACAGATAACTCAAAAGACAGTGAAATGATACAATGCAGAGAGTGCTGGAACTGGAGACAGGAAGACCTGAGTTCAAATCTGGCCTCAGATACTTACTAGCTTTGTGACCATGGGCAAATCACTTAACCTCTGCCTGCCTTAAGTTTAGTCATTAGTAAAATGGGAAGAATAATAGCACCTATTTCCCAAGGTTGCTGTAAGAATAAAATGAAATAAAATTTGTAAAGTATTTTTCAAATCTTAAAGTGCTATATAAATGCTACCTATTACTAAGAGATATGAAAAAGCTCTCTAAAGGAGTTATAAAATTATCAATAACCACCTGAAAATGTATTAATAATCAATAATTATCAGAGATATGCAAATTAAAATAAGTTTGAGCTTTCAAGGAGATACGATTGGGGGGGGGGAGTTAAAACTGAATGTTGTCAGTGCTATGGAAACACTGGCACTCTAATTCTGCTGAGGCTGTGAATTGGTTTCATGTCTACGGAAAGCAATGTGAAATTAATTAAACAGTAAGAACAACAGGAGGAGCCAAAATGGTGGAGAAAAGACAGAGACTATGTGAGCTCTCCCAAATTCCCCTTCAAACAACTTTAAATAATGTATCAAAATAAATTCTGGAATGGCAGAACCCACACAAGGACGAAGTGAAACAATTTTCCAGCCCAAGACAATGTAGAAAGTCAGCAGGAAAGGTCTGTCCCACCAGAATGAGAGTAGAGCACAGTACAGTGCAGATTGCAACAGTATAGGCCATTGTCCAGCAAACCAGCAACAGGCCTTGGGGGTGACTGAATCAACCACGGCAGGGGCAGCTTCCAAAGATCTTAGCCCACAGATAGTAAGAGGCTTGGACAATTGGTCAGAAGTAGATTACAGGGGTCCCTTTGCTGGAACTGGTTGCAGGTCTCTGTTGCATTGCTCATATGGTTATCTGGGTTGCAATCCCAGGGCAAGGAGGAATACCAGCACACCAGAGCTTGTAGCTACAGGGGTACAGGGAACCTAGTCACAGTTCCAGGGTGGAAAAGACTGCTTGAAATCATTCACAGACCAGAGCACAGGCCAGGAGAGTAGTAAACATACCTCTCCTTAGATTATAACACCTTGGAAGACCTGAAAACTTACAGACCTCCAGAACTAGCTCTTTTCAGAGAGCACAAAAACCCTGAATTTTGTGATAGTGCTCTTCAACTCCAGGAAGTTAAAAGTCAAGAAGTAGACTGGAAATATGAGCAAACCACAAAAAAAGAACCTAATCATAGAAAGTTATCATACTGACAAGGAAGATCAAAACACAAACTCAGAAGAAGACAACAAAGTCAAAACTGCTACATCCAAAGCCTCCAAGAAAAAAATGCGAGTTGGTCTCAGGCCCAAAAAGAATTCCTGGAAAAGCTCAAAAAGGATTTTAAAAGCAAATAAGAGAGGTAGAGGAAAAACTGAAAAAAGAAATGAGTAATGCAAGAAAATCAGAGTCAATGGCTTCGTAAAAGAGGCACCAAAATACTATAGAAAATAACACCTTAAAAATGTCAAATATAAAATAGGTACAAAAATCCAATGAAAAGAAAAATGTTTTAAAAAGCAGAATTGGTCAAATGGAAAAAGAGGTACAAAACTTCATGGAAGAAAAGAACTACTTAAGAAGTAGAATTTGCCAAAAGTACAAAAGCTCACTGAAGAAAAAAATTCCTTAAAAATTAGAATTGGGCACATGGAAGCTAATGAGACACCAAGAAACAATTTTTAAAAAATCAAAAGAATGAAAAAATAGAAGAAAATGTGAAATATCTCATTGGAAAAACAACTGACCTTTAAAACAGACTGAGGAGAGATCATTTAAGAATTATTGGACTACCTGAAAGCCATGATTAAAAAAAGAATATAGACATTATGTTTCAAGAAATTCTCAAGGAAAACTGCCCTGATATCCTAGAACCAGAGAGTAAAATAGAAATTGAAAGAATCCACTTATCACCTGCTGAAAGAGATCTCAAAATGAAAACTCCCAGGAATATTATAGCCAAATTCCAGAGCTCCCAGGTCAAGGAGAAAATGTCACAAGCAGTTAGAAAGAAACAATTCAAATATCATGGAGCCATAGTCAAGATTATCCCAGGTTTAGAAACTTTTACATTAAAGGATGAGAGGTTTCAAATATGAGTATTTAATCCTTCAGGGGAAAACATGGATATTCAAGGCAATAGAGGACTTTCAAGCATTTGTGATGAAAAAACCAGAGCTGAATAGAAAATTTGACTTTCACATACACGACTCAAGAGAAGCATAAAAAGGTAAACAGGAAAGAGAAATCATAAGGGACTCAATAAGATTAAACTGTTTACATTCCTATATGGGAAGATGCTACTTGTAACTTCTAAGAACTTTATCATTATTAGGGAAGTTGGAAGGAGTATATAGACAAAGTGCAAGGGAGTGAGTTGAATATGATGAGATTATATCTAGAAAAATAAAAATAAGGCATGAGAAAGAGGAATGCACTGGGAGAAGGGGGAAAAGAAAGGTAGAATTATCTCACATAAAAGAGTCATGAAGGGGCTTTTACACTGGAAGGGAAAATTGGGGAGGTGAGGGGGAGCATTTGAACCTTACTCTCATCAGAACTGGCTCAAAGAGGGAATAACACACACTCAATTGGGTAAAGAAATCTATCTTACCCTACAGGAAAGTAGGAGGGAAGGGAACACGAGAAGGGAAGTGCTGATAAAAGGAAAGGTGGAATGGAGGAGCTGGTGGACAGAAGCAAAACACTTTTGAGAAGGACATGGTGAAAGGAGAGAGTAATATTAACAGGGAAAAATAGACTCAAGGGAAATACAAAGTAATCAGAACTGTGAAAAAAAAATGAAGCAAATTTCTCTGATAAAGGCCTCATTTCTCAAATATATAGAGAACCGAGTCAAATTTATAAAAAAAAAAGAGCCATTCCCCAATCAATAAATGGTCAAAGGATATGAATAGGCAGTTTTCAGATGAAGAAATCAAAGCTATCTTTATGCATATGAAAAAGTGCTCCAAATCACTATTGCTTTGAGAAATGTCAATTAAAACAACTCTGATGTACCGCCCCACACCTATCAGATTGTCTAATGACAGAAAAGGAAAATGCTAAACGTTGAAGGGGATGTGGGAAAATTGGGACACTGATACACTGTTGGTGGAACCATGGACTGATTCAACCATTCTGGAAAACAATTTGGAAATATGCCCAAAGGCATACTCTTTGACGAAGCAATATCCCTACTAGGCATGTATCCCAAGGTGATTTAAAAAAAAAAAAGGAAAAGGATCTATATGTACAAAAATATTTACAGCAGTTCTTTTTGTGGTGGCAAAGATTTGGAAATTGAAGGGATGCTCATCAACTGGAGAATGGCTGAACAAGTTGCAGTATATGATTGTGATGGAATACTATTATGCTACAAGAAATGGCAATTAGAATGCTCTCAGAAAAACCTGGATGTACTTAAATGAACCAATGCAAAGTGAAATGAGCAGAACTAGGAGAACATTGTACACAGAAATAGCAATATTATGCGATGATCAACTATGAATGACAGCTATTCTCAACAGTACAATGATCCAAGATAATTCCAAAGGACTTACAATGAAAAATAATATCCATCTCCAGAGAAAGAATTGATAGAGTCTGATCAAAGCATACTTTTTTAAAACTTTATGTTTCTTGGGATTTCTTTTGGTCAGTATTTTCTTTCACAGCATAACTAATACAGAAATATGTTTTACATGGCTACACATGTATAATGTATATCAAGTTGCTTGCCTTCTCAAGAAGGGAAGGAGAGGGGAGGGAGGAAGGGTTGGAATTTGGGATTCAAAATTTTAAAAAATGAATGTTAAAAATTGGTTTTACATGTGATTGGGGGAAATATTTTTAATACAACACAATACACATTTTTAAACATTTTATTTTAAGGTTTTGAGTTCCAAATTCTATCTTTCCCTTCCTCCCTTCTCTCCTCCCTGAGATGATAAGCAATCAGATATAGGTTATACATGTGCAATTATATAAAACATTTCCATATTAGTCATTTTGTACAAGAAGACTCGAATAAAAGAAAAAAAATGAAAGAAAATAAAAAATAGCATGCTTCAGTCTCTATTCAAACAGTATCAGTTCTTTCTCTAGAGGCAGATAGTATGCTTCATCATTAGTCCTTTGGGAGTGTCTTAGATCATTGTATTGCTGAGAATAGCTAAGTCTTTCACAGTTCTTCATCAAACAACATTGCTATTACTGTGTACAACATTCTCCTGGTTCTGTTCCGTTCACTATGCATCAGTTCATGTAAGTCTTTCCAGGCTTTTCTGAAATCATCCTCCTTGTCATTTCTTATAATAATATTCCATTACAATCATATACTATAGCTAGTTTAGCCATTCCCCAATTTATGGGCATCCCTTTGATTTCTGATTCTTAGCCACCAAAGAAAGAGCTGCTATAAATATTTTTATACAAATAGGCCCTTTTCCCTTTTTTGTGTCTTTGCAGTGATATTGCTGGATCAAAGGGTATGTACAGTTTTATAGCCCTTTGGGCATAGTGCCAAATTGCTCTCCAGAATGGTTAGATCAGTTCACAACCCCATCAACAGTTCATTAGTGTCCCAGTTTTCCCACACCACCTCCAATATCCAATGGCCTTTTTGCAATCCTCATCCTTCTCAACTGCAGGACTTGACCACCCTCTTCCTACATACTCTACTTTCTGAATTTTCCTAACACTGTTCTCTGTTCTCCTACATAATCTGACCATTCTTTCTGAGTCACCTTTGCTGCTTTCTGCCCCTAAATGTGGATTTACCCCAAGGACCTGGTCTGGATCATCTTCTCTTCTCTTCTCTCGTCTCTCTCTGTCATTTAGTGACCTCATCTGCTCCCACGGGCTTACTTATCATCTCTATGCAGATGATTCTCACACCTATATATCCAGTCCTAGTCTTTTCTCATGAGCCCCAGTCATGCATCTCCACTTGCCTACTGAACATTTCAAACTGGATCACAAAGAGACATCTCAAACTCAACATGTCCAAAACAGAAGTCAATATTTTCCCCAATGCCTATTCTTCTTCCAAACTTCCATATTTTTGTCAAGACCACTAACATCCTTCTTATTTTCCAGTTTCACATTCTTAGAGCTATCCTTACTCTCCTGTGCCCCACATATCCAATTAGTTGCTAAATCTTGGTTCTGTCTCCACAATATCTTGTTTTTTGGTTTGTTTTCTTTTTTGTTTTTGTTTTTTTTTTGGTGAGGCAATCAGGGTTAAGTGACTTGCCTAGAGTCACATAGCTAGTAAGTATTATGTGTCTGAGGCCAGATTTGAACTGAGGTCCTCTTGACTCCAGGGCCAGTGCTCTATCCACTGCACCATCGAGCTGCTCCTCCACAGTATCTTTCTACTCTATAGTTATCATCTCATTTCAGTCCCTTTCATCTGGATTATTGAAATAGCTTCCTCTCTAGTCTTCTTACCTCAAGGATCTCCCCAATATAGTTCATCCTCTACACAGCTGTTAAGGTGATTTTCCTAAACATAGGTCTAGCCATGTCATTTCTCTACTCAATAAATTCCGGTTGCTCCTTGTTACCTCTAGCACCAATATAAGCTCTTCTATTTGGCTTCTAAAGCAATTCACAACTTTGCTCCAACTTCACATTCCAGCTCTGCTGAAACAGCTCCACTTCTGACATACCACAGCCCAGCACAACTGGCTTTCTTGCTCTTCTTCACACATCACACTGAGATCTCTACACTTTTGCAGCTGCTGTCCCTACTACGCCTAAAATGCATGCCCTCCTCACCTGTTTTTCAGTACCTTGTATCTTTTAAAATTCAGCTCAACCTCCACTTTCTACATGAACTTTTGCCCCTAGCTGCTGGCAACTCTCCAAATTATCTTATTTATTTCTATACATTTTGTATATCCTTCTACAGGGTGTCCCAAAGGTCTTAGAACAGTTTTAAGCCACTAAAGGTTATTATATATGATCTCTCTAAGTGAATGAAAGTTCCTTGAGGGCAAGGACTTTCATTTTTTGTCTATCTATATTACCTAGTATAGTACTTGGCACATAGATACTCAATAAATGCTTCTCCTTTGACTATCTGAATTAGGTTTGTTAATTCCCATATTTCACGGTTGCTTTATTTTGAATTTGTAATACACTAATACCCTTAGATATTTTTTGTTACCTAGGAATGTCTTCCCTGTCACTTACTTTTTAAGCTGACAGCCTGAATAACAGTGTAAGACTTTACATTTATATCTATTAAATATCATTTTACTAACTCCATCCAATGTTCAAGCCTGTTGACATCTTTTGGTATTCTAACATTCATGTGTTAACTACTCCTCCCAGCTTTGTGTTTTCTGCAAATTTGATAAGCAAGTCACCTATTCTTTTCTACAAGTCACTGACAAAAAAAAAGTAAAACACAGAGCTAAGCAAAGATTACTAATTAATGGTATGGAGCATGCCATTACAAATCTCCTAGTTCCAAATGCATCTTACTACATAATTTATCTTACACAGATCTAACCATCTCATACACAAGGATAGAACGAGACTGTAAAATGCTTTTTCTGAGATATAGGTAAAATATATCAATAGCATTCACTGGTCTACCAATCTGGTTAACTTGTTAACAACAACAACACATATATGAGGTATGTCTGGCATGACTTGTCCTTGCTAAAGCCAGGTAACTCTTTGTGATGACCACTCAGTTTTCGAGATGTTACTAACCATAACTTCAATAACACATTCTGGAATTCTGAAGACTCCACTCCTATCCCTTTTTGGAACATCAGGACAAATACTCTTCTCTGGGCCTGTACCACCTCTCCCATTCTCTATAATCTTTCATTGACAGTAGCTCAGTAATCATATATACTAGTTCCTTCAGTATCCTGGGATGTAGTTCTCCTGGGTCTAAGAATTTGAACTTATCAAATGTAAATAAGCATTCTCATTATCTGCTCATTCATATTTTGTTTCAACACCCTATACCATGTTAACAGCAAATATTTTTGTTCTCACCCTTGACAAAAAATTAGAAGCAATATAAAGGTTTAGTATTTCTATCTACAGTGTATTATTCATTATCACAGTCTTATCTACTCTAAGCATCACTCTTATACCTTCCTTGGTTCCCTCATTTTCCCCAATAGTACTTTAAAAATATTTTGATGTTGTTGTTTTTAGCATTCATCACTAGTCTCTTGTCTACTCTGTGCTTCTGCACTCCTACCAGTATTATTAGAGATCTGTGGCATATTTTTGTGTTTACTCTTCACTATCATCATTCCATCATTCTGTGCGTACTTATTTTTTTCTACATACAAGTTAATTGATAAGGTCCTATGTATCCACATTGATATCTTAAGCAAACTTCTCACTGGAATTGTTTCTTTGTGTTTTCACAATTCCATGCCCTCTATCCTTCAAGAGATTACTGTAGAATTGTAGGCAATAGAATCCTACCTATCCTTTATCTGAACCCTTTGAAATTTGATCTCGCTAAATCTAGAGTTCGTATTATGCTTGGCTCTCTTCTGCTTTTCTATCACAAATTCTAAAATGATGCACTTTTGTCCAAGTTACCCATCATTTTCACCCCAGCAACCAGTTCTTCCTTGTTTAGAATCAGGTCTAAAATAGCAATTTGTCCCTCATCACTTCCTCCACCTTTTAAAAGATGAAATTATCATTAAGAAAAGCCAAGAATTATTAGTTACTCTGCTTTTGGCAAAGAGAAGGTATCAGCAGATGTCCACTTTGGCATGCATCTGTGACAGGCTTGTCTTCAGTTTCCCAAACTCCTCATCCATTTCTTCCTTCTGTCCCACATTCTGTCTACCTCACACCTAACAAGGGGACATCCAGTCTTTGCTTCAAGACATCTACTGACAGGGGACCCACCACTTCCTGGAGCAGTCCTTTCCACATTTAGATAGCTATAATTGTCAGGAAATTTTTCATGAAATTAAGTCTAAATTTCCCTTTTCTCAACTACCACTCATTGTTCCCCATTCTGCCTTCTAGAGCCAACCAACACAAACTTCATCCCTCTTCTATAGGAAATCCCTTCAATCACTTAAAAATAGCTATAATGTCCCAACTAAGTCTTTCCTTCTAAAACTAAACACTAAACATCATAATTCCTTCATCCAATCTTTCTAAGGCACAAAATCAAGTCCCTTCACCATTTGGGCTGCTCTCCACTGGATGCTTTATCTAGCTTATTTGTATTCTCCTAAAATGTGGTGCCCAAGACTGAACACAAAACTCCAGATGTGATCTAACAAAGGGAGAGTACATCTCCCTAGTCCTAGACACCATGTTACAAGATAGCCTAAGAGTGCATTACTTTTTTTCTGGCAATCAACACATTGTTTACTTACGTTGAGCTTACAAACCAATGTGAACTACTATAGAGGAAATAAAGATGAGAAGACACTCCAAAAGAATACGAAAGTACCAATCAGACTTATTAAAATAAACTGCCAGAGCTTTAAAAAATGGAAAT
The DNA here is from genome assembly GCF_900497805.2 of Vombatus ursinus. Classification (NCBI taxonomy): domain Eukaryota; kingdom Metazoa; phylum Chordata; class Mammalia; order Diprotodontia; family Vombatidae; genus Vombatus; species Vombatus ursinus. The sequence goes on along the minus strand of NW_020954548.1, from coordinate 37,643,671 downwards.
AGAAAAAGGCAAAGATATTGATCAAGATTATCATCATTTCCTGCTAAAGGTTAGCTCAAATAAAACAGTCACAATAGTGAGGACATCAGATATGCTCAGACACTACCTTAGGCAGCAAACACAGTCTCACTGCAGAGCTGAGAAAGATGTCAATCAAGGCAACATAAATATGCAAAACACAAATTCATTTGTAAAATGCAATGAAAGAAGATTATAAGTCATATCAACTCACAAAAGGGTGAAAAACAGTAGAACCTCCACCAAAAAACGTTTACAGAAAGCTTCAAGTGAGACCTAATTAAGCCATATCATCCCTAGAATATTTATAGATGATACAGTAAGAAAGACGGCAAAAAGACAAAATGTAAAAAAGCAAAATAAACATCTCTTTTCATCATACACTTCTTGATAAATGCAAACACAAAAATAATTGTGTTCAATGCCACTTTGATTATCAGTGTCATAGAAAACATGGATAGGGATTAGACATGTCATTTTGTTAATAGAAGAAACTGAAAGGTGAGGAAACACATCTCTCAATGCTGGTCAGCAACTTACAGTCTTTAGAGAACTACCAAGAACACTAAGAAATTAAATGAGTTGCCTGAGGTCACTCAGTCAGTATTTTGCAGAGATGGAACTTGAACTCAGGTCTTTAGTTTCAAAGCCAACTCTCTATCCACTATACATACTGATAACCTATGCAAAACAGAAAATAGAAAATTGTATGCTTGAAAATAATACACTTCATTTGCATAGACATTTTCCTGTACAAGGTCCAAATGGAAGAGGGATTCCTTATAAATGTTATGGTCTTCCAGGTATTCTCATCTGCACATGATATAACATTAAAGGGCCTTCTTGATGAAAACCATGAACATTCTAAAGAGATTAACCTAAAAATCAATACAGGAAAAACTAAATGAATGAAGAGTATATATCATAGTAACAACTCAGGCCAATGGCTACCTTACTGGGTTGGTAAATCAAAACTCATATTTGGGATAAGTATTGCAATTATATAATTAATTTAGCCCAGAATTAAGTCAGGCCAGCTCTCTACTCATTATACCATGTTGCCTCTCAACATTGTTATACTTGATACCACAAAAGATAAAGGTAAGCAGGATCAAGAAGAAGACATGTTTTGTTGTAGACATTCTGAATCAGCACTACATGTAATGGGGAAAACTTACAAACTTTCCCCTCCTTGTTGAATAATGGTGGTTAAACAAACCTTCCTATACACATTATTATTCTTTGACATGATTCTGGAAATGCTAGCTATAGGCAGAGGGCAAGGGAAAAAAAAAGGAAAAATCTGTGTATAAAGGAAGTTAATCTATCTTTATTTTCAGATTATGATTTATTAAGAAAGTCCAAGAGATTCAATAAAAACAACTTCCACAAAATGAGATACAAGATAAACCCATAGAAATCATTAGCATTTCTATATGTCATCTATAAAAATCAGGAAAAGGTGATAAATGCTACTTTAAAAATTATAAATCATATTAAATGTAATAGTAGATAACATTTATATTGAGTTGTAAGGTTTGTAAAAAACACTTTACATACATTGTCTCATTGGAACCTCATCTGAGAATTAACTTAGCAAGATGCATGATCTAATAAAAAGAAGACTGGGTCATAGCTTTATAACTGGAAGGGACCTAAAAGATCATCTGATCCAAGTTCCTCATTTTACAGATTAGGAAACCGAAAAGTCAAAGATATAAAGTGCGAAGTCCATTAAACAGGTAGTAAGTGGCAGAGTCAGGAACTGAACCCAGGTCCTCCAGCACTCTTCCCACTCTTCCCACATCATGCATGCTAACAGAATAGGAATCAAATAGTCTGGAGTTGATAGGACCACCAAAAGGCCACAGATTTTCTATGATAGCAGCCATGCCTGCTCTGTAGGACTGTATCTTATTCTGATATCTGAGCCATTTAGTTCTAAAATTGGAAACATTCTCATAGAAACTTCAAAAGACCTTGGTTTAAATGCTGCTCAAACAGAGTAATGATAACCACTTTAATTATCAGACCTCATTTTAATTATCAGGCAGAAAGTTTGATTTTCCACATTTGGGAGAATCGAGAGATATTATCAGCATGACCCCAGTGTAGAAGGTAGTTCTTGCTAAGGAAGTTAGAATTTGCTATGTAAGTATTGCTATGGCAATGAATTACAACTGCTGAAAACGAGCATGAGACAGCAGGTCAGCTGATAAAGTCATGAAGACGTTGAAAGAATATTCAGATTTAAGACCACTAGTTTATTTCTTATGCAATTGGGTCTATGAAATGTACAGAAACCCTGTGCACCCATGAAGCATGTGGTCCAGTTTTCCATAATGTTACTAAGACACTGAAATGGTATGGCTACACTGAGGAGCGGAAGTTTACCACTCTAGTAACTTCCAAGATGAATAATTAGCACAAATAATAGAGAAACACCAGCTTTCCTGCCTGGACTACTTATGAAATACTTGTGGTGATAAGAGATTATACTTGCTCAAGAACTCACTTCTACTAGGTATTGGTTGCTTTAGAAGTAAATCCTTAGATTTCTAAAGGGACTTGGAAACAAGCAGTCAAAAACATGTTGCAACCCAGTTTCTCTGATGTTTACACTTTTTTTATTAATTTATTTTGATTTATCAACAATCACTTCCATAAGCTTTTGAGTTTTTAATTTTTCTCCCTCCCCAAGATGGCTTGCAATCTGATATAGGCTATATATATGCATTCCTATTAAGTATATTTTCACACTAGTGATGTTGTAAGGAAGAATTAGAACCAATAGGAGGAACCATCAGAAAGAGGAAACAAAACAAAACAGAAGAAAAAAATAGCAAATAATATGCTTCAATCTGCATTCAAACTCCTCAGTTCTTTCTTTGGATGTGAATAGCATTTTCCATCATGAGACCTTTGGAGATGTCTTCAATCCTTGCATTGCTGAGAAAGGCTAAGTCTATCAAAGTTAGTCATTGCACAACATGGCTGTTACTATTGTTTACACATTTTTTAAAAAGAAAATATCATACTAAAGGGTGCCATATTTCTCCCAACATTAAATGCTGATGCTATGTTTGTGCTCTAAAAAGGAAGATGGCTTATTGAACCTTTTTTCAGGAAAATACCTGACATTAATCTCTACTGCATTTACTAGTATCTTTCCAACAACAGTTATACTTGTCTAGAAATGAAAACAATTCAAGAAAAAAATATATATGTATGCATGTTCACATATATACACATGCAATGCAGTAATGCAAATATTTTAACACTTTACCTATTCGTTAAAATTGCTACTGTTTTGTGGGTCTATGACTTTTTTTATACATAGTTTGCTGATTATGATTTTTAAAAAATAAATTTCTTGGCTACCATTAAAAAGGTGGTCAAATGCTACAGAAATGTCAAGAAAAATTATGGATGGCTTAAAGAGGAAGATATAGTACAATAGCTGCTGCACATAGTAGGATCTAATAAAGGTCTTTTTAAGGATGAGGAGACTGGATATATTTGTAGGCAGCAGGGAAGGTTCCAGTAGGAGGGTAAGATTAAAGTTTGGAGAAATAAAAGGGATGGTGGGGGAAATCTGCTGGAGAAGTGGATTAGGGGTACCATGCAGATGGTTAGCCTTGGCGAGCAAAAAGGCTTCCCCGTCATCAGAATGAAGGAGGAGTGGGTGTAGGTGGAGAAGGGTGAAACTATGTTAGAGAGATATGAAATGAAGAGGAGGGAAAGAATTGAATAGCTTCATTTTCTTTTGGTCAAGTATGAGGCAGGTCCTCAGTAGAACAAGGAGAGAGTGGCCTCAAGGAAAGCTTGAGGAAGGAAGAAAAAGTTTGGAAGAGTTGTTGTAGTGAGCAGTACAAGGAATCAATTAGGGAGGAGTAGTAGTACTGACTTGTTATAGTAGGGGCCCAATTAAGATTAGATAGAGTTTTGATAAATTGTGAAAGGATATGAATTTTGAGGTAAAGCCACAATGGCAGAGTGATAGGAAACAGTGCAGTAAGCTACCCACCATCAACTCCTCCAAACAGATACAGAAAATTCACCAGATGGAATCATGATGAGGGAATCCAGAAAAAGTCACAGTGATTTGTCCAGCCCAATTCAGCATAGGAAGACAGACAGGGAGATCTGTGCACACTGGAGACAGTGTGGGGCAGCACCTCAGTCCATGGAGTATTTCAGTGCCCAGGGAAAGGGAAAAAATGGAAAAGAAATGAAAGATATAGAATGAAAAATTGGAAAGGAAATTAACAGCTTGGCACAAGAGGTATAAATCTTACCCAAGCAACAAACTCCCTGAAAAGTGAAAGGAACCAAACAGAAGCCAATGATTTCATAAAGTAATAACAAAGGTAATAGGTAGGAAAAAATAGAAGAAAATGTACAGTACCTCAAAGCAAACACAACTGACATGAAAAACAGATCAAGGAGAAAACATTTAAGGATCACTGGACTATCTGAATGCCATGACCAAAAAAGAGCCTAGACATCATATTTCAAGTTCTTTTTGAGGTGGAAATGGATGAGAATATGAGGGAACATCCATAAATTAGAAATGGATGAGCAAGTGATGGTATATAAATATGATGGAATACTATTGTTCTAAACTTTTATAGTGTTAACCAGGATTCCAGAGACTAATGATAAAACATGCTATCCCCCTGATAGAGAGGTGAAGGACTCAGAATGAAGAATGAGACATATTCTTTTGGACACAGCCAATATGGAAATGTTATTTGATTAACTATACATGTTTCTAATATGTATTCTTTTTCTTGTGTTCTCAGTTGGGAGAGGAGCTGGAATTAGTGGGTAAAAAAGATTTTGACCGAATAAAACAAATGAAATATTTTAAATTAAAAAAAAAGCAAGGGATATAAATTTTGATGAATGTCAAAGGATATAAATAGGAAGTTATCAAAGCAAGAGTCAGAAACATTGTCCCTGAGTCCCTAGTGAGAAGCTACAACTGTAATTCTAAACAGCCACCTCAAAGTGCCTTTTCTACAATATTCCATTTCACTTTTAAAGATACACTAACACGATCTGTAGTCTCAGTCTAGAATATCTGTACTTTAGTTAACTATATACATATGTAGCAGGCATTACACGTATAAATGGTAATTATTATTATTGTCATTAAATGAGGTGGGCATGGGTCTGAACTGAAATGTCTTAAGAATATTTAGGTAAATCAGACTAACCTAGCCTGGAAAGACTGGTTGGGCAAGTCTGAGGATTACAGTTCTCTGAATAGTCCTCATAACTCATTCAGGAAATACTATGAGGAAATCATCCAACATTCCATGCCAAGAAAAACTGGAATACAGTCACAATTTTATTGGTACTCTCCTATCTCTCTTTCTGAACTCCTCTGCTACTATTTTTATTGACTGTTAGGTGTTCAGTACCCTCATATTGCCCTTTAATTGTCCAAAGTCCCTTATTCCATCTAGGCCTGCCCCTCTCCAAGTGACCTACCTTCCAAATTACCCTTCTTTTCCTACTTCTTCACCAGCCAGACCCCCCCCCAAAAAAAGACACATTTAATGTCTTGAAAATTAGTTCTCTCCAACGATCTAATTTTTTTTTCAACTGAGGGGTAGATGATTGATAAGTTAGCCCTTTCAAAGGTAAATGTATTTTCAAAAGATGAATTTGTTCACAAGATTCTTATTGGAGTCTGCCAAAGGTGACTAACTTTGACACCTCTAAGAACTAGGAGGTCTTTACGTGGGGCAGGTCCAGGAAGCCCAATGCTTCCCCTAGGAATATTATGGCTCCCAGTCCAAAGGAACCTTGAAAAGGAATATCAGTTATCTTTACTTCTACCAGTCCTGCCTCACTCACAGGGATTTTATGGATACTTAGAATACAAAGTTGTATATAGTAACGAAAACCTTGAAAATTACTCCAGATCTTTAAAATTGCTGAGGTACAAAGCAGATGAAGACTATATCCATCACACTTACTTCGTAAGTGATAATGGTAAGCAACTTAACCTCCCTATACATCAGTTTCTTTATCTGTAATATTGGGCCCTGACTTCTGGGACCCAAGATGGTAAAGTAAGCAGTAAATTGCTATAATTCTCCCACACTCACCTCCAAACAACCATAAAATAGCACCCTAAAACAAATCCTGTAACAGCAGAACCAGCAAAGAGACAGGGTGAAACAATCTTTTAACCTGATAAACTTAGAAGATCAGCAAGAAAGGTCTGTCTCACTCGGGTAAAAGGGGAGCACAATCCAGGATAGTAAGTATTCCAGCAAGCAGGCAGCAAGACCCACCTCAGCAAACTGAGTCCCAGTGCAGTGGAGCAGGCAAAAGCCAATACCAGGAACCCCCATGTGCCCCAGCATTGCCAGGGGAATGGGTAGACTCCAGCTCCCAGAACCACCATGTGCTTCAACATAACCCTGGGCAAATGGGCAACCCAAAGCAGCCAGACCTCCACATACTCCAGCTTAGCCCTGGGCAAACAGCCAACCTCCAATGGCCAGAACACCACTGCTTCGCTGTAGCCATCGGGAAACACAGAAACACCCCACCAGCATCAGCACACATCAGACACCACCCCTAGGACACCATCTCAGCACCAGGTAAGCTGCCAGACACCTACAGCCTCCAGCAGCACCAGTCACTCCACTCCTCCTTGCCCCTGCCACCCCCTCAGTGCAGCACCAAACACAAGGGTCCCCTGTAGTCCTCAGACAACATCACTACAATACCAGGTAAACAGCCAAAGTCTGCAGCCCTTGGCACAAGAAGCCTGAGACAGTGCCTCTTTCACTCAAGGAGCAGAATTCAAATTTAAAAGAAGGGGAAAAGGCCAAAAACAAAAAAAAGCAAAAAACAACAACAACAAAGAATGTAACCATAGAAAGTTATTATGGTGACAGAGAAGATCAAGACACAAACTCAGAAGGACAACAATGTCACAACACCTACGGGCAAAACCTCAACGAAAAATGGGAAGTGGTCTTAAGGCCAGAAAGAACTCATGGAAGAGCTCAAAAAGGAGATTAAAAATCATATGAGAGAGGTAGAAGAAAAATTGGGAAAAGAAATGAGAGTGATGCAAGAGAATTATGAAAAAAGAGTCAACAGCTTAGGAAAAAAAAAAAACAATGGCTTAAAAAGTAGAATTGGCCAAATGGAAAAAGAAGTACGAAAACTAATAGAGGAAAATAACTCCTTAAAAGTTATAATTGAGCAAGTGGAAGCTAATGACTCTATAAGACATCAAAAATCAATCAAATTCAAAAGAATGAAAAAATAGAAGAAAATGTAAAATACCCCATTGAAAAAGCAACTGACCTGGAAAACAGATCCAGGAAAGACAATGTCAGAATCACTGGACTACCTGAAAGCCATAATCTAAAGAGGAACCTGGATAGCATCTTTCAAGAAATTATCAAGGAAAACTTCACTAATATCCTGGAACCAGAGGGCAAAATAGGCATTGAAAAATCTACCAATCACCTCAGGAAAGAGATTCCAAAATAAAAACTCCATGGAACATGATAGCCAAATTACAGAACTATCAGGTCAAGGAAGAATGCTGCAAGCGGCCAAAAAGACACAATTGAAATATCAGGGAGCCAAAATCAGGATTACATAGGACTTAGCAGGTATAACTCTAAAAGATCAGAGGTCATCGAACATAATATTCCAGAAGGCAAAAAACTACAACCCAGAGAAATTAAAGATAACACTTCAAGTGAAAAAATGGTCACTCAATGAAATAAAAGGATTTTAAAGCTATCATAAAGAGAACGCCAGAATTTTTTCATTATTTTTATTTATTTATTTAAAATTTATTTTGAGTTTTCAACATTCACTTCCATAGATTTTGAGTTTTAAATTTTCTCCCCCTCCTCCTCCCCCCTCCCCAAGACAGTGTGCAATCTGATACAGTCTCTACTTATATATTTATATTAAGAATATTTTCATATTAGTCATGATGTAAAGAAGGAATTAGAACCAATGGGAGGAACCACAAGAAAGAAGAATCAAAACAACGAAAGAAAAGGACAGCAGATAGTATGCTTTCATCTGCATTCAGATTTCATAGTTCTTTCTTTGGACATGAATAGCTTTTTCCATCATGAGTCTTTTGGAGCTGTCTTAGATCCTTGCATTCTGAGAAGAGATAAGTCTATCAAAGTCAGTTATTGCACAGTGTGGCTGTTACTGTGTACAATGTTCTCCTGGTTCTGCTCACTTCACTCAGCATCAGTTCATATATGTCTTTCTAGGTTTTCTGAAAGTCTGCCTGCTCATTATTTCTTATAGTACAACAGTATTCCATTACATTCATATATCACAACTTGTTCAGCCATTCCCCAATTGATGGGCATCCCCTCAATTTCCAATTCTTGGCCACCACAAAAAGAGCTGCTATAAATGTTTTTGTACATGTGGGTCCTTTGCCCATTTTTATGATCTCTTTGGAATACAGACCTAGAAGTGGTATTGCTGGGTCAAAGGGTATGCATATTTTTATAGCCCTTTGGGCATAGTTCCAAATTGCTCTCCAGAATGGTTGGATCAGTTCACAACTCCACCAACAATGCATTAGTGTTCCAATTTTCCCACATCTTCTCCAACATTTATCATTGTCCTGTTTTGTCACTTTAGCCAATCTGATAGCAGTGATGTGGTACCTTAGAGTCATTTTAATTTGCATTTCTCTAAGCAATAGTGATTTAGAGGATTCTTTTCATATGACTATAGACAGCTTTAAATTCTTCCTCTGAAAATTGCCTGTTCATATTCTTTGAACATTTATCAATTGGGGAATGGCTTGCATTCTTATAAATTTGACTCATTTCTCTATATATTTTAGAAATGAGGCCTTCATCAGAAACACTGGTTGTAAAAACTGTTTCCTAGCTTTCTGCTTCCCTTCTATTCTTGGTTGCATTGGCTTTGTCTGTGCAAAAACTTTTCAATTTAATGTAATCAAAGTCATCCATTTTCATTTCATAATGTTCTCTATCTCCTGTTTGGTCATAAATCTGACAAGTAAACTATTCCTTGCTCTCTCAGTCTGCTTATAGTATTAGCCTTTATATCTAAATCGTGTACCCATTTTGACTTTATTTTGGTATATGGTGTAAGTTGTTGGTCTATGTCCGGTGTCTGCCATACTATTTTTCAGTTTTCCCAGTAGTTTTTATTAAATAGTGAGTTCTTATTCCAGATGTTGGGGTCTCTGGGTTTATCAAACAGTAAATCACTATAGTCATTAACTATAGTATGTCTTGTGTACCTAAACTATTCCCCTGATCCACAACCCTATTTCTTAGCCAGTACCAAGCAGTTTTGATGAATGCTGCTTTATATTACAATTTAAGATTTGGTATAGCTAGGCCACCTTCCCTAGCATATATTTTCATTAGTTCCCTTGATATTCTGGATCTTTTGTTATTTCAGATGGATTTTGTTATTGTTTTTTCTAGATCTATAAAATGATTTTTGGTAGTTTGATTCATATGACACTGAATAAGTAAATTGATTTAGGTAGAATTGTCATTTTTATTATATTAGCTCAGCCTACCAATGAGCAACTGATATTTTTCCAGTTATTTAGATATGACTTTATTTGTGTGAAAAGTGTTTTGTAATTGTGTTCATATAATTCTTGAGTTTGTTTTGGCAGGCAGACTCCCAAATATTTTATAATGTCTACTGTAACTTTAAATGGAATTTCTCTTTCCATCTCCTGCTATTGGGCTTTGTTAGTAATATATAAAAATGCTGATGATTTATGTGGGTTTATTTTATATCCTGCAACTTTCCTAAATTTGTTTATTATTTCAACTAATTTTTTACTTGATTCTCTAGGATTCTCTAAGTATACCATCATATCATCTGCAAAGAATGATAGCTTTGTTTCTTCTTTGTCTATTCTAATTCCTTCAATGACTTTTTCTTCTCTTATTGCTAAAGCTAACATTACTAATACACTATTGAATAACAGTTGTGATAATGGACATCCTTGTTTCACTGCAGATCTTATTTGAAATGCTTCTAGCTTATCCCCATTACATATAATGTTTGCTGATGGTTTTAGATAGATACTACCTATCATTTTAAGGAATACTCCATTTTTTTCCTGTGCTCTCTAGTAAATGGGTGTTGTATTTGGTCAAAAGCTTTTTATGCATCTATTGAGATAATCATATGATTTCTGTTAGTTCTGTTGCTGCTATGGTCAATTATACTGATAGTTTTCCTAATATTGAACCAACCCTGCATTCCTGGTATAAATCCCACTTCATCATAGTGTATTATCCTCAAGATAAGTTGCTATAATCTTTTTGCTAATATTTTATTTAGAATTTTTACATCTATATTCATTAATGAAATTGTTTGGCTCTGTTTTGGCTCTCCCAGGTTTAGGTATCATGATGTACCATACTTGTATCATACAAAGAATTTGACAGGACTCCTTCTTCACCTATTTCCCCAAATAGTTTATATAGTACTGGAATTAGTTGTTCTTTAAATATTTGATAGAATTCACTTGTAAATACATCTGGCCCTGGGGAATTTTTCTTATGGAGTTCGTTGATGGCTGGTTCAATTTCTTTTTTTGAAATGGGGTTAAGTATTTTATTTCATCTTCCGGTAATCTGGGTGATTTATATTTTTGTAAATATTCATCCATTTCACAAAGATTGTCAGGAGACCAGAATTGAACAAAAAATTTGTTCTCTGATATTAAGACCTAAGAGAAGCCTAACAAGGGAAAGAGGGAAAAGAAAATATAAGGGATTCAATGGAGCTAAACTTACATCCCTACATGGGAAGATGATACTTATAATTCTTAAAAACTGTACCATTAATAGTACAGATAGAAGGAATATACATGGACAGAGGGTACAGGTATAAGGTGATTTTGAGGGAATGACATAAAAAATAATAAACAGATGAGAAAGAGGAATACACTGAGTGCAGAAAGAAGGGAGAGGTAGAATGGGGTATTTCACATGAAGAGACATGAAAAACTATTACAGCGGAGGGAAAGATGAGAGGGTGTGTGATGGGAATCACTTGAATCTTATTCTCATTGGTATTGGCTCACAAAGGGACTAATGTACACAATCAGTTGAGTAGAGAAATATATCTATTGGATAGGAGGTGATTAAGTAAAGGGGGAAGGTGAGGAGGGACTGACAGAAAAGAGGTAGACTAGGGGAGCAGTAGACTGAAGTAAACCACTGGTGAGGAGGAAAAGGATGAAAGGAGAGACAAACAGGAGGAAAAATTGAATGGAGGAAAATACAGTTAGTAATTATAACTATAAATATGAATGGGATATACTCTCCCATAAAACAGAAGTAGATCAAAAATGAGAATCCTACATTATGTTGTTTACAAGAAACACACTCGAAGCAGAGAAACACACACAGAGTATAGGTAAGGGGCTGGAGCAGAATCTGGTATGCTTCAGCTGAAATAAAAAAAAATAGCAGGGGTAGCAATCCTGATCTCAGACACAGCAAAAGCAAAAGTAAGCCTAATTAAAAGAGATGAAGAAGGGAACTAAATCTTGCTAAAAGGTATCATAGACAATGAAGTAATATCAATACTAAACATATGCAACAAGTGGTATGGCATCCAAATTCTTAAAAGTTAAGTGAGTTACAGGTTCATGATCAAAGAAGAGATACACAGCATTACAAAATGCAAAATAGATAATTTTGAATACATCAAATTAAAAAGCTTTTTCACAAATAAAACCAATGCAACAAGATTAGAAGCAAAGCAGAAAGCTGGAAAACAACCTTTACAGCAAGTGTCTCTGATAAAGGCCTCATTTCTAAAATATATAGAGAACTGAGTCAAATTTATAAGAATACAAGCCATTCCCCAATTGATAAATGGTCAAGGATATGAACAGGCAGTTTTCAGACAAAGAAATCAAAGCTATCTACAGGCATTTGAAGAAGTGCTCCAAATCATTTTTTTATTAGAGAAATGCAAATTAAAACAACTCTGAAGTACCACCTCACACCTATCAGATTGGCTAATATGACAAAAAAAAAAAGAAAATGATAAATGTTGGAGAGGATGTGGGAAAACTGGGACACTAATATACTGTTGATAGTTATGAACTAATCTGGAGAGCAATTTAGAACTATGCCCAAAGGGCAACCAAACTGTGCACACCCTTTGATCCAGCAATACCACTACTAGTTCTGTATCCCAAAGAGATTACAAAAAAGGGGAAAGGACCTACATGTGCAAAAATATTTATAGCAGCCCTTTTCGTGGTTGCAAAATATTGGAAATTGAGGGGATGCCCATCAATTGTGGAATGGCTGAACAAGCTGTGGTACATGAATGTAATGGAATACTATTGTGCAGTAAGAAATGATGAACAGGCAGATTTCAGAAAGACTTGTATGAACGGATGCAAAGTGAAATGAGCAGAACCAGGAAAACATTGTACACAGCAACACTGTGTGATGACCAACCATGAATGACTCGGCTCTTCTCAGCAACATAATTATCCAAGACAAGTACAAAGGACTCACAAAGGACAATGCTATCCACCATCCAAATAAAGAACTAATGGACTCTGAATGCAGATCGAAGCATACTTTTTTCACTTACTTTATTCTTTTCTCTTTTTTTTTCCTTTTGATCTCTTTCTTCTTTCACAACTGTGACTAATATGGAAACATGGTTTACATGATAGCACATGTATAATCCATATCAAATTGCCTACCATTTTAAGAAGAGGGGAGGGAGAGAAGGGAAAATTGGAACTCAAAATCTTATAAAAATGAATGCTGAAAAGTTGTCTTGACATGTAATTGGGGAAAAATGTCTTTTAAATATTAGGAGGTTGGACTAGATGACCTCTAAGTCATGACAATAAAGTAGTTCAGGATATGTCAACCAGAACAGACAGTTCAATATCCTATATTCTAAATCAGCACAATAAAATAACTACTACTCTTTAGTTATAAAGAAAAAGTTAAATTATGTTCATTATACTATGCTTACATAGGCAAGGCATAATTTTGATATTGTCATCACTTAATAATTTTTGGTTTGCAATTTCAGCATTTTAGAGACTTTCTGGTTTTTAGTAGTTTTCCTACCATTTGTTGCTTTATTTATAGGGTCCAAAATAGAAGTCATGGGCTTAATTTGGAATTTACTTTTTAATACGTGAATTTTCCACTCTTTTTAAGCACAAATAAAAGTATTTATTAAAATGGATGAAAACTGAACATTATCTTATTAGGTAGATGATTCTTATAGGACAAGCTTTTAAAGTAAAGCAATCTCTGAAATAATTAGGTTGGTTGGCCTGTCTATCTTTCTCTCTCTCTCTCTCTCTCTCTCTCTCTCTCTCTCTCTCTCTCTTCCACACACACACACACACACACACCAACACCAACACCAACACCAACAAAAACAACAACTTCTAGCAATCCTGATTTAATCTAAAACTTTAAATTATTCCTAGATTTTTATTAGACTATTCCTTGTTAATGTACCCAAAAGCCTATATTAGAGTAACACTTGGTTGCATGATGTGTCAGGCCAATTTAGCATCAAAATTTCTCACAGCTTCTCTTGGCTATCGGCTACAGGTATTCAGTTTAATTATTCATTCATTCATGCATTCAACAAATATTTGAGTATTTGCTATGTACAACTCACTGTACTACAGGGTATATACAACATATAAGATAGTTCAAGCTCTCTTTGAGCTTGTAATCCACTAGAGGAGAAAGAAGTATACATGGAAAGAAATATAAGTGCATAGTCATATGTTCTAAGTATAACAGGCACTATAGAAGTTTGGGGCTCCTCCCTATAGGTAAATTTTAAAAGCTGGCTTCTTGGGGCAACTAGGTGGTGAAGTGGATAGAGCACCAGCTCTGGAGTCAGGAGGACCTGAGTTCAAATCCAGCCTCAGACACATAATACTACCTAACTGTGTGACTGTGGGCAAGTCACTTAACCCCAATTGCCTCACCAAACAAAACAAAACAAAACAAAAAAAAAAAGGCTGGCTTCTTAATGAGTGAGATCTTCATCCCATGCGGACCTTTTAAAACTATTTAATAAAACATGGGTTAAGGTAAACAGATTTCTTCTTACTAGCCTTTTCACTGTTTTAGAATCCTGTACTTAGCAAAGCAAAGCTGCTAATCACAATCAGCAATCCTGATTTCTCTTCACTTATCTTCTTCCCCCTCTGAACTCCTTCCTATACCACTGGTCTTCACACACTCAGAATTTCTACACAGCTCTTCCCTTTACACTCTAGATGAATCCATCAGGAAATAAAACTGGATGGTACAGAGATTAAAGAAGTGAGGCTCAGAAATTGATGGGCCCGAAAGCATTTGTGGTTTAAGATACATAAATTAACAACAATGAGAAGCAGGCACGTACCAATGACATTGAGAGGGAGGATGTTGACATTAAGCAGACAGAGAAAAAAACAACTTAGGAGACAGCACTTACTATTAATGCAAGAGAAGAACACTGGAGACACAGATTTAATTACATTAATATAAACAATAGATGAACATCACACATAATAAGGGCTTGACTACAGCTGGAGAAGGAAGGTTGATTTCAGGAGAGTCTGAAGGAGAGCACAACATACACTGTCATTTAGGATCCAAATCAGAATGCTTTTTGGTGGCAATGACAAAATGTGTTTGCTACTTAGCACCACTGTCCTGGCCAAATTCCAAACTGGAGTACTGGTATTACACTCCTCTAATACAATTCTCATAATTTTAATGTGAGAATATGCTTCCTGCTATATAAAAATGTTTGTGATGTTAGTATGTAGATTTTAAGTATTTAACCATATTACATATTAGAGGAATCTACATTTTGATAGCGAATAAAATAATTTCCTTCCATAGAATCTGCACAGCATTTGTGCAATCCCTCAGGACAAAAATCATTCTATAAACCTAAGCTGATGTTGTCACTCACGATTCTCCTTTAGAAAGCAAGAAGTATGAGCAACTACATTTTGGATGTACAAAACTACACAGTTCCTCCAAAGTTACACGATGCTACGGATTAGAAAGCACAACTTAATCAAACATCTAAATTGATGATGTTTGGGAAGCTATTAAAAATGTCAACAATATGTTAGAAATCTGGAGAAAAGCTGTCCAAAAACATTATGGATCTGAAAGCACAATAAAGAGCAATATAATCACTTTCAGAAATGCGAGCTATTAGTATCATGATTATTATCACAGTTATCTTACTCTCATCTTCTTTTGATGGGGTTTAGATAGAAGCAAGTCATTATCCTGCTGTTTTCCTTTTATTGTTACCATAATGTTATTATCATCATGTTTCTCTTTCTTATCATCTTTTCCAATAGGAGTCGGATAGAAATGGATCTTAGACTAGTCCCTATTCAGATCATATTATTTCATAGTTAAATTAAATAAGTTACTGAAAATATAATTTGTTAGTAACAAATTCTATAACAAAGGGGAAATGGATCATTTTAACATTTGAGGTATGAAAAAAAAATCACAGCCAATCACTTTAAGCCCTCACTGCAAGAGCAACAGTAGTAATATCAGTAGCAGTAGTAGTAGTACTAGTAGTAAGGATATGAACTTAAAAGAGATTAAAATGTTATAACTTCGATATTTAAGACTCAGGATTTTATCTGTGCATACTTCCTCCAGTTATACAGGTCAAAATTCCCTATGCCAAGGATGGGGAACTTGCAGCCTTGAGGCCACATGTGGCCTTCTAGATCCTTGGGTGCAGCCTTTTGACTGAGTCCAATCCTTTTATTAAGGGGATCTGTTCTGTGAAGCTTGGATTCAGTGAAAGGACTGTACTTGAGGACCCAAAGGGCCACTTGTGGCCTTGAAGCCTCAGGTTCCCCACCCCTGCATCTATACCTTAATGAACTGCTCTCTCCTCCCCACTGAATATGTGTAGAGAGATATAAGTAACAAACATATGTCCACTTTTATTAAATAAATACTATTAATTTAACTGGGGTGGGAGTTCTGAGCTTAACTGATTGAGAGATGTTTAAATTTTATTAATTAATAAGAGAATGCATAAATAAAACCCTCGATCAACATAGAACTTGAGGTGATAAGATAAGGCATGGGAACATATAAAATAACAGGCTGAAGGATAACCAGTAAGTGGAGTTGATAACCTGAGTAACACTGTTTATGAGAGGGGTCATTCTTCTTATGTTGCTATACTAATAACAAGTAACATATTATTAAATTTGCTGAATGTACATGAAAATGGTTCATCTCTGGATGGAGCCTATGAAATAGCTAAGATACAACAATGTAATCAAAACTCCTGATAATGAACCCCTCCCCATTTAGCTAAGGTTGGTCCTCGGAAGATAGACATAATTGAAGCCTTTTGATCTTAGTAGGCTCTAGCACAGCTTACACATAGCCTTTAATATCAATGGGTCACTTTCTATGTTATAACGAGGCATCAGAAGAGGACTTAAGTTGAGTAATATGATTTAGAAACCAAAGAAACTTTTCATAAACTCAAATAAATATGTTGTCAGCTGACATGTTGATTAGTTCTGATGAACTAATTTTCTTTTTTACTTTTTAAAAAAGCTTTGTTACAAAGGAAAACTCACTGGGCAGGCAAAGAACATCAGAAATTAAGCTGATATAAAGACAAATCAAATAATAATTATAAACACAAAAAATAAAATAAAATAAAAACATTCCAATAAAAAATAGGTATCATTATCCCCAGCCCAAAAGTCTAAATACCATACCTTAACATCTCGCTAATATAGCAAACAACTAAAATAAAAATGAAGAAAATGTGTCAAAGAAAAGGATTCAAGGAACATTTTTTCTCAACTGTGGAAATTCCAGGTCTGCTACCATCATCTCTGCTTGCTTGAGATAGTCCTTCCGTTAGAATAACTTTGGCAGTTACTATAGAGATTACTTTATGGAGTAGAAGCTTTAATGACAGAATTTCCATGATATTTAATTTAAAGACATATGATAATTTGGCCTAGGCATTCAAAAGGAAAACTGAAAAACATCATGCAGTAAGTAATTATCAATGGGTATACAATTTCTTCGCCCTTCTCTCCCTAAAAAAAATCTGAGTAATTCACCTAAATTCTCATCTTGACCATAAACAAAAGTCAGAAGTCAGAACAAGACATGTTGACAACCTAATTGTTCTAACTATTTCATAGAGTTATAATGGTGTAAAGGATTTTTCTGTGTATACATGAAGTTTCTCAAAAACCAATACAGGATTTTACAGGAATGTTCCCTATTGCTGCTTAGTTAATGATGTAAAACATCTCATATAGAAGAAAGATTCCATGAAGTATAGATTGAAGATTCCAAACAGGCCCCAGACTTCTTTTTAGCTTCTTTGGGGATAGCAACACTCAACATTTGAACTAGTCTGCATAATTGAGGTTCATGAACTAATCAAACCTGGAAGAGTGAGGCTACATTTGACTGTAAGAATAATTGAATTAAAACAAACTGCCTTCTAAAACATGGGGGGCTGGGAAGAGAATTAGATGAACTATAAATTAAAACAGAGGATATGAATACCATGCAAACTCTAGTGTTAGGGTTAACGTGAATCTGGAAACAGTTTAGTGAAAACCTGGTGTGGCTAGAGGCCAGCTCCAAGCTTAGTTGCTCTGGGCTAATCGCTTCCTTCAGGCAAGCTACTCTAGCGCACTAATAGGTTTTAATAAAAACTTCCAATTGGGCCAGTAAACCCCTCATTAAGCTGTTTTTAAAGCATGAATTTAAGAGCAGCAAGGGTAAAAGGTCGCAAGGAGTATTTAATTCACAACGGCTGGCAAGAGGTGCTGTTGTGATTGAAAACACCAGAGTTCAAGTGTCCAGGGCCATATAAACATCCGATTCTGTCACTAGACCTAGTTAAGTGACAGTTTGAAAAATAGATTTAATAAGGCATAAGGAAAAGTTTCCCACTCTACATGAGAAATAGAAACACAAGATCGTAACATTAGTTAAAAAACAAAAATGGTCAGTATCCACCTAAACAGAATTCCCTTAACTGTCAATATCTTGCCCAAAATGGTTTTCAAAGATAGCCTACAACTCTTACACCATGCAAATGTCATGGATGTATAATTTCTAGCTTTATTAAATCAATGCAAATTACAACTGCATCCTAAATTACATATTATCTTGGTTTTTTCATTCTATGTTTTTTCTTTTTGAAAACCCTCTCTCTAATTATTATTGGTAAGAGTTTTGTAATCAATCTTAGGCAGTTAACTACCACGGTGTATCACTTTTCTTAAACATACCAAGGTCTATTATATTCTCCTTATTACTAGTAGAGACATTTCTAAGCACTATGTCCCAAATGCTTTTTTTTAAATGAAAACACACTTCAGGCATACCATAACTCAATTTAGACCCTGAAATAGCACTCTTGCTTTCCTGCTACCTTTACTCTTTTCCTGAAATTTGTCCTTATTTTAGAGATCTGTATGGCAACACTTGTTGCTAACAGGCTCAGCCCCAAAATAGAAGGGGTGCCTGGCTCCTAACATCAACACTTTAAAATTATGGGCCTATCATATTCATATTAGTCTCTCCACCATACAATTCAATATTGCCATATAAATGATTCATTATTTCTTTAAAGAGTGCTGGATTTGGTGTTAGAGGACCTGGGTTCAAATCTCAACTCTACAGCTTACAACCCCAGGACCTTATGTAAGTCTCTAGACTTTTCTTGCTCTCAGTTTAATTAGGGGATTGAATCTGAAAAACTCTGAGGTCCTTTCCACCTCTAACTGTAATCATAATATTCTTTGCTTATAGCATGAGGTGTGCCTCTCAGTTCTTAAGAACTATATACTCTATTCTCATCCTGGTTAGGAGTACGTCAAATGATTAAATATTCTAAGGGAATGTTATCATTTTTAGTATCAACTCTGTTAGAATACTGCTCTGAAATGTCTCAACCACATTCCTAGTACAGGTCTACATAATCTCAAGAGTTCAATTACTATATCTTCGATTATTTTGATTATACCCTACTTGATCTTTCTGCTTCCAGTCTCTCTCTAACCATAATCTACCCTATATACTACTGTTAGGGTACTTTTCCTCTAGCATAATTTCAGTATTCAAAATTGATCTATAATGCAACAAATGGCAGCGTTAGATCATCTAGTCCAAAGTCATCATTTTTAAAGGTTAGGGAGCAGAAAAATTAGAAAATAGATATTTCACCTCTCTGAGAGTGATGTTTGAGAGCCCAACTGAAATTCATTCTTTTATTTTGCTTTTTCTCAAGCATCCATAGTTTTATTCGTGTGGGTAGTCCCTCCTAAGACATAGATGACAATTTCTCTATAACTCAGGAAACAGCCTTCATAATTGACTGTGGCCAAAACAAAAAATATTCATCACCTAGTGGCCAACATTCTAGTGAAAAGCTACATACTCTTTGTAATTCGCTGCCTTCTTTCTCCTCCCCAGGAAAAGCTCATCACCAAGAAATTCATCATCACAGAGATTTCATCAGCTTATCAGCTTTTATATTTACACCTAATCATTACCCTCAGTAGCTTCTACTCCTCTGACTGGAGAGAGGAACAAAAAACTCCTCCCAAAGGGAAAAAAAAAACTCTTCATTTCCCACCAGCTTTACTCCTTGGATTTGGGGCAGCTATGTGGTCAGGAAGACCTGAGATCAAATCCAGCCTCATACAATTCTTACCTATGTGACCCTGGGCAAGTCACTTAAACCTGTTTGCTTAGGTTGCTCATCTGTAAAATCAGCTGGTGAAGGAAATGGCAAATCACTCCAGTGTCTTTGCCAAGAAAACCTCAATTGAGGTCACAAAGAGTCAGACATGACTGAAACAACTAAACAACAATCACTCCTTGGATTCCTGGACTCTACCATCATCATGACCCCAAGTACCAGGTACCATATCTCTCCACCTCCTTCCCACATTTCAGCTTCCTTTTGTGTATTATCTTCCCCCATTAGTCTGTAAGCTCCTTGAGGGCAGGGACCGATGTCTTTTTCTCATTTGTATCCCCAAAGCTTAGCACAGTGCCTGGCAAATAACAGGTGCTTGATAAATGTATAATGTATTGTGTTGTGTTGTGGTTGTACTGGTCTTCACATGAGAGGCAGACAAACCTCCACTAAAGTTCTATTCCAATAATTCATCATGTTATAGAATCAACCTCGTGTTCTAAAGGGAATACAGAGAAGTCTTTGAGTAAAGTCCAGCAACAAACCACATCTTTCTTTATAGAAATGAAAATTTTAAGATACTCAAAAGTCCTATATGATGAATTATTTGATTCCTAGACAATCATAAACATACAATCAGAAGGATTTGTTGGAATAGTGGTAAAAAGCAAAATTCGAGCCATGTAGGCAAGAAAGAAATAGCAAGTTAGATATCAAGGAGTGTTAAGTTCAGAGTTTCTGTACTTGTGCCAAGATAAGTAATTACAGAAACAAAAGTAGAATACAGATGTCCCTCAAAATAGAAATCGCTTTGCAGAATAATTTGTAATAGGTCTTAACTAGGGCTCTTCATACTTAAATAAGGTTATACATGTTTATCTTTTTCAGCCCTAATTTGTACTTCATATTAATATTCACACATGTTTAATTCTTCTCTATTATAAAATACTTATCCAACACACCCCAAAAAAGATATTTCTATCCTAAAGAAGGAATTACAACATCCATTTTCTTTTTTAATAGATACATAGCAGAAAATTGAACAAAGTCTGCTACATGTCCTGGATTCAGTTAGTGAAACATTTAAGATGAAGAGCTAGGATCCCATGGCATTCATTCTACAGGAAGTCAATTGAAGAAGAATGGGAAGGCTCTCAAGAATAAAATTCCAATGAAAAAAATGACTTCAATAAGGAAGAAAAATGGGAGCTACCTAAAGAAAAAGGATCAAATTTTAGAAGTTCTCAATAGGCTAAGACAATGGGCCAAATTTAATGACATGAAATGTAACTGGATTCAAAGAATTAACTGCATAAATGATGGAGACATGGATAGTTCATATGAAGTGATAGTTTCATATAAAAGAGACTTGAGAATTTTAGTGGACTGCATGCTCAGTATGACTACAGTGTTACACAGTGGCCAAAAAACTAATGCAATCTTAGAATTAAAGAAGCATAATGTTCACAATGAAGTAACTGGATAGTCCTGTCCTACTTTATACATTCAGAAAAAATATGGAATGCTAGTTTTGGCTTTAGGCAATATATTTTAAGAAGGGTAGAAATGAGCTAGAGCATTTCAAAGAAAAGCAACTAATATGGTGAGAAACTTGAAACCATATCACACAAAGATCAATTAAACAGACAGACCTTTAGCTGAGAGAGGAGATATTATCAAGTGCCTTCAAGTATTTAAAGGATTGCCTCGTAGAAGAGTAATTAGATTTATTCTGATTGGCTCCAAATGGCAGAACTAAGAATAATGGATATATGATACAGAGATAAATTTTGGCTCAATAAAAGGTAAGACTTCCTAATAATTATAGCCTCCAAAATAGACTGGACTAGAAGAAGGCAATAGGCTCCCCATCAATGGGGGTCTTCAAGTTAGAGGCCTGGTGACCACATTTCAAGAATGGAGATAGGAATCTTGCTCAAGTACATATTGGACCAAATGAACTCTGGTGTCCCTTCCAACTCCATAACTAAATGAAATCAATCAACTTTGGTAATATCCACAAATCGCTTGAAATAATATTAATGCTAAACCTATTTTAATCCTCTGAAGTCAGGCATCAGATCATTGCTACTGCCCCAAGACCTTCATGACCTAGCTTCTCCTACCTTTCCAGGCTTCTTACACCTTACTCCCTGACACATACGTCCAAACCAGTGGCACTGGCCTTCTGGCTGCTTCATAAACAAGACACTCCATCTCTCAGATTCAGGCATTCTCTCTGGCTATCCCCCGTACCCGGAATGCTCTCCCTCTTCAACTCTGCCTACTTTCTTATCTTCCTTTAAATTCCAACTAAAATTCCACCTTCTACAGGTAGCCTTCCCCAACTCTTATTAATTCCAATACCTTCCTTTCCCCCCCTACCTGTTAATTCCAGTGCCTTCTCTCTGTCAATTTTTTCCTATCTATTCTGTATATAGTTTGCTTTGTATATGCTTGTTTGCATGTTGTCTCCCCCATTAGACTGTAAACTTCTTGAGGGCAGGGACTATCTTTTGCCCTTTTTGTATGCCCAGCACTTAGCACATTTAATATAATGTTGATTAATTGATACAGAAGATCTTCAAGAATCCATACTTTTTTAGAAACATTTGAAGGGTGTTAAATGTAGCATTTAGTATGACTCAGCACTTGCTAAAGGACTATTTTGGCCTTTCACATGTTCTAATTTTATCACCATAAAGCAAGCAAGAAAGCACAGGATTCACTTTCTAAAATATTCCTCCACCTCTTTGGAGAAACCAGTAAAAATAATTCCCGAAGCTTTATGGCATGC
Source organism: Vombatus ursinus (assembly GCF_900497805.2). Lineage (NCBI taxonomy): Eukaryota > Metazoa > Chordata > Mammalia > Diprotodontia > Vombatidae > Vombatus > Vombatus ursinus. Next base: position 37,621,074 of record NW_020954548.1, on the reverse strand, counting down.
AAACTGCTACATTTATATTTCATAACTCACTGTCTTGAGTTAGAAGAATTTTTGGTAGCTTTTACCTAAAGGTAAAGAACAAAAAGCAACCAAAGGCATTACCAATTGATTCCATTTGGCCTAATAGCTTGCTGCTATTTCTACCCTTTGTTAGCCTTTTGCCTTCTTTTAAAATTCACCCAGACAGCATGCAGGTCTCAGAAGGCCACCAAACGCCATCCTAACAAATATCCAAAAGCACACTTCCTACAGGGGTACAGGAAACAGTCAGCATTTACAAAGCTTACTCGATGAATTATTTTTTAAGATTGTTCTTTGAAGTAAATGTTACCAATCTGTAACTGCTTTCAAAGCCCAGTAATATTCAATGCAACTTCTTCAAAAACAGAAAAGGATGGCCGCACTGTTGTTTCAGCTATATTATAACAAAAATATTGTGGTTTTCCTGTGTTCTGACAAAGTCACTTCAAATCTACATTTCATTCATCTTATTCAGCAACAGCATTGTATCTAAAAACAGGACTAAAGACATCCTACTGCGAACAAAGAATTTGAAGAGCAGTAGCAGGCTACTCACTGATTCAGGAGATAAAAGTAGATATATCACAACCTAGTCCATCTAAGAAGAGTAGTGGTCATTTAAGACAAATGGACTAATTACACTGTGATGTCCAGTGTTTGGATGAAAAATTTAGCCATATTAAGAAAAGGGTAAACTGGTACTTCCCGCACCTGAAATCTTGGGCCATAGTTCATACTCTACCACTGATTCACTTATAGGAACTTAGGATAAACTCCCTTAACATCCATCCCTACTCTGTTTCTACATCTTTAAAATTAAAGACACAACTATCTCTAGTTTGTTCATGGTAATTATGGATAGTCAAATGAGAATAAAAAAAAATTAAACATATTGACTTTCTTAGGAAAAAGATGTCATACAACTAAAAGCTCTTAACTATTGTGTTACGAACTTGTTAAAATGAAATTAGATACTGCCATAACATATCTTCAGACCAGTTAAAAATGAAAGTCCTTTTAGCCCACTCCAAATTTAACAGTCTACCCCAGGGAAACTTTTTTCCACAAAGACAGACCTTCCTTCTATATTTAAAGCCTAAAGCATTGACTTGAATGTCTTATTTAGCACACTGATTTATTTTCCTCAAAGCCTGCAGAGTGAAGATGTGAATAACTGAACATAATGTTAAGGGGAAAAATGTGGTAAGAACGAAATTGTTTGCAATAGGGAAGTTAGGGAAATATGTTGCATTGTAATGCTGTAATGACATTCAAGAAGAGGCATGACCAACTGTTTTGCTGGTGCACCCTAAGAACCATAGAATTTTTCCATTTGGCTTGCAGCTCAAACCTTCCATAGATGCTGTCTCCCCAATTAAAATGTGAGTTCCCTGAGAGCAGGAACTGTCCTACTTTTCTACCTGTATCCCCAATGTTTAGCATGATATTTTGTACCTAGTAATCACTTACTCAATGAAATACCTTTTCATGGGACTCTGTGTGTGTGTGTGTGTGTGTGTGTGTGTGTGTGTATTTTTTTGTGAGGCAATTGGGGTTGACTTGCTCAGTCATACAGCTAGTGAGCATTACATGTCTGAGGTCATATTTGAACTCAGGTCCTCCTGACTCCAGGGCCAGTGCTCTATCCACTGCACCAGGGACTGTATTCTTGAAAATACATTTTCCTCTCAACCATCCCACAAGGAAGGTAGAGCAGATTTCACCATTTTACTATTGAAGAAACAAAGGCTTAAAACTAGTGAAGTGACTTCCCTAAGCTGTTAAGTGGAAGAGCTGGGACTTGGAACTAGGTCTTCAGACTCAGTACCCAGTACTACACCATACTAACTCCACTGAGGACCTAACAAATCAAGGAAAGCATGGCTATAGAATTATAGAAAAAAAAATAAGACCTTGTGTTTTCTAGCCACATTGATTCCATTTTCCTGGGAACACGTATGTGTTATCCTTTATCACATCTCAGTCTCTTGAATCAGCTTTGGCTCTTGAAGGAGATTCCACAACCATCACACTGATCAGTCAGTGCTGAAAGTAATAGGTTTTTATTTGATCAATTTTAAACTCACATAAGAGAAGCCTTCAGAGGTATGTGGGAGGTAGAGGGAGTGGGAAGCACATGACCAGGGCAGCCTGCAAACCTCAGGCACCGTGTTCTCTGAGCCACTGAAGGGGAAAGCGTGCATCTCAACGACAGCCTTAAGGAAAGATACACTTTGGCTCTCTGGCACCCCTGTTTCATCATTCTTATTATTGTACAACAACGGCAATCTGAGGTCCCACACCTCCTTTACGCTTCCGAACTAGAACTGTTCACACACACACACGCCAATTCATCCAAACTAAAGAAGTGGGCCAATATCACACCAGAACAGTCTTAGGTGCTCCACACATCGGGGCAGTACCAAAATAGGAGAAAGCCATTTGTTTTATAGGAAAAAAAAAACTAATTCGTTTCCTGTCTCATACATCACAGGCAAAAAAAACAACTAGAAATTGGAAAGCAAATTCATGCAGAAGTATGAGATGAAGACACTTCCAGCAGACTCTGGAAAACAATGTGGCATGGCTATACTAGGTAGAAGAGGCAGTCTGCCACAAGAGAGCCTAAATTCCACAGAGAGGCATTTTGGAAAACCACAACACAAAGCTGCATTTATTTACAACAGACAAATATATTCTTTATATGTTCCAAATCTATCTAACCTCACTATCATCTAGCCTTTATATCTCCCTTGAGTCCACAAGAAGAGAATAAAGCAATTACCTAACACTTTGCTGGAATCTAAGAGTAACTATATCTAAAACATTCATGTCACTGCTTTGTCTCATTTATAACAATAATAATAATAATAGCTGTATATTTATATAGCTCTTACTATGTACCAGACACCATGCTAACTGCTTTATAACTATCATCTCGTTTGATCCTCACAACAACCCTGGAAGGTAGATGCTATTATTATCTTCGTTTTACAGATGAAGAAACTGAGGCAAAGAGAAGTTAAATGGTTTCCTCAGGGTCACACAGCTGGTAAGTGTCTGAGATTAAATTTAAACACTGGTCTTCCTGACTACAGGCCTGGCTCTCTATCCACTGTACCACTAGCTGCCTCTATATATAAATACTGAGCTAGTTGTATCAAATCACCAGAACTCTATACATGAGAGGTAGTGGGTTTCCTTCTGGTTTCATAAATAATTAATGAATGTTTTAATTATTCAGCTTAAAGGAATATAAAATCCTCCACAAAGCTTCTACTCCAGTTCCTCATAGTAGCATAGAGGTGACCCCCTCAAATGCTACACCAGCATATAACTATTTCTGGTAGATTCCATTATGATAGAAAACCTTTGAGTATGAACAGCCTTTGATGACAGAATAGGGCAATTGTCAAGAGGATCACTGTAGATAAGTATAGAGGGGTTTGGCAACCACTACGCAGGCTAATAGGTAATCAATCATTTTGCTATGACAATCCATGAAACTAAGAAAGGTAAAAAACAGTCCTGAGGCCTGTATGATCCCTTTTTGCTTATATAGTGTCCATATTAGAGAGCCAGGAGAGAAAGCAGTGACCATTAAGAAGCATACATTTTATGGGCCATCTCTAAAGGACAGGACCTACCTGTGGAATAGGATAGCAGTACCAAATTCAAGTAGAAATAGGGGCTACTAAGCTATACAAAAGGATCCTTGTGGGTCAAATATTGACTTAGAAAACCATATATTATGGTTATCTATGTTTTAATGTATTCTTACTTAATTTGTTAAATATTTCTCAATTACATTTTAATCTGGTTCTGGCCTCCCTCAGGAGTTTTATGGGCTGCTTGCAGCAGAAGAGCCACAAGTTAGACACTTCTGCAAGGTATTCCATGGATGATGAAACTCCCTCTTAAAACTTATACTTAGAGCACAGAGAAGTTAAACGATTTGTCTAGGGTCACAAAGTCAGTATGTATGAGAGGCAGAACTTGAACCCAGGGCTTCTTGGTTGGTACTCTAAATACAAATTGTAGAAAATGTACTAGGCTTGGATTCAGGAAGACTTGGGTTAACATCCTGTCTATGTGACCCTGGAAAAATCACAATTTATGTGCCTAAGTAAATTCCCCTGGATTTATCTAATAAGACAGAGGGTTTAGTGGAATGAATTCCCATATACGAACTTCCCCATGTTGATGAAATCACAGATCTTTCTTGTACTTACATACGCTAAATATGAGATATTGGCTCAATGACATACTAAAATTTATATGACATTCTCCCTATAGATGAAGTTTCAACTAAATAGAAGAATGAATCACAGGTTTTTCTTGGAGAATAAACAAAAAGAGTTGGCAGGATTGATTTTACCTTGTGCTCAAAGACAAAAAAAATAATAATTTAATGGGACACTTGGTCTTCTTACCTTTGCAGTGTTCATGTTGGGATAAAAGTATTTTGTAAATGTTAAAAGTCCTGCATAAATGTTCCTCTTCCTAAATAAGGGACTGGAATAGCAGCAGCTATTATAAATATCATTAAATTGGTGAAGAAAGATAATCAGGGTAGTGGAAGAGGAGGTCCCTCTCCAATCCCCAAAGTTTAAAATGCTCCAGAGTAACTTTGATAATAACTCCAAAATAACCCTGATTTTAATCATGTTTTCAAAGACAGAAAAGAAAATTTAACCTCAGGAAGACAGTGGCATATAACAAATGCTTAAGGAGTAGGAGGACATGTGATTATTAAACTCATTCCAAAACTAAACTAAACCAAATCACAGAATCAAGGAACTTCAGAGTTGGAAAGGACGCTAGAGGTCATTTCTCCTGAATAAGAATCCCATCTAACACAGGCATGATTTGTAGTCTACCCTTTTCTTGAAGACTGCTAGTGAAAGGGATTCTACTACCATCTCCATCTTAGCCTATAAATATTTTAATAGAAATTTTACACTGGAATTTTTATCTTAAATAAGAAAGGGGAATAAATATGACCACATGGGGTGTGCCTTTTTCTAATTGTCTAAAATGACCACTGCAATTTAAGAATTCACTGAACTACTGGAGATTCTGTGTCCCTATGTTAGTGGTCTGAAAGAGTTAATAGTATATCCAAGGTGCCTCAGGCACTAGAAGAATTAGACTCATAAATATTAAACAACCACTACCATAATATTATTAAGTCTAATACTCCTTTCAGAAAGGAGAAGTATATAGCAGGGATTGTGCAATAAAATCCACCAATATTACTAAGAACCTGCTCGTCCATCTGTCCCCTCAATATTTTCCCCCTCCCAAAACAGACAGCTATGTATACTAGGAAGACTAACAAGACTATGCAGAACAGAAGTCCCACAGTAAAAGATGTAATTGATCCAAATAAAACACCAAGCTTTCTCTTTCTCTCCCTGTGACCCCCAAGAAGAAAGTGGAGTTCTTAACTGAAGTGGGCATTTCTATGGAATTCCTTCCACCAGTATCTTTTAGAGGCCTAATAATTTTCAAACATACACAAGAACACAAATGTTTCTTGGTCTTCCAAGACCAAGACCAAATAGTCTGAATCTGCATCACTAACAGAGGACACAAACATCCTTTGTAACAGTTATTCACAGTTCTTTCTTCCAGCTTGACTTCTAGGGATCTATCTACTTGGATACTCCTGCATGCTCTCTGAGCCGGTCTTACCTGCTCTATGTTTATTCAGCGCACATAAATATCTTTTATCAAACAAAGTAAATTAAAAAGTAGGTTAAAAAAATACAGATTTTGTTCAGCTGTGTTGAATACAGTATCAAGCTACCCTTGGCCCAATCTACTTGGGACTTGAATGCCCCATGCAAATTTCAACTTCATGTTGAGAATTGTATGAGGCTTAAGTATGCTGTAGAAAACTCACCAAGGTGTGTAAAGATGAGATGTGCTTTTGTGATCCTTTTTACATGCATAAATGTGCATATCTCCTTTTCATGTACCCCAGAGAATCAAGTTGAATAATAATATCTGTGGATGTATTCATTATAATGTAATTGAACTGTCACCACTATGCCTACAAAAAACTTATTCTATTCCAGCAAGGTGGAGATAGAATTTCTAGGCATATAATGGATCTGAAAAATTCATGATTTCACACATCTGCATTAGCTGGTCATTCTCAGATGGGGAAAGGGGAGGAGGTGCCTGCCTAAATTAGGATTCCAAGACTAAGCATCTAATATTATGGCATTACAATAGCTGAGTCTTTTAGAAGTAAAGAGTATATTAAAGAGTTGTTCACTAAAGTCTTTGAAAGGCAGTAAACTGAAACAAAATATATAAAAATCCTCTCAAGGTACATACCCCAAAATAGATTGCCAGGTAAATTCCTGGAGATAGTTTTTCTGAATTATAATCACTTACCAAAAGCATACCTGAAAAAGAAATAGAAAAATACATTAAAATATGGCTTAACTTCACTTTTAAATCATTTTTATTTTGCATGTTGGATTGATGTATAAATTTGCCATGCCTAAGTAAGATGTTAATAAAGTTAAGTTCCTGTATATATTGAGCATGCTTTATTAGATTTTTACTACACATGGAAGTGACTGTCCAGACCCACAGCTATAGGGCAAAAACTGATGGAACAGTGTGTGTAGCTAGCATGTTGATGACACAAAAAGACATCAACTTCAGTTTATCCTCTACATGAAACAAACGCAGTTGCCTGTGTTTTGTGTTTCCTACCCATCAGAGTGAGTTGCACACAGCCTCAGTTCCTACAAAAGAATCTCAAATGTTAGAAATGAAAGGGACCTTACAGATCCTTCAGTCCAACTAATTAATCCATCTAATTAGATGAGAAAAATCAGGCCCAGGGAGATGAACTTGCTTTCTCTAAATCATAAAATTAGCAAATAGCAGAGTCTAGATTCAAACCCAGATCTTTCCTCTAGATGACATGGACTCTACTCCTTTCTCCTTCTTCCATTTTCCCCTCTCTCCAATCTTCTTTTGGCTTTGACTTGTTTACTTACTTGGATGTTGGTCTGAAAGACCAAACTACGTTATTGATCTGTTACATAACCAAATTTGGGTAATGGTGAGACGTATTATCTTCTATTAGGCTATAGGGCCTTTGGGGCCAGGAAGCACCATCATTAAGTGAATGAATATTGTAACTGAATTCTGCTGCACTATAAAATTGCTCAAAACTCTGAGGTAGGATATTATATATTGATTAGATTTGAAAAACTTTCCAGAATACATCACTGGTATGTCTTTACCCCTATTCTAGCTCAGACTACAATAAAAAAAGGGATTTAAATTAAAAGACTATGTTCTAATGATATCAGAAAGAGCTGTGCCCTAACTGTCAAATCTAATTAGAAAACTAGGATTCCTCATATTAAACTAAGGTTGTGTTAATTTACTTTTATATTGTTAGAATGGAAGGTGAGCAGCAAACTTTTAAAAGAATCAAAATGCAAAAAAAGATAAATGCTTCCAAGTTTTTGAATTTACAAAGCAAAGCAAAGCAAAGCAACAGAACATGTAGCCCAAAAAGGGAGGACTACCACACCTATTACAAAGGACTGTATCCTTTGTCTCAACGATTTAACAAAGAGCATACTCTTTTGATTCAAAAAATAATAACAATTCGAATGACTATGAAATTATGCTATATGCAGTGGCTTCTAAAACATAAAACAATTTCCATCTCTAATAAGGAAGCTAACTGAACAGTAAAAGAGATAAGTTAGTTTCAGAAGTATTCCATCAAACTTTAATCTCATAGAAACTGTGCCATTGGAAATACACTTTTAAATTTTTGATCAGGGCAAACTGCCAGAGTACACAAATTTGCAAAATACCACTGCAGGTGACAAAACTAACCCTACCATTTTTTTAACCAAATTCCACTCAAACGTAAACATCTTAGAAAAGTAATTAAGTGACACAGAACATTAAATTATTTTCATCAGAATTGCTTGGAATTTTTCTACCTGTATGTTATTTTATAGCTTCACCTGCTTTGAGTTTTAAGTGACAAGACTGCTTGATATAAGATTTTTAAAATAAGCCTGGCAGATCCAATTATATGGGGGAGGGGAGAACTAAAGGGTCTTCATTATTTTTAGAGCTTTTGTTATATTATTTTTTCCAACAGCTGGAACTTGTTTTACAAGATGTTGTCTTTCATGGAGATTTTTTTTTTAATTCCCTAAGTCCATCTATGTTCCTAAGAGCCTAAATTTTCTACCAAAATGGTCCATTTTAATAAATTACATCAAATTATTTTTAAAGACATGTTTTTGCTTCATATATCATTGGCTTAACTCTACCTGATTGGCAATTCATTAGGCTGCACCATTCTGAAGGGGGCAAAAATAATCATGAAAGGGGGAGAATGTGCTGAAGGCTGGCACAAATCCTGCTGGAAAATAGCCCACTTTTTAAACACCTACGCGGTTTTCTGCTGTTTCATGTATTTTATTTTACAGATTGAGCTTTTTATGTAAAGCTACTGGTTTTATAGAAAACTTTTGATTGGAATGGGACATTAAGTTTAAAATAATTTTCATTAAAATGGCATGACATAGAAATAGGTAATGTGGAATTGCTCCCTCTCATTTTCAAAGTCATTACTTCTTCTTCCAGTTATGGTACAATCTAAAAGTAAACTCGCAAGAATTATTCTATTTTCTTGGCAGACATAAGGAACCCCCCGAGGCCTATTTAAGAAGCATGCAGCAAGGAATTAATAATAAATTGTTTTCTGACGTGTGTCTGTTGCTGATTACATCAATCAAGACTGAAGAACTTGTCATGTGATGACAGCCAAACACTTGTGAATTTATTTCTCTGAAGAAGCTCATGATGAAAAATGCCAAAGAAACAAAAGCAAATGGCTCTCTCAGTGACTAAATAAAATCAGTAGGGTTTCTTACCTAGAGACTACTGAATTAACTGTGGCAGCAAGAAAGGTGGGAGGGGAACATTTTTTCAAACCTCCTTTGCCTTCTCCCCACACACAAACTGAACTGAGTAGAAAATTTTCATTATGAAACGTTGTGAAGGTGTTGGGGACGAAGGAGAGAGTAAACCCTTTGTATCCTATGTCCTTTCCTAGGAAAAAAGTTTTCCATTTTGCAATAGTTCTTCAAGTCATACTCTGAATATGGATGAAGAAGGATCATATTAACAGAAGCATGAGGTGAAAGAGCTAGTGTTAGGAGTTAATTAAGTAGTGTTCTTGTACTAATATTCAAAATTTCATAGGTCCATGAGGGCTTTGCATAGACAGCTTTAATCTCGGAAACTGTCATTTAAGCAACCAGGAAAAGAAAGACAATGAGCAACTTCAAAATACCAGACCTAGTAAACTAATAACAACTTAACAGTGAAGTAGTACAGTATAACTATTGTATTGTATTTGCATTCTGACTTTTTAAAGGTCTTGTCTAAAGTCCTTTCCAGTTCTAACAACATTCCATGACTACGTAAATTTTAATTTCTAAACTACTGTGGAGACAAGGCTAACACATTAAATAGTTAGGGGGGCAATATAAGGCAAAATAAATTAAATGTGGGTTTTATTGTACAGACTATAAATGCTATAGAGTTCAGAGAAAAAATGGCAACTAGGTGATATGGTGGATATTATAGAACCATAATTGGAGTCAAGAAAACCTGAGTTCAAATTCTGCCTCAAATACACCTACCAGCTATATAACCTGGGTAAGTCACAACTTCTCCTAGCCTCATTTTCCTCATCTATACATTGGAAAGCATAATAGCACCTACCTCACAGGCTTGCTGTGAGAATCAAATGAGGTACCACATGTAAAGGGCCTTGCAAACCTTAAAGCACTGTATAAATACTAGCTGTTATTAAACACTAACTGTTCAAATCAGCATGGGCTAGAGAAGCTAGTGACTTGGGCAGTTATAAAGGAAAAGCAAAGGCAATGAACTGAGAATTGGTATGAGAGACATTTCACGAGGCACAGTAAGTAGTATAATGAGTTACAGGATCAGAGTTGTCTCTAATTTTTACTAACTAAGTCATCCTAGGTAAGTCACTTAACCTTGTTGTGATTGAGTTTCTTCATACACAAAATGGGAAGGATAATATCACCTACCTTGCAGGGTTCTTATAATGAAGTGCAATGAAAATCCTAAAGTGCTATATTGTGAATTATCTCTTATTTTATTTCTTGTTTTTTGATGGTGTTCAGATAGAAACAATCCAAGAAATCATTATCCTCCTATTATTCTTTTATATTTAATTTTTGCAGACTATTACACAAGTGAATAAAATGACTGCATTTTTTTTTTTGTAATTTGCTAAGACTACTGGGATATAAGCTTGCTTCTGCAGACTGACTGAAATTACTGTAATCTTCAGACAATTCCACAAGCAGTTAAGATACATGTACTAATCTTGTTCCCCAATAGTTTTCATTTCTTCTGCTCAGTCTTTATATTTTGAAATCTTTTCATTCTATGTAGTTTGGAAATAATAAGCACTGAGTAAAGTGATATCGGTGTAAAAAAAGTTGTTCTTAAGTCTTCAAGGATCATTGTTAGGTGTGAGCATTTGTGAGCAACCATTTCAGTTTCCAAAGAGACTGGCTACAGTATAGTCTGTTGAATACTCAAAGATATCTTGGGGTTTACATATGTAGTTGTGTGATTTGTCATCTGTTAGTTTATAAAGTGTAGAGACCTTCTGGTATATAATTCTAGTAAAATGAACCCGTCTTTTAAAGAATCTGGTAGATAATACATTATTGAAACTTGCAGCACAGGTTGTATAAACAGGTTTTTTTTTGTCATTTTCCTTTCTTAAAATTAACTTGATTTGTTTTCAGTTCATGAATATTCAAGCACTTTCAGTGGTAGCAAAGCACAGGAACAAAGTAGATGCCCACCAATTGAGTAATAGCCAAACAAATTACAGTACATGAATGTAATGGAATATTATTGTTCTGTAGTAAAATAATTGTATTGGATCTTGTTAAAGATTGTACAAAGGGTACAAAATGATCTTCTACAGAGAGTACAAAGAAGCATAGAAAGACTTAAGTGAACTAATGCAAAAGGAAATAAGCAGAACCAAGCAAGTAATATGCACAATGATCGCAACAATGTAAAAGGAAATCAATAACTACAGAACAATAAAAAAGAATGCCACAGAATTACAAAGAACAAGCTTGGCCACGAAGAAGAAATATGAGAAAACACCTCCTCCAACCACTTTGCAAAGTTAGGGGGTCCCCCAATGTAGACCATTGCATATATTGTCAGATTTTTTTTTCAATGTATTGATTGGTTATGCTCATTTTTTTCTCTTTTTATTTTTTTCTTTTGAGGAAAATTCTTTGTCATATGAAATGGCTCTCTGGAAGGATAGAGATATAAGTCAAAAATAAAGGCTATGTTAAAAATAAAAGATCAATAAAATTATTTTTAACTAACAGGCATTTATTTTCCCTCCCAACTCTACCTACTTAAAAAAAAAAAGAAAACTCTTGTAAAAAAAAAATTGGCATAGTGAAGGAAAAAAAGAATTGCACATTGGTCATGTCCCAAAAATATGTATTTTATTCTGCACCTTTAGTCCAGAATCAAGCTTTCTGTCAATAAAATGGGTAGCATGTTTTATCATCTGTCCTCTGAAATTATGCTTGGTCATTGCATTGATCAGAATTCTTAAATCATTCACAATTGTTTTTATTTACAATGTTGTAGTAGTAAAATTGTTTTTATTCACAATACTATAATTTCTAGTAAGTACAGCTCATAAGCTTCCTTTGATTAAGTCCCTAACCTTTGTATATATCATGTATTACTATTACTGGTTCAATGGTTTGGTGAGGTCCTCAGATACATTATTTTTTATATAAAATTTGTTTTATAAATTGTAACTTTGTAAAGCTAGTCTCTTACTCTAAGATACTCAGCCTTCTCATGGATGTCTTTATGCTCAATGTGTCACGCCTAGAGAAGACATACTGCCCTCATCCAAATATTCAATTTGACTTCCAGAATCAAACTCAAAGCTTTTGGTCTCTATCCTTCCTTGGCACACATTACATTTTACATTTTCATGCCATGGAGAAGTTTCCATGAGGTGATGAGTCAATGTGCCTTTCAATGGAATCATATAATCATCCATGTCCATGTTCATACATTTTAATATAACTCCTCAAGACTGGAAAATCATGTTCAGTCTGTTCAGGAGTGATGATAATTGATTTAACATTAGCAGAGTCAGAGCATACTTAAATTGTCTCTCTAGAAGATAAACAATTTTTCTTGATATTATTGTGTAAGCAGTCTATTTTATACAACAGTTTTCCATGTTTATTATACTTGTATCTATTTTATATATTTGTGGTACATGTTATTATTGTCATTTTCTCATATTTCTCTACGCTATTCAGATAGAAAATCTCTTAGGACAGGTTACTATTCTGCTATTGTTCTTTTATATTTAATGTTTCATGGACTATATTCCATAGTTGAATAAAATGGCTGCTATTTGTAGCTGAATAAAAGTATAAGGAAATAAACTCATCCTCCGTAAGATCACCAAAAGCATTCTTGGTATGACTACAGTAGGAGATAGGATAACAGAACATGTTTCATCCTGTTTCCATGTGATTTTTATCTCCTCTGCTATGTCTCTATATTTTGAAAGCTTTTCCCCCCACGTAGTTTGAAGAGTATGAGTATTTTTGTTAACATTTATGCCAATAAACATTGTTCTCAAATTTTTATAAATTGAGGCTTGATAATTGTGGGCAATAATCCAGTCTGTGATAATGACCCAATTCCAAATCAGTTTGAATGGTTGAGTCCTACACAACATTTTGAGGTCTGTATTTGCAGTAAAATTTGTTAATCCATGAAAAATAGCAAGTTTCCCATGGATAATACTAGTCACCAGGTTATGCCTTGCTAGATATTTCATAGGTGCTAAATTTTAACATCCTGTATTAATGATATGCATAATTTCTATCATTTTATTGACATAATTTATATCAATCACTTAGTCCAGAATTCTTAAGGATAACCCTTCTGTAATTTCTGGTGGAATGATCTGGTTTTGAATTGCTATCATCAATCCATCTATTTTCAGAAACACAACTATATGAATCAGCCATTTGTTTAACACTTCTCAACATATCATTGGCTTTCTGATTCCATTCTTGGATCTTAGCCACTGCAAAGGCTCTATCTAGAGGTAAACTACTTTTGGTTACTTCACTTTCCAGTTAAGTCTCTTAATATTATCTTCATGCTTAATAAATCTTGACTAAAGGAGATCAAGATATTTGTAAACATTACTTTCATTCCATAGTTACAATATAATTTTTAGATTCAGACTTAAAGATTTCTCTTTCCTTAGAAAACTGTAAATATTCAACATTTATTGAATTCAAATGACATTTTTAATATAATCGATAAAGATTTCATGAGAAAAACGAGAGCTGTTTGACATCTTTTTCAGTAGGGCCATCTCAATCAATCAGTCAATAAACATTTAATAAGTGTTTATTATGTACCAGGCACTGTTAATTGCTGGGGACACAACATGAGGCAAAAGACAGTCCTTGCCTTCAAAGAGCTCACAATTTTGCTTTTGTTTTTGTTTTTCCTTTCTAACCAAACTGAGTTGAATTTTTTTCTTTTTAATAGTATTTTATTTTTCCCCATTACACATCAAGACAATTTTTAGCACTCATTTTTATGAGATTTTGAGTTCAAAATTTTTTCTTCCTCCCTTCCTTCCCTCCCCTCTTCTGAAAAATGGTGGGCAATTTGATGTAAGTTATACATGTGCTATCATGTAAAACATATTTCCATATTAGTCACAGTTGTTAAAGAAGAAATATATCAAAAGGAAAAAACCCATGAAAAAGAATAAAGTTAAGTGAAAAAAGTATGCTTTGAACTGCATTCAGATTCCATCAGTTCTTTAACTGGATATGGATAGCATTTTTCCTTCATGAGTCCTTCATATTTGTCTTGGATCACCGTGTTGCTGAGAAGAGCTAAGTCATTAATAGTTGATTATCATACAACGTTGCTGATAGTGTATACCTGTTTTCTGGGATTTGCTCATTTCATTTTGCATCAGTTCATACAAGTCTTTCCAGGTTTTTCTGAAATCTGCCTGGTCATCATTTCTTATTGCAAAATTGCACTCCATTACATCCTTATACCACAGCTTGTTCAGTCATTCCCCAAATGATGTGCATCCCCTCAATTTCAAATATTTTGCCACCATGAAAAAGGCTGCTAAAATATTTTTGCACATGTAGGTCCTTTTCTCTTTTTTATGATAAGAGCTCACAATCTTGATGTCATCCTTGGTCATCAAATAATTAACAAGATGTTTTGGTTTGATTCCTCCTTTAATTTGGAAGCCATGCTTATATAGTTTTTTTACGGAGGCAATTTAAACCCATTATGGTTCTGTCTAGCTATCCACTACAATCTCTCTTTTTAAAAAAGCCACATTTTATATCACTTGTCTTTGACATTATGATGTTTGGAGTATGTTTTAAATATGCAATGGCTTTCTATGTAGACACGAAATACTCTAGTGTGCTCATTGTGTTTGAGTCTATTTTATAAGTTTGTAGTGCATGAATAAGCCAGTAAGTGTAGAACTGAGCCAAAGACTTTGTGATAAGCAACAAAAGAAGTAATAAATGTTACAGAACTTTCAGGTGGTTTGTTTGATAATTCATGAGTGAAAGATAAGTTGCTCTTTATACCCCCTAGACTTTTGGCACACTATTTTTGCTCCTCAGTCAATTGATTTCTTCTGTTAGAATTTTTTTTTTTTTTTAGTGATAGACAAGCTGTGACTACTTTGTATCTGGTACATCAACATGAAATTAACCTGCATGTGGAGGCATCACTGATGCTCCAATTTTAGATAATAGATATGTGATGCCTTCTGCTATTTTGCATTACTATGCAAGCTCAAAACTGGGTCTAAGGGGAAAATTGACAAAATATTGCCAGTAATCTATGCATCATTGGAAAGCGTTTAAGTCAAGAATTATTGATCTTATGCAATTTACTACCTTCCAGAGCAGCTAAAATTTCAGTCACCTGCCCTGACATAACTGTACAATCATTAACTACAATATTGGTGCACAAGGTTTCTGTTTCTTGTAATCAAAATTGCATTTTCATTGAATTGAACTTTTCACAACCATAGAGATGACCAAAAATTTTTCTTCCTCAGGGATTATTCAATCTCTTTACTTCTCAAGATTCTATGAGCAAGTTATTGACTGATATTAAATTTTTATTTTGTTCTTTTGCAGTTTTGACCTCTTATGCCATTTTAACCTTTTGACCTTGGTTATCGAGTGTGGATTAAGAGAATGTGGAAGTTCTGATGTGTTTCTGTTTTACAGATTTCTTTCCCCTGGATTTCTTTTTGTTGCCTTTAATTGGACAATATAGTACACCAATTTTCTAGCAGCAAGATATTGATATAATTTTTCACTACCTTTCAAATTTTCTGATTCACTCAAGTTACTTCTTCAGTGGTAGTATTTGATACTTATTCTTAGGGTTATTCCTTGAGAGATCCACCTTTCTTTCAATGGATCTTACTGTGGCAATGGATATTACATATATTTGTTGCATGAAGGTCCTGAAACATATACAGTTTCTGTCAAATACTATTAGAGGATGTGTTCTGTCAGGATAATTACAGAAGATACCTTTTTTTAAATTACTCTATTTTGGTATAATTCACCTGCTAGTTGTTTAATGTCATCAAACTCAAAAGGGGATTTCTGATTATTACAGTCTAAGTATGCTCATCCCCTTTCAAAAATAATTTGAGACATTTGTGCTACTTCTGTCATCCATTTCATTATTAGAGGTAATTGCTGGAGTTTTATTAAGTGAAGATTTCTCAATGAACTTGAAGTTTTCAACTTATCCCTTTTCTGATTTTAGCAGCTTTTCAATTTCATCTCTTATTTCATCTAGATTGCCCACACCAGTTGGCAATATATTGTTGTATGACCTGGAGATGAGGGTACCAAGGACTAAAAGAATTATGAAGCTCTTACCTGTAATTAGTGAGACCTGTTTCCAATTTTGTTATAACATATAAGCAAAATATTCACATCTTCATTCCATTTTGTCTCCACTCATGGTTCACCCACTTAAGTCAGTACATCTCTAAATGAAGCAATTCCATCAAGAGACATACTGGTATTTCTGATCTGTTTTGAAGTACCTGGATTTCCAGTGGTACCAAAAAACAAAAACACACCACTTACACTACTATCCTCCTTTAGGTTGATCATTATGATAGTTTTTAAGAGAGCTACCCTGCATGCCTATGCCAGCTTGTCTGTTTTTTTAGTTTCACCAAGACCAATTTCATCACATTGCCCAGGGTGCTAACCTGGTAAATATTTAATAACTAGTATGGTGGTAAATGTTTAACAACTGGCTCTCTGAGAAAAAAATTCACACACAAGACATTTTTAGCTTAATCTGCATTATTAACATTTTCTCCATTACTTTCTAAAGTCTAGAAAACTAATAAAAGAATAAATCAAGCCCTGGTTTGTAACATTTGTCAAGCCCCAGAGCAAAAAGCTCACCCTCTACACAATTTAGATATAAAGGTTGACACTACAAGCAAATTAGAGAGCAAAGAGGAGTTTACCGGTCAGATTCATAGAGAACAGAAGAATTAATAACCAAATAAGAGATAGAGAACATTATAAAATGCAAAATAGATAATTTTGATTACATTAAATTGAAAAGGTTTTGCACAAACAAAACCAATGCAACCAAGATTAAGAGGGAAGCAGAATGCTGGGAAACAATTTTTATACCCAGTGACTCTGATAAAAGCCTCATTTCTAAAATATATAGAGAACTGAGTCAAATTTATAAGAACACAAGTGATTCTCTAATTGATAAATGGTCAAAGGATATGAACAGGCAGGTTTCAGATAAAGAAATTAAAGCTATCTATAGTCATATAAAAAAATGCTCTAAATTACTACTGATTAGAGAAATGCAAATCAAAACAACTCTAAGGTACCACATCACACCTATCAGATTGGCTAACATGACAAAAGAGGACAATGATAAATGTTGGAGAAGATGTGGGAAAATTGGAACACTAATGCATTGCTGATGGAGTAATGAACTCATCCAACCATTCTGGAGAACAATTTGGAACTATGTCCAAAGGGCTATAAAAATGTGCATACCCTTTGACCCAGCAATACCATTTCTAGGTCTGTATGCTAAAAAGATCATAAAAATGGGAAAAAGACCTACATGTACAAAAATATTTATAGCATCTCTTTTTATGGTGGCCAAGAATTGGAAATTGAGGGGATGCCCATCAATTGGGGAATGGCTGAACAAACTGTGGTATAGGCATGTAATGGAATACTATTGTTCCATAAGGAATGATGAGTAGGTGGACTTAAGAAAAACTAGAAAGACTTGCATGAACTGATGCTGAGTAAAGTGAACAGAACCAAAAGAACATTGTGAACTGTAGCAGCAACATTGTATGATGACTAACTTTGATAGACTTAGCTCTTCTCATCAATGCAATAATCTGCATGGAGTCTGAATGTAGATTGAAGCATTTTGTTGTTGTTGTTGTTTGTTTCTTTTTTCTTGTGGTTCCTCCCGTTGGTTCTAATTCTTCTTTACAACATAACTAATGTGAAAATATGTTAATATGAATGTATATGTAGAGCCTATATCAGATTGCATGCCATTTTGGGGAGGGGGAAGGAGAGAGTGGGGGATAAATTTAGAACTCAAAATCTTATGGATCTTAGGGATGAGAAAATCAGAGAAGAACTAGACCAGAAAATCATGCCCAATTCAATGTAAATGGTTAACTCACTGAACAGAAATAAAGAAGCCCTGAGAAATTTCTGTAAAGGACTAGCTTTTTCACACACACACAGATACACCCCCAAAAATGGTTCACCGTAATAGGAGAATGAAGGGGCAGTATCTCTAACAGAAAAACAGAGAAGCAAAAATGAAGAGAAAGAGAATAGAATAATTGCAGAGTGTGGGGAGGGAAGAAACTTGGTGGTGTCATAGTAACAAACTAAGTCATTTAGCTCTATGTTCCATCTATCTGAATCTCAGCTAAATTAACAGCAACTTATAAGAATTTAAGACAGAAAAGTATGAAGGAAAAGCAGTCACAAAAACCTAATGAAATCAAAAGACCTTTTTCAATCCTCATTACCCTTCATTTCTCTGTAAGACCTGGAACGATGGGCCACCCAATTCTTTAGGAAACTGTCTTCTCTCCTTTTTTTTTCCACCTGAAACTACACTACCCTTCTCTCCCTTCTACCTCAGTGACAATTCTAGTCTCATGTGCTAGTTTCCCTTATTCTTCCAATCAACTAAGTATAGTTATCCTCAAAACTCTGCTCTTGACTATCTATGCGCCTCTCTCTTTTTCTACCCCATGAAGGATTCATTGTTCACTACTATGTGAGAGACCTCCAAATCTACATCCCTAATCTTGACCTTTTCCTCAAGCTCTAATACCAAACCTCCAAATGTCTGCTGGACATTTCTATTTATAGGTCCTACAACACTTCAATTTCAATTTATCTATACCAAACTCATCATCTTCCTAACAAAAGCAACTATACTTCTCCTGACTTTCATATTTAGGTAAACATTCTGAATTCTCCCCATCACCAAGATTTAGAACTTCAGATCCATCCTTATCCCTTCCTACTATTTTGCCCCATACATCTAAGTGGTGATCAAAACTCTTTCTCATTAATGTTCTTGGATAACTGTAAGACAGTACTCTTTGGAGATAAGGGATTAATTAAAACTTCTGAAGCTCATTCCTGTTACTGGAAGGTAAGAGGTCAGTACACTTTGGGGGTCAAAAAATTGGAGCTCAATCTCAGCTCTGATATTTATTATCAATGTGACTTATGGCAAGTCAGCTTACTAAACTTCAGTTTCCTCATCTGCAAAATGGGGGTGATAAAATTTGAACTGCTTAGCTCATAGGGTTATTAGAAAAGTATTTCATAAACCTTAGAGCAATAAATAAATGTGAGTTATTACTGTTATTATGATGGCAGCAAAGTATTATCTATTAGAACAAAAGAGGATACTAAATATTAAAAATTGATGCTCCCCTAAAATCCTTGAAAACTCCTATGCTACATGGCTCAGAAGAGTTCATTCTACTAAAAAAAATGAAGTGACTTACATATGGTTTATTATCTAATGGATCTGCTTTGTATTACGTGATAAGTGTTAATTGTATAGTTCCTGTGAACAGATTCAGAGTAGAACAATAAAAACTTCAGCATCACATGTGAGAGGATCATGTAAAATTTCTGAATGCTTGATTAACTGAAACTTTCTCCTTGTTGTATAATTATATGGTTCTTGTTTGGTAATATATGTCAGACATTTTTAGTAGTAAACTGATAAAGAAAAATAATATTTAAAAGAAAGCAAATGCTACATCCTTTATTGCATTCTTTGACAAATTCAAGTATGGTTACCTGCAGGGTTAGCAGTTCAACCAATGATTCAGCAGAACCATTTTCCTTTAAGAAAAATGAATTTACAAAGCGTTATTAGGCCAAAGTATGGGGGTAGGTAACATCTCTGACAGCTGGTTTTGGTTGTTGCCAAGCCTCAGTATTCCATAGCGGTCACAAGGGAAGGAAATAAGCTAGAATTGTAGTAAACGAAACCACTTGTCTGCTTTCTGGATTCACTTTCTTGTGGTCACAGATCTCTAAAAACTGGGATCCTGAGCTCTGTAATTACAACGTCCACATTTAAAAGGAGGGAAAGAGAATAACAAAAATATGGGCTCGAAGGAAGTTTTTTTCTCCTGATGAATACTTAGTGAGAAGGGGCAGCAGAGGCAGGAGAGATTGGAGGAAAAACTAAAAGCAAAGCATTCTGGCAAGCTGAGAAATAAAACTCAATGCAATAGTGCTCTTTTAAATATTTTCCTGCATGTGGATTCGATGAGACTACTGACTTGATGCTTTTATGTTATATTTTCATAGCGTTATGTATATGGGTTAACAAGAATTATTTTGCAGTGTCAACACCTAGATTGTACTTTTTAAAACTTTTTGCCCTGAGAGTACAGACCAGGAACTAGTTAAAAATCATCTGAAAATTGAATTATGCAATTGAAGACTAACTTAAGCCAAGTCTTCTGTCTATGTTCATTTCCAAAGCTAAAAGTCATTATGGAACCTGGCTTATAAGATGCAAAAGTAGCCAGTTTCAAATTAAATTTGCTTTGGTTCAATCATTGCAGTGCCAAAACCAGAATTTATGTGGTAACTCACAGAATCCTACTTTCAAATTACTCTGTTCCACAATATGACTCTGAATCAGCAAGTACCCCAGCAGCTTTGATCTAAGCATTAGTCGGACTCTCCTCCCCTCAATTAAAGCATGTGTTCATGTAGCTATAATCAAATCCTCCAAAAAATTGAAAGACTCCCCTGAGAACCATCCATCAAAATCTTGTTGAGTCCATCTACAGCACTAAAAGGCTTGGTTTTATAGTGACTACAGGCTGCTTTAATTCGACTCAATTGAAAGAAGGCATAGTGTTCTCACAAGTGGGGCATCAATCTCTACAGGTAGAACTTGGGCAAACATAACTGAGTTTTAGCTATACTTTGGATAGGTATACTCAATATTTTAAGGATATATGATTTGACTGATGTGGGTATTCCCCCTTCACTAATACCAACTATAATCCGTACAACTTAATAGCCAATCTTTGAGAACTCCAATAGATGAAAATTTCATCACACTGTGACCAACCTGGTGATGAACCTCTCTGAACTTGGCTTGTCTGACATTCATATGAGAGGCACCCAGTTCATCACGAGGCCTTGCCTGCTTGGTAAGACCTACCAGAGCTTGCACTCCCACTGCTGGCACAGCCTTTAAAAATCCAGAGATGCTCCAACACAAGAATGAAGTACAATAGGACTTTGGTAGACAAAATTGTTATATCAGACACAAACTTTTTCCAGATGATACAGAATAAATGCCACTTCCTCACATAGTTCAACAGATTCTGGTAGAGTCTAAATGTGGTTTATCTATTGTTGCCAATAAAATGGGCATAATTAACATAATAGAAATAACTCAACTTCAAGAGAGAATACTATAAAAACCATAAGAAAAAAAAAAAAAAAGAAAGTGCTATGGGGTCCAGAAGAGAGAAAAAGAAAAATAAAGAACATACTATGAATCTGTAAGATAAAACATAAAGTTTGACCATAGATCAAATTCTAATCATTCCTTTAGACAATAAATCATTCTTTTTTTTTAATAAAGGAAGTGGTTGAAAGTGGTGCTTCAGAAGGCACCTTTTAGAAACACCTGAGATTCATGCAAAGAATTCTACGCACAGATAAAAAATTAAGAGTTAACTACTACCTATAGTTTTAAAAATTTTCTCTAGAGATAAAATTTGACCACAAGTCAAATTCTTATGATTACTTTCAGGTAATGAATTGCTCATTTATTTTTAATAATTTAAAAATTAACACATGTTTATCCATAGCTAGTTTAAAAATCAACATATTTTTATCCACAGCTAACTCATGGATACATGAAGTTACACAAATAAAAGTTTTAAGAAACTTGATTTCTAAAGCCTATCATCCTGCCTTATATGTAGAGATCAGTAAATTAAGCATTTTCAAAATACATATGAATGTTCAAAGGATATGTGATTTCTTCAATTTAGGAAACTCCATATGTGGAAACACCTTCACTAATTCAGGGTGCAATCAGTTTGTAACTTACTAGTTAAGTTCTAGGGAGTTGCCCAAAACAAAGCAATTATGGTAATGTACTCTATTATATTAATTTCAAAAATAAACTACAACTTCTCAGCAACCCCCCCTTCCAAACCCAATTATCTTTGTAAAGTAACAGCCTTATCAGAAAGCTGACTATTTTATTCTATTACATGTGCTTTACTTTGGCAGCCATCCTAAGGAATTTTTTGTTGCTATTTAAGATCACCACATATCATTCTCTTTCTCTTCTTTACTTCCCTGATTTCCCTCCCCCCAAAAAAAAATAAGAAAAGAAAACATTATCTATAAAAACTGCAACCCAAAGTAGAAGGATCCCAGAGCTTGGAGGTAGAATTTGAATTAAGGACTGCCAGACTCTAAGTCTACCACTCAATTTATTATACCATATTGCCTTCACCTCTCAGAGTATATATGTAAAGAAAAATAATTGCAGAGGTAACTCTAGAACAGGGCTTCTTAAGTTTTTTCCACTTGCAACTCCCTATCAGCACTTCTTAAAAAAGAACAACTATGGGGGGCGGAGCCAAGATGGAGGTGTAAAAGCAGTGACTTGCTTGAGCTCTCCCCCAAACCCCTCCAAAACCCTGTAAAAAATGGCTCTAGAAAAATTCTAAAGCAGTAGAACCCACAAAAAGACAGAGTGAAACAAATTTCCAGCCCAAAACAACATGGATGGTTGATCAGAAAGGTATATCACGCCAGGCAGGTGAGGAACGCAGTTTGGCATGGGCATGCAGGTAAACCAGGCCTCAGAGAACCTGGAACAGGCCTCAGAGGACTGAATCACGGGCAGCTATGGTGGTTTCCAGACTTTGGCCATGAAGGCCAAAGACAACTTAGAAGGTCAGTGGAAAAAGTCTGTGACTACAGTGAGAGAGAGACAAGTGCAGTCCCAGCCTTAGTCCCCAAGCACGGCCCTAGCGCAGCAGCTGCTTCTGGACTGAGGGGGAATCGAGTGGCTGATCAGAGGGGGATTGCAGGGATCTCTTTGCTGGTGCTGAGGCAGGATTCTCTTGCTTTGCACATGTTTGGATCTGGGTCACAGTTCTGGGTGGCAATCCTGAGGTGAGGAGAAGCACTGGCGTGGCGGAGCTTGTAGGGGCAGTGGAGAGGGAATCCTCCTCACAGTTTCAAGTCAGAAAAGAGTGCTTGTGGTCACTCATAGACCAGAGCACAGGCTAGAAAGGAGTAAACACCTCGCCCTTGATGATACCACCTTGGAAGAACTGAAAATTTACAGGTCCCTAGAAGTATCTCTGAAAACTGCTGCACAAAACCCCAGAAGCCTGGGACAGTACATTCTCCACATTGGAAGCAGACCCCTACCTTAACAAAGAGCTTATAACTCAAGAAATTGGCTGAGATCATGAGCAAGTAGGGCAAAAAGAGTCAGACCATAGAATCTTACTTTGGTGACAAAGAAGATCAAAACATACAACCAGAAGAAGACAAAGTCAAAGCTTCAACATCCAAAGCCTCCAAGAAAAATATGAATCAATCCAAGGCCTTGGAAGAGCTTAAAGGGGATTTTGAGAAGCAAGTAAGACAAGTAGAGGAAAAACTGGGAAGAGTAATGAGAATGATGCAAGAAAATCATGAAAAACAAGTCAACAGCTTGCTAAAGGAGACCCAAAAAAATACTGAAGAAAATAACACCTTAAAAAATAGCCTAACCCAAATGGCAAAAGAGGACCAAAACGCCAAAGAGGAGAAGAATACCTTAAAAAGCAAAATTGGCCAAATGGAAAAGGAAGTCCAAAAGCTTACTGAAGAAAATACTTCCTTAAAAATTAGAATGGAGCAATTGGAAGCTAGTGACTTTATGAGAAATTAAGACACTGTAAAACAAGTCCAAAAGAATGAAAAAATAGAAACAAGGTGAAATATCTCATTGGAAAAACAACTGACCTGGAAAATAGATCCAGGAGAGAGAATTTTAAAATTATTGGACTATCTGAAAGCCATGATCAAGAAAAGAGCCTACACATCATCTTTCAATAAATTATCAAGGAAAACTGCTCTGATATTTTAGAACCAGAGGGCAAAATAGAAATTGAAAGAATCCAGTGATCACCTCCTGAAAGAGATCCCCAAAGGAAAACTCCTAGGAATATTATAGCCTAAGTCCAGAGTTCCCAGGTCAAGGAGCAAATATTGCAAGCACCCAAAAAGAAACAATTCAAGTATTGTGGAAACACAATCAGGATGCCACAAGATTTAGCTGCTTCTACATTAAGGGACTGGAGGGCATAGAATATAATATTCCAGAGGGCAAAGGAGATAGAATTACAACCAAGAATCACCTACCCAGCAAAACTGAGTATAATCCTTCAGGGGAAAAAAATGGTCATTCAGTAAAATAGGGTACTTTTAAGCATTTTTTTTTTTTAGGCAATTGGGATTAAGTGACTTGCCCAGGGTCACACAGCTAGTAAGTGTCAAGTGTTTGGTATGAGGCTGAATTTGAACTCAGGTCCTCCTGACTTCAGGGCCAGTGCTCTATCCACTGCATCCCCTAGCTGCCCCCACTTTTAAGCATTCTTGATGAAAAGACCAGAGCTGAATAGAAAATCTGACTTTCAAATACAAGACTCAAGTGAAACATGAAGAGGTAAATAGACAAGAGAAATCATAAGAGACTTATTAAGGTTGACCTGTTTACATTCCTGCATGGAAAGATCATATTTGTAACTCATGAGACCTGTGTCAGTATTAGGGTAGTTGGAGGGAAAAAATTATATGTATGTATAGATAGATAGATAGAGAAATAGATAGATAGATAGATAGATAGATAGATAGATAGATAGATAGATAGACAGACAGACAGACAGAGGGCACAGGGTAAGTTGAAGATGAAGGAGTGATATCTGGAGAATAAAATTAAGGTGTGAGAGAGGATTATACCGGGAGAAGGAGAAAGGGAGAGGTAGAATGGGGTAAATTATTTCACATAAAACAGACAAGAAAAGGCTTTTACAATGGAGGGGAATTGGGGAAAGGTGAGAGAGAATGAATGAATCTTATTCTCATAGGATTTGGCTTAAGGAGGGAATAACATACACACTCAATTGGGTATAGACATCCATCTTACCCTACAGGAAAACAGGGGGGAGGGGGAACAAGAGAGCAGGGGGATGATAGAGGGGAAGGCAGACTGAGGGAGGAGGTAATCAGAAGCAAACACTTCTAAGGAGGGATAGGGTCAAAAGACAGAATAGAATAAACAGGGGGTGGGATAGGATTAAGGGAAATATACTTAGGTTTTCACATGACTACTATAGAAGTGTTTTACATAACTACACATGTATAACTTGTATCAAGTTGCTTGCCTTCTCAGTGAGGGTGGATGGGGAGGGAGGAAGGGAGAAAATTTGTAACCCAAAGCTTTAAAAACAAAAGTTAAAAAAATTGTTTTCACATGCAACTGAGAAATAAGATATACAGGAAATGGGGTATAGAAATCTATCCTGCCCTACAAGAAAACTGAAGGGGAAAGGGATAAGAGAAGGGGGTGGAGACAGAAGGGAGGGCAGATTAGGGGAAAGGGTATTCAGAATGTATGCCATCTTGAAGTGGGTGGGAGGGATGAGATGGGGAGAAAATTTGGAACTCAAAATCTTGTGGAAGTGAATGTTGAAAACTAAAAATAAATAAATTAATTAATTAAAAAAAGAAATGTTTTGATGAAGTTGGCAAGAAAATAAAATATCCCAAGTGGGATGCTTTTAATAAATGGCTGCTCAAAACCACCAGAGGAAAAAAAAAAACTACCACCAGAGAAAGTGAGTTCACTTATTCATATTCTACAACTCAATGACACCATTGCTGGGTATTTTTCAACCAAGAAAGCCAAAGATAAACAAGAAAGGTTCCCACATATACCAACATCTTTATAGCAATACTTTTGGCGGAAGCAAGAAACTTGAAACAAGATGAGTGCCCACTGAGGACTGACAAAACAAACTGTGATATAATAATGTGACAGAACATTAAGTACGATGAAACTTATGAATATGAAGAATTCAAAGAAACTTGAGAAGACTTGTATGATCTGACACAGAAAAGTAAGCAAAACCAAGAGAACAGTATATGTAATTGCCATGATAGTATAAAGGAAAAGAAGAACAAAAGATATGAAAATTCAGATCAATGCATTAACCAATATTAATTTCAATAGATTATTGAAGAGATGTATACCTTCTTTCTTTTGGTAGACTTGTAGCAAACTACAAATACAAAATGAGGTACATGCTATTAGAAGATCAAATGTGTTGGTTTGTCTTGCTTAAATGTCTTTATTTTCTTATAAGAAAAGACTAGGGATGGAGTAACTGGGAAATGACAGTGATGTGAACTTTTTTAAAAAGTCAATTGAACCACTGAAATGCACAGCTTGACAGAGTTCACTAACAGAGGTACGAAACACTCTAAATACCAATGAAAATACAAAAGTTGAAAAGTGATTTCTAAAATGAATTATAGGAAAATCACATAATTGGAGTTTATTCATTTTCTATGTAAAATTATTCTCTATGCTAATCCATCTTAGGAGGCAACAAAATAAACTAAAGAAAATTACAACATCTATAGACTCTAGGTACCTAAAAGAATTTTATCAAGTTGTTGAATATTTACTACTGATATTAACTTCTCATGATTCTGTCAGAATTTAGATTTACTTTGCAACACTATATATTGCTTACTTATAGAAAGATTATTATTATGAATAATTTAAATCACTCTCCAGCTATAAAATGGAGGTACCAATATACCTCTTTCTTGGAGTCTTATACTAGTAAAAATTTTATCTCTATAGAGTATATTATTTGCTTTTTAAAAATAAAGGTAAACCATATTTGCAAGATAGAGACAACTATCTATAAATTACAGTAGGCTATATTAAATAAGATTGTCCACAATTTTTTAAGGGAAAAAAATTCTCACAGAAATTCTTAACTAAAAAATAAGCAACACAAATATCCTTTTTAAAGTTTAACAATCATCATTTCAAATATATCTAAAATATCAACATAGAAGCAAAGCATTAAATAGTGTATTTATGACATAAGTCATCACTAAATTTAATTTCCAAAACTTAAATGTGTTTTTTATTATCATCATTAGTCAACAATTGTACTGCAAAGCACAATGTCACATGGTATTAATCTTTGTTTCATTAATATGTCATATCAACTACTCACTTTTGCTCACAGCATTCTTTGAAACTGATACTCTGTTCTTTCTGTCTGAGTAGGAAGTGCCAAAAGCAGCTTCCTCTACAGGAAGGATGACCCCCTGAGATCCGTCTACTTTGGGTTTAAATTTCTAGAGATAATCTTTTCTTTTCTTCTTTTTTTGGGGGGGAATCAGGGAAGTGAAGAAGAGAAAGGGAAGGTTATACAGTAATCTTAAACAGCAACAAAGAAATTCCTTAAGATCCTTGCCAAAGTAAAGCACAGATAATAGAATAAAATAGTCAGCTTTCTGGTGAAGCTGTTACTTAACAAAGATAACTGGTGGTGGAGAGGGTAGTATTGCTGAGAAGCTGGTTTGTTTTTTAAATTAAAATAAGCCAGGGCTAAATAGGTTGTACTTTAAGACAATTTAAAGGACTAAAAGTATGGTAGTAATTTTATCAGAAGGACGAAAATTAATTGAATGTTGAACAAACCTTTTATACATCAATAAAGTATGAATTACTAAACTGACAAATATTAGCCAATGGAGACTATCCATCAAGTGCCAATGGTATGTGTAGTAATGAATAAGGGTAATGAGCATAATGGAGAAATGAATCAATGATTATTCTAAGAATACAAGTCAAGTAGTTAAACTTGAGGCTACACACAGAAAAGAATGGCAATATATCTGCTGGGAACCAGAATGCCATTAAATACTGAACTAGATCAGAAAAAGTTTGGAATTTCTACTCTGGAGTACAAACCTGGAAGCCACCACAATTACCAGCACCATTATCACTCAATGAGTCTATAATAATTGTCCCCGAATTAACTCTCAAGTTCCCTCCCAAAACTTCCTCCAAGATTCATCATAGAAATCCCCACAACCAGAAATGGCAGGCTCCCTGAGGAAGTCTAACTGAGCTAAGATAATAGTACTTTCGAGTACTGTGACTTTAAGGCCATAATGGCAATCATTAATTCAAACATTTAGAAATAATCTACTATATCCAAGGAACTGTCCTAGATAATGGAGATACAAAGACAAAAAGTGAGTCAGTTCTGGTCTTCAAGAACTTTATAACTTAGCAGAAAGATAAGTCATGTACACAAATGCTTAGAATATGTTTAAATATAAAACACAGGAAAAATTAAAAAATATTGGCCTGAGAGTTTTAAGAAAAAAACAGATCGCTTCTAGTCAGCAAAATCAGGAAAGGTAGCATCACAGAGAAAATGGCATCTGAGCTGAACCTTGAGGAAAAGTTAAGAATGTCAATAGGCAGAGAACGGAGTTTGAAGGCAGATATTATTCTAGAAATAGAAGGATAAGGTACATATAAAGGCATGGGATAGGGAGGATAAGATCTGGGAACCAATTTGCTTAAAGAAGACAGCATGTGAAGACAAATACTGCAAAATAAGGCTAGGACTGTAAGGTAGTAAAGGCTGACTGTGAAAGCCATTGAATCCATGGATAAAATATTAGTACTCAATTTGATAGAAAATGAGAATCAACTAAAGCAAGTCAGTAACTTGGGGTATTTCTAATAAAAGACGATTTTTGAACCAGAGTGAAGGATAAATTGTTGAGGGGAGACACTGAAGGCAGGGTATCATGTAAAAGGCTATCATACACCATTATTTTAGAGGACTGATTGAAGAAAAAAAAAACCACTGCCCACTGGACAGAGAGATCATGAACTAACACACATAATAATAAATATATTTTCAGACATAACCAATGTGTGAATTTGTTTTGCTTGACTGTGCATATGTGATACAGGGGTTCTGTATTTCATTTTTTCAGTAGGTAGGGGGAGGTGAGAGAAAAAATGCTTAATAATTGAAAAAAACAATTTTTAAATGATGATAAAGACTATAGTACAAAAAAAGGTTTTTTTATGGACCAAAATTAGGGTGATGGAAGTGGGAAAAACAAGGCAAAAAGAAAACAAATGTTAGAAATAATTTAGAGGTAGAACAGACAGGACCTGGCAACTGACTGAATGTGGGGAATGAAGAAGAAAGAAGAATCAAGAATGACTCCAAGACACACAAACCTAACAATCCTAACCTTAAATGTGAATGGAATAAACAATTCAGTAAAATGAGCGGCAGAATGGGTAAGAAAATACAAACCAATAATTTATTACAATCAAGAAACATATCTAAAAATAGACACACAAAGAAAAAAATATGTACAACTACAATAATGTAAATGGAAAGAACAAAAGAAAAAACAAAAGAAACTGAAGACTGTGCAATTACAATGAACAAGCTTGTCCATTGAGAAATTGCACCTATATCCTTTCACTGGATAAATGGGGGACTATGAGTGTGTAATACGCTGCTGACAAATATACTCACAAACAAAGGTGACGTAAGTCAATCAATTATTATGTGCAGGCACTGTACTAAGCATTGAATAAAGAAAGGCAAAAAAGCAGGGCATCTAGGTAGCATGGAGGGTACAGTGCTGGGCCTAAAGTCAGGAAGAAGTTCACATCCAGCCTCAGACATTCACTAGCTGTGTGTCCCTAGGCAAATCACTTAACCTGTTTCTTCATCTATAAAAATGTGGATAATAATAGCACCTACCTTCCAGGGTTGTTTCAAGGATCCAAGGAGATATTTTAAAGTACTTCGCAGAGTAGGAGAGTAGGCACTATATAAATAATTGGTCATCATCACCATCAAAATAACTAAAATGTTAGGAGCAGAGCATCCTAGGCATGGAAGTCAGCAAGTACAAAGGCATTGCAGACAGGAGATGAAGGGTTATATTCAGTAAACTTTAAGCAGGTCAGTGGGACTGTATTATAGAATAAAATAGGAGAGAGGAAAGAATGAGAAAACTAGAAAGGTAGGAAGGAGTCAGGTTAGAAAAAGCTTTAAAGGACAAAAGAGGACTTCATATCGAATGCTCGAAAAAACAGGGAGCAATTGGCATTTACTAAGCATGAATATGTTCTTTAATTTAGCTGAATAGTTATTTTTATTTACTCTTTTTTTACAAAGACTGGCTTGTTCATAAGCCAGGAGATAAGAAGGAGAATATATTTTAAATTAAGATAATTTCTAAATGAAAGGCATCAATAAAAACAAGATAAACTTTTAAAAAAATTTTTAAATAAAAAAGAATGCCTCCAAGTTTTCAGGCTTGAAAGACTGGGAAAATGGTGATATCATCAAAAGAAATGAGGAAGATAAAAAAATTTTGTCAGAGTAAACAAAACAATAACCTATATACATATACATATTGCTTGGTCAGCTGTATGTCCTGATAAATTTAGGGTTAATATTGTAATACATGCTATGAACTAAAGGGCAGTATGATATAATGGAAAACATACTAAATTGGAAGCTGCAAACGCTTTCACTGCTTTCCGCTTCAGTTTCTTCAATTGTAAAATGAGTAGGTTGGATAAAATAATTTCTGAAGTTTTATCCAACTGTAAAATTTTTGGAATTCATGATACCTCAGGTCCTTCATGGTTTTATTTTCTGAGACAGGATATAAATGATTCTACCAAATTGCAGGAATTTTTACCATATAGGCAAGTCCCAAAATTATAAATAGGTAACATTTCAAATTTTTGTTTCTAAATCAAATTGTTTGGAATGCAGAATGCATTTCTCATAGAAACAATGTTCCATACAGTGGATGAATTGCCAAGCCAGTCCACAAAAGCCTAGTAATCCAAAAGATGCCAAAAACATTTACCTATAGGCCAGCTCTTCCTGTAGAAATCATATCAATCTTCCTCTATGAAGCCTTCCCAGATCAATCTACTCATAAGTTGACCCATCCCCTCTCCTACAAACTTTTATACTATAATATCTGTACCATTTATAAATACATTTGTTGTCTTACAGTTAATTGTGTTTATGTCTTCTATTTCCCCTACTAAGACAGAATTTCATTAAAGTCAAAAACTGTCATGTTTATCTCTCTATCCCTCCAGCTATACCTAAAACTGTTCTATAATCTATCTGCTAGAAGGCACCAGACTATGATAAAATTCCTAGATAGGTCAAATAAATTTTAAGATTTAAAAGCCACAAAAAACTCTCATTACCAATCTATGATATAAGGAAGTTGGACTAAATCACCTCTAAAACCCATTCTACCGCTATCATTCTGTGACTCTTTATACACTGCGAGCCTTCACCTCACATTTACCTGCCCCCTCCAAATAGGACACAGTAGCAAAGGTAACATTTGCAGTATGAGAGTAAGCAAACAAGACATTTACCCTAATCTCTTATAAAGTTGGAGGAGGGAAGAGGAAGGTAGCGTACTGTTAATTCCATGTTCTTATTCACTAACCATAGGTCAGAGCTCGGTCTCAATCTGTAGAAAATCTTAAAGTCTCTTTATCAAAGTTTTTCTATTTACAAAACAGAAAGGATCCTATATTATCTTACTACTTTCTAAAATGATTTTGATGGGTGAATTAGATCTGTCATTATTTCCTTATTTTTTTTTTGCCAACACATGGGGTTTTTTTTAAAGTGCTTTTCAAGGTCTTTATACCTGAGGACATATTATAGCTTTTTAGCTCAAAATCAATCCCCAATGCAATTCTGTTGTTTTTTGGGGGTGGGGGTGGGGGTGGAGGTGGAGAGAATCATTTTTTTTCTTTTAAAAAAGAAACAACAAAACTAGTTATTCATACTATATTCTTCCATTTTCTTTTTTCTTTTCCCTCACTTAAAATCAGGCCTCATCTTGATAACTCAAGATAATTGTGCAATATCTAACCAAAATAATACCATAACCTCTCTTTTAATCTAGCAGAATCAATATCGCTTTGCTGTTCTGCTACTGTATTTACCTTCCTGAATTAAGAAAAAAGTTCAAGACAAATCTACTAGTTATACAAAAGTAGAAGCTTCATGGATTCTTATACTTGTTCTGAAAAAAAATCACTTCAGATCTTGGCCCCATTGCAGCCAAGCATGAAAAGAAAATATTAGTTCAATACTAGAAGTCTAATGCCATAATTACATGTCTCTGACTGCTCCTGGTCTAACTCTCCTTCCTTCTCTAGCCAGTCTCTCTTTCTTCCCTCCTCCCTACTTCCCTGGCAGGCACAATATTTATGCCCCCTAGGGTCTTGGAAAAAGAGCCAGACTGGGTTTCCAAGCAAAAGAACAGGGTTCAGTTGGGGAGAGGAAGGAAGCAAAGGGTTGCTCTACTGGCCTCCACTGCACCAATCCCAGCATTCAGATCCACTGAGACAATAAGTACCCCAGCTACTGAAAAGTAGAGGCATGCCTGAGGGCCAATCCAAACTCTCCATCTTTAGAATTGAGTGTCTTTTCCAAAGAAAGTTTATCTGGAAGCTTTCTTTTGTCGAGGGGTGCACATGGTCATAAGGAAACAAATTCACTTCTTCCAAACAAGTTCTAGAGTTTCCCTTACTGCTACCAAGCAGCCCCTTTCCTACTAATTTCAAATCGCCCCTTGCCATTCCTCCAGGCAACCATGTCCTTACCTCTGAATGAAGGGAAGATAGCAAATGCAATTTGGGATCAAGAAAAGAAAGAAAAAGAAAAGGAGAACTTTTTCTAAAAACAATCATGAGAAAGGAAAAAACTGGTGCCAATCTTTAGTTGCAAAATAATCATTGCACATCTTGCTGACATCTAGTCACTCACTGCTGTTTTTCCTGAAACTGTTCCACACTCTGTTTGCTAGAAGGCACTAGACTATGATTAAAATCTGAGACAGGTCAAGTGGATTTTAATAAGACTTAAAAATTGCAAAACTCTCAAAATAAATCTATCTTTCTTCTTTAAAAAAATCAAGAATGGTAATTTAACTGCTCCAATATACATCCCCAGAGACACTTTTTGCAACTTTTATTATTTCTGTTCTTGTAACAATGTTAAATCAAAAGCCATTAAAATTATATTCAATCAGCTCATGATGTCAAAATGCTGGGCTAAAGGAAGGCCCACACCACAGTTACAAACTATCACATGTTCTTCCCCTAAACTTTAGTTCAGTATTAAAGTATCTGTATCTACTTGAAAAACGTCTGGGAATAATGGCTCTGAAAGGGCATTCCAGTATGAAGTTAATTGTATTTACTTGACTAACAATCCAAGAGTGAAATACTTGAATGAAATGAGCTTCGATTTAATATTTCACTGAGAAAGAGAATTGTTTGGTCTTATATTATTCTAACATTCTGTTAACAGTAGCTCCTTCAACATTTTTCTACATGGGAGAAGCACTGAAAAAAATGTTGTGACCACTTAGTACTATAACATTTTTAATATTTATTGGCTTGTATAATATAGTCCCTTGAGTATCAGTAACCTTTACAAAGTATCTTTAAAAAAAACATAACAATTTAAAATGTCCTCCCCCGCAATTGTCTTTATGTTGTTTATTCCAGAAGGGAGATAGTTTCTGACTTTTTCTAATTCGAATAGTTACATATATCTAGCACTAAAAACAAGAACAGACTCCAACAGAGTAGGAAGAAAATCTGAGCACTGTTTAATAACTCAGAATCTATTTTCCTTTTTCATTGGCCAACTCAGGATGACCTGACTAGTTAAAATCATTTTATTCTGCACGTGTTTTTTCAATCTATCCCCAAGTTCTGAGGAATACACATTCTATCTGATACCAAGCTGAAATTAGAAATACTCATATTTCACAAAGTTTATCTTTATTCTCAAAAAATATGGGAAACATCCTCTATAGTCACAGGAGGATCTATCCTATTCTCTTACTTCTAAGAAGGAGTGACAAGAGATCTCAGGGTACAGCTTCAATAATTTAACCAACTAATGCTGTCTTAACTATGCCACTGTCTGCATTCTAAATGCCAATACAATGCTTTCTATATTCTGTCTACCTGGAAATATAGTTTTAATTTTCAGTCTTAAGTGAGATGATTGCCAGAAATAAATCCTCAGTCCACTGTGCAGCCAAAGGCAAAATTAATCAGATTCTCTCATCACACATTTTTAAGTCTAATATGAAAAGGCATTTTTTATAGTTAGAAGCATAACTCACTCTTCATAGAAAATTCAGCTATAGGCTTTTTTATTCATCAAAGGAACCAGGTAAGCTAATTCATATTTGAAAACATTTTTCAATCTGGAGAAAGCTTAAAAACCATCTAGTTGAACCTCCAAAAAAAGGGGGCCACATAGCGATTTGGCCAAGGTCACACAGCTAGTTCTGGTTTCAGAATGATTTCCACTCAATTCTGATAACAGAATTGGGAGTAAAAACTTAGATCTCCTGATTTTCAGTACAGTGTTTTTCCTACTATGAATTTTTAATATGCATATTGACTATAAATGATATTATACACAAAAAGAGAAGTCAGTAATGAGTCATTCAATAGTTGAAGACCTAAAGACAAAAATTTCTGCCGCTATTTATGTACCTTGGAACATTACTAATTTTACAAGTTATGCTTAGATCAAAGCCATGGGGTTTAAAAAAAATCCTTTACTCATGCCTGAATCTCACCTCTTTATAAAAATGATTGGCCTGGTCTAGTTCATAATCTCTATGGCATCTCCTGTCACATCAACGTAAATAATTTAACAGGCCTACACAAACACCTTTAGGAGCCTTTTAAAGGATCTAAGTCTTATCATCCTGTATTCTAAGCTTATGCCATTCACTAATAAAGCTTCCTCATAGATGTTTTAAGACATGGCTACCTAAGAAAACCCTTAAAACAACATGGTACTCGTGATTAAATTCCACTCAATTCAGTAAGCATGCCTACCATTTGCAAAATCTTATGTGTCATACTTTGGGAGATAAAAAGATAGGAAAAGGATGCCTGTTCTAATGGAGCCTATAACCTATTGTGGAATGGGAATAGGAATATATGCACAAATAATCAAAATATAAAATAAATCATGCATACAAGAGAAACAGTAAGAATGATATGAAAGGTCCAAGAGTGAAAGACTATTCAGAATTTGGGAAAGGAGGTCAAAGAAGACTTCACTGGAGATGGCACCTATGATCACAATAATCACTGAAAAAATCTCACGAAGCTTTCATCTGTGTTGACAAGTCATGAGAAGTATTTCTGGTAGGGGCTGGGACCAAAGTATACCTAATCAAGAGGAACTTTGAAACTTCATTTTGAATACTATCCCAGAAGCATTTAGTAAAACTTAGGATACAATTCGAAGCTAACTTATTAGTCCTACCTCCATCTAATCTTACTGAAAGCTAAAATATAAATAGCATTACTCATCACTGAATACATTGCTTGAACTAAACTGAAAATAAGAATTTTGCCTTGTATTTATAAAGATTATTTCTTCCACACAACTCAAACTCCCTCAATAATCCTCAATATTCTTTAAAACAGTTAGAGAAAGGACCCCAACACATGTGTGGACTCCCTAGGGAGAATCTCCTGGAAAACTGATTCAAGAAGAGACCATAGGATGAGAAGACATAGATAGGTCCAAGATGGAGCACCCCCATGGATGAGGGGAAAAATGTACAAAAGTAGTCTTTAAGTTAGGGAGAAATCCCAATGGTAATCATTTAATAATCACATAAGCTATGGTACCGAATGATACAAGTATTAATTTCAATCAGCCAAATCACCAGAAGATCCAAAATTAAAACCTTAATGATCAGGGCCCCATTCATAAATATTATCAAGGAAGTCAAACAGGGAGAATCTTAATTATCTCTACCATAATGCAATAGCAGAATCCTGAATAGCTCATGAAATCCAACCCTATTTTCAAGCTACTGAGATTCAAAGATGTGGAAATCAAACATACCTATTGCCTGCAATAAATACCTTCCTGTCTTTCAAAGAGTAGAGTTATTCCACTGAAGCTTCCTCTTTACACTGAGATGAAGCCAGCTGGGCAGGAGTTGAAAGAACTATTCAATCAGCAGTGTCTGGTATCTGTATCCTTGCGCCCAAAACAAATACATTTTCCCCCTTCAAATTAAAATAATGAGGACATAAAAAGAATAAATTGTGTCTTATTTTCATTATGTGGTATCATGAAAAGGAAACAAATCTGTTTTCTTCTCAGTTATCACTCCCTGGAAATGTCTTTGTTATCCTCTCTCTTTCTCTCAAGTTTTTATTAATATGAAGACAACCATCCAAATGGGGGTGGGGGTGGGGAGAAATGTTAAGTGTTAAATATAATGAAGAAAAATCCATTTAACTTCACCATACATAGTCCATCTTCTTGTGCTAGATGAAGATAATTAAAATATTCCTTACACTTTACTATGAAAATTTCCAAATTCACAATATATACTGCTGTATTACATATATAATGTTATATATTCAAGTATAAAATTAGTTTTCAGACCTTAAAATGCTATTATGATAAGCCATTGTTTTTAGTTGCCAATGTTTCTTTTTTTTTTCTTCTCATCCAAAACTCCCAAAGCATCACTTCTGAGAAAAATATTAGATTTTTGGAAACTTTAAGCTAATCTGAGTTGGCTACTTTTTGATAAATACAAATGGGAAAGATATATTTTTCCAATGAAAAAGTAAATGTAATATTTTTGGCCATGCATATTTACAGACTGGCTCTTATTATTTTAAACTACACATGGGGCTAGCCTTTTTTTTTTTTTTTTGATTAGTTGGTGTGGTTGGGAAATAACTTTAAAATAAATTTTTTTTTTTCCAAACAAGGTCCAAAAATTTG
The DNA here is from genome assembly GCF_900497805.2 of Vombatus ursinus. Lineage (NCBI taxonomy): Eukaryota > Metazoa > Chordata > Mammalia > Diprotodontia > Vombatidae > Vombatus > Vombatus ursinus. Next base: position 37,584,281 of record NW_020954548.1, on the reverse strand, counting down.
CCAGTTACATACAACACAATCCTAGAGTTTTATTTTAACTCAAAGACTAAATGAGTCCTCTGGGCTTGTAGATGGAATATTGACTTCTAAAACCAACAGATGCAGAAAATAACTCCATATTGTTACAACTAGTTTATTTTTGTTATTTAAACTCTCTTTTATAGATTAAGAAACAGCAATATCTCAAAGTTTCAGCCAATGAGCATCCCTAGTCAACTACTCTGACAGATAGAAAACTATGTTCAGGACCCCTGTTTACTTCAATATAGTTACTGGAAGTCCTAATGAAACTTAGAATGAACATTAACTGCCCCTGATGGAAATGAGCAGATTCTAGTCACCTGAAGATAAGTTCCTTTCTGTCACACTTATATGTCAAAGTATTTATTAAGGTTAAATGGGTATAAAAGGAGCATGATTCTCCTTACTACTTCAGCAGTCTTTTCACAAGTACCTTTTAAATATAAGAGAACTGATAAAAAAAAAAGAAGCTATAAAAACAAAACTGCTATTCAACATCTGTTATTTACATCATCATACTTCACCACCCCCACCCCCCAAAAAATTTTCTTTCTTACTAGGCAATAGTCATTTTTCTATACAACTCAATGTTATAGTTCATGCACAATAATAGTGTTTTTGACCAACCAGTGACCCATTGCAGGGTATTTAATGAAAAATGCATCCATGGTTGAATGAACTGTTGCAATGGGTCATTCTGACTCACACTCACACACATGCACACACAGAATATGAACCTAATTTCCTGTTTAATATGTCATGTAAAACTAAACCAAAATGAGATGAATTGAGATTAACATAACATCTTTTTGTCTGATTGAATTACTACAAAATTATTTTCCATACGGCATGATGTTAATTGCTTTATATACATTGTAAAATACAATATAAAGTCACAAAGATATGACAAGATTTTAGGGGACCAAAATAGCTTTCTTTTCATCTCTTTATTTTTTGATGTTTTTCAGTCATGGTATCTCAGAATTTTAGAAATCATAGGATCACAGATTCAGAGACAGAAGATATCTTAGCAATATTCTATCTAGTCCAACCTTCTTATTTTATGGATGAGAAGTCTAAGGCTCAGAAAAGTAATTTTCCCAGGGTCACATAGAACATAAGCAGTAGGAGTCAAATCTAAGTCTGCTGCACTCTTTCTACTGCATCATGGTGACAATGACCTCATTTTACTGTGTCCCACAAAGGAAAAAAAAAAGCCCTTACTCACTTTTAGTGGCAAAGCTAGAACTAGAACATAAATACCCTGATAATGCTCAGTCCAATTGCCTTTTTTCCACTAGACCATACTGCCTCTAGTTTGACTGTCTAAAAGTAGTAAATGATGTCACAACTGAAAGTAGCATAGGCTTACTTTCAATATCATATGCAGCATGTACTTACATGAACGTCATTTTTCTGTTAATCTGGGGCCTGAAATGGAGCTACAACTTTACAAAAGGAATATAGTGGTTCCTTGACTTTCCTATTTATGTCCCACTAGGTGGCACATAGTAGGCAATTATTAAGTGTTTATTGAATAAATGAACATGGGACATGTAGTGTTGGGTACGTCATGGAAGGCAAAAAGCAGAAAATGTTTTGGTAAGGGGGGAAGTGGGAACAGGTAGCCAGGTGATGCCATAGAGCATAGAGTGCTGGACCTGGAGTCCTGAGTTCAAATCCACCTCAAACACTTACTAGCTGTCTGACCCTCAGCAAGTCACTTAATCTTGTTTGCCTCAGTTCCTTATCTTTAAAATGAGCTGCAGAAAAAATAGCAAACCACTCCAATATCTTTGCCAAGAAAATCCCAAATGGGGCCATGAAGTACTGGACATGACTGAAAAACGACTAAACAACAACAAAAGAGAAAAAATAAAACCACTTATTTTTCTAATATAAAATCTGGGTGAAACCATTATGCAAAGGTGATTATCTGTGAAGAGGAAGTTTACAATATTACAAAAGACAGTTTTTTTTAAAGAAAAATTAAAGTAAAACAAGAGACCCTTAAATGAACAACGGTCCCAAAGATAGGCGTAAATCTCTAGAGTAGTATTTCTTAATATGACAGCTGTTACAACACAGGCCACCTGATGTTCACAGTCACTTTAATAGGGGACAGAATAGTTTTCCTCCCTCTCTCTCCAACTTTCTGCCATTCCTTACAGTTTCCCAGTTCCAATCTATGTTGTTTCTCAGGCAAGAAAAAGATATCTCTAGAGTGCTACAAACTGTTGCTGCCATATCCCTTCCACAAAATTAGAGAAAAACCCCCAATCACAAGGCAGGATCCAACACTGATAATCAGGAGATCTGGTTTTAGTCTCAGCTCTACCACTATCTCGATGTGTGACCCCAGGCTAGTCGCGTAACTTGTCTGTGCCCTAGTTTCCACTGCTCTAAAATGAAAGGATTCAACTTGATAATCTCATAGATTTCTTTGAGATCTAACAATCTATCAAATAAAGCTATTTTTGGCAGTTCATCCAGATGTGACACTCAGGTTAAGCCCAAACCTGTTCTTCTCGTCAGTTTCCTAAAAGAAGCTGGTTGCTTTCATTTTCTTACAATCTGAAATCCCCTTAATCATTCTCTTTCCCTAAGCATGCAGTCTACAGCAACTACTCCATGGTCTCTCTAACTTCATCCCCATTCACTGAAATGCTCCAGTTGCTACTTTCTTGTTTTCTTAATCATTATTTCTAATCTCTATTTCTAATCGTCTCTCTCTCGCACATGCCTGCCACAGCTAAACTCATATATCCTGTAATTAGTCTATCTTCTCCCTGCCACATCAAGTGAGGTCACTTACGCAATGCAACTGTAATGACAAGAAATGCACTACTGCCTAGAGGTGTAGTACACATACAATAAGGGGGTAGGGGAAGGCCATATGTCACAGAGATACACAGCTATAATACAAAAGCTTGTGAGCGACAAATTAAAGCTGGCGAGGTGCATATTTTCACCAAGCCCCTGTCACCTCTACCTCCCCAACACATCTCCCAAATTCATCCCCTCTTTTTACATCCATTTCAACCACTCTGGTTCAGGAATTCAGCTCTTGTAGTTTGGAAAAGCACCTCTCAAATTTTTTGGTCTCTGGACTCCTTTACCCTCTTAAAATTTATTGAAGGCCTCAAGAACCTTGGTTTACATAGGTTAGATTTATCAATATTTACTACATTAGAAATTTTAAAATCTTAGTATTATTATGAAAATAGTTTTTATCTTAAAGACACTTTTAAAAGGTCTTGAAGAGGGTAGCTAGGTGGCATAGTGGATAGAGCACTGGCCCTGAAGTCAGGAAGACCTAAGTTCAAATCCGGACTCAGACCAAACATTTGACACTTACTAGTTGTGTGACCCTGGGCAAGTCACTTAACCTCAATTGCCCAACCAAAAAAAAAAAAAAAAAGAAAGGTCTTGAAGAAAACTTTGAGAAATGCTGGCTTAGACTGCTGAATTAGCCTCCAAGCTATCCTTTCCACTTCTAATCTGTTCTTTCTTCAGGTTCAGTCTTCACAATGATGCTCATTTTCCTAAAGCACTGTTCTTTTTTAAAATTTAATTTATTTTCAATTCCAAATTCTCTACCTACCTCCCCCCACTGCCCCACACCATCAGGAGGGGAAAAAAAAACAAAACATATTATAAAGTATGTATAATCATGCAAAATAAATTCTTGCATTAGCCAGGAAGAAGGAAAAGATGGGAAAGAAGAAAGGAAGGAGGCAAAGAAGGAAGGAAAACAGGGAGGAAAGAAGGGAGGGAGAAAGGGAAGAAAGGAGAGAGGGAGGGAGGGAATGAAGGAAAGAGGGAGGGAGGGGGAGAAGGGAAGGAGAGAAAGGGAGGAATGGAGAGAAAGGGGAGGAAAGGAAAGGAAAGGAGAGGGGAAGGGAGGGGAAAGAAGGGGATGGGAGGGAAGAAGATTCAGTCTGAACTGTTAAGCCTCAGCTTTCTGTCTGGAAGGGAACATCACATTTAATCATGAGACCTTTGAAATTGAGGCTGGTCATTGTGCTGATCAGAGTTCCTAAGTCTTTCAATTTACAATGTTCTTGTTATTGTATAAATTTTTCTCCTGGTTCTGCTCCCTTTGCATCAGTTCATACAAGTCTTCCCCAGGTTTTTCTGAACCCCTTCCCTTCATAATTTCCTATAGCACAACAGTATTACATCACATTCAAATACCATAATTTGTTTAGCCATTCCTCAATTGTTGGGCACACCCTCAGTTTCCAATTCTTTGCCACTAAAAAAAGAGCTGATACAAAAATGTTTGTACATATGGGCCCTGTTCCTCTTTCTTTGATCCCCTTGGGGTATAAAACTCATAGCAGTGAAGGTGTACACACAGTTTAACAGTCGAAAGCACTGTTCTAGTCATGTCATTCTATACACAAAAATTTCCAGTGAAGCATGAAATATTTATCTTGGCATTTAAGAACCTCCATGATCTGGTTCCAATCAACTAGTCCAGCTCATACTACTTTCCTTAAAGTATTCTACATTCCAACGAAACTGAACTACTCCATTTTCTCTCCTGTCCCTATACCTCTGATCATGCCATTCCTCACATTCATTCCACCCAGATCCCCATCATTTGTTGAATTTGTTGAATTACCCTTTCTTCCTTCAAGGCCCAATCTAAGGGCCACTCTGGTTGAAAACGATCTCTCCCTCAAGTTAATCATAATACTTTGCTTGGATCTCTCTCTTTGTATTTATCTTTCTTCTTTTTATCATAGTTATCTAGATATGTCTTCCCCACCCCACTCCCAATTAAATTGAAAGTTCTATGAGAATTGTGTATGTATCCATCTATATTTATACCCCCATATTTAGTGCATTAACTTGAGCATAATAGGTACTTATTAGCTATTTCACTGAATTAGAGAGTACTTAGGGGAAAATTGGGAATGAGACATTATGGACTATAGAAACACAAACTGAATTCACACCTATTTGCAACAGCCTATAGCCAGGAAAAAGTAATAGTTACAGTATTTATTGGTAAAGAGTCCTGAATACTCTTTAGTACTTTTATTACTATACTGGCATATGAGGGTACTCTTTCAGTACTATATTTAGTAGTAAAGATTACAAAATATAAGAGGTACATTCCTTACCTTTGCTAGGCTGTTGCAAACAGGATGAATTCAGTTTGTATCTCTACAGTGCATAATAGAGTGTGGCACTAAGGATAACAAATCTCACCATGGAAAGAAAAATCTCATATTTTATTAATACCGAAAAAAATGACTCAGAAAATATTGATAACTACTAATCTATATACCTATTCTTCCACCTCTACAAAAATTTTACATGAAACAAAGGTATCCTTAATGAGGTAGTAGTATGGAAGAAGTGGACTAGGCTTTCACAAGCAATATTCACCAAAAGACCACATATTTAGCATCTCACAATTAACTGAAAAACTTGCTCATATAAGATCTCACTATGCTTACTGTTACAGATTATTTAAAAAAAAACATTTGATTTGGCACCTCACAGACTTTTTTATAGCAAAATCTCTTATGAAATATATCAAGGTCATTCAGAATTCTTTGGAAGACATAACAACAGAAGATTATATTTTGGAAATTTTTTTTGAAGTAATTTAAGATCTTTGGAAGAGTGACGCTTTTTAAAATACTATTATTAGTACTTTAGTGATATTCAAATACCCAGATGAATTTGCAATATAATCCTGTTCAATGGCCCTCTGATAATAAACACCAGACAAGGCACAGAAGAGGGAGATGTGTGCTGATCCAAGAGCACAGGACAAAGAGAGATCCCTTGTAGATAGAGAGGTCCTTCAGATGCTTCTATTTGTATACAGCTTTGTACTAACTGCATCAAGACCCAAAAAACTGCAGACCTTCATTAAAGACATCAGCAATCACTCAAATGAGTGGCCTATCCATCCACACAGGAAGGGCTAAAATGATGAAAAACATCTATTGCAGACATTTCAACACATCTTGCAGCACTTCCAAGAGTATACCTAGGAAAGAGAGTAGATAGACAACAAATTGGGCCATGAGTTAAACAGGAGGAGGAGCTAGAATTGGTTTGCTTTCAGAAGTTGCAAGGTTCTTTCGCTGACAGCAAATTCCCATGAAAGCAAAGATCCATCTTTTCAATACTAATACTTTATGTTGATATGTTGCTATGTGGCAACAAAATACAGAACACTCCTCTCTCTGAAGAACTAAAGATGAGTATCACATAGAGAGCAATGAAGAGGAGTATGGTGGGTGGGAGCAGACAACACATAACCATGGAGAAACTCTAAGAAAAAAAAAAGAAGCAAAGAATATTGCATGATAGGAAGAAAAGATGGGCTATCATGTGGCAAGTGCAAAAGAAGACAGGTAAATAACCAAGTGTTCCACCATCCTAATATTGGGAGAAAGCAAGGAAAGCCTCTGTTAATGTTGAGTGGGCGCCCTGTAGCAAATTTTTGAGAAACCCATGGAGAAAAGTCTTACAAGACTGGAAGGTACGAATGGGTTCTGATCTTCATCACTGAAAAATGAATCAATGAGATGCAAATTCATCTGGGTATTTGAATATCACTAAAGTACTAATAATAGTATTTTAAAAAGCATCACTCTCCCAAAGATCTTAAATTACTTCAAAAAAAATTTCCAAAATATAAGGTTTCCTAAGATCTCTTTATAGCTAATATAACAACGGGAATAAAGTGACTCTGGATGGTTAGTCTACTGGTTCTGGATTGGCATTAGGCCAACAATTTGGGTTTGCTATATTCTCCTTCAAAAGCTCACATGAGGAGGGCTTAGAGTAGTCCTTGATCATTTCCTAAAAATGCTAACTAGACTATATCTTTGAGTACCCCCTTAGGATGTTTATGTCAATAATAGAGCACCCAGGATGCTACCAGGAGGGTAAGAGAGCAAATTCAACTTCATAATATGATGGTCCATGAGCATTTCCCAAGATCCTGAGGATAGGACTTCTTTACTCTGAGTTCAGGACTTTTTTTTTACTAATCTGCTCCCCAAATAAATTTCAATTCAATTCATCAAGCATTTATTAAGCACCTACTATGTGTCTATTAACCAAAAAAAATTTATGAAGAACCAACTATATATACCAGGCAGTGTGCTAGGTACTAGGAATAAAAAGCCAAAGATGAAAATCTCTGTCCTCATTCTGCCCAAAGGGCTACAAAAACGTGCATACTCTTTGACCTAGCAATAACACTTCTAGGGCTGTATCCCAAAGAGATCATACAAATGGGAAAAGGACCCACACGTAAAAAATATTTATAGCAGCTCTTCTTGTGGTGGCCAAGAATTGGAAACGGAGGGGATGCCTATCAATTGGGGAATGGCTGAACAAGTTGTGGTATATGAATGTAATGGAATACTACTGTGCTATAAGAAATGATGAACAGGCAGACTTCAGAAAAACCTGGAAAGACTTGTATGAACTGATGCTGAGTGAAGTGAGCAGAGCCAGGAGAACGTTCTACACAGTAGCAGCCACACTGTGCAATGACTAACTTTGATAAATCTAGCCCTTCTCAGTAATGCGAGATCTAAGACATCTCCAAAAGTCTCCTGATAGAAAATGCTATCCACATCCAAAGAAAGAACTATGGAGTTTGAATGCAGATTGAAGCATACTATTTGCTCTTTTTTTTTCTTCTGTTTTGTTTTGTTTCCTCTTTCTTGTGGTTCCTTCTGTTGATTCTAATTCTTCCTAACAACATGACTAATGTGAAAATATGTTTAATAGGAATGTATATGTATAGCCTATATCAGATTTCACGCCATCTTGGGGAGGAAGGTAGGGTGAGGGGGGAGAAAAATTTAAAACTCAAAAGCTTATGGAAGTGATTGTTGATACATCAAAATAAATTAATAAAAAAAAAAAGAAAATCAAATCTCTGTCTTCAAAGAGTTTACAATTTATTTGGGGTATGTATAACTTTACATGCACATATCAGTATATACAAAACATACACTATGTAATTTCAGGGGGGGAGGCACTAATAGTTAAGAGGTATTAGGGAAGACCTCAAAGAAAGTGGAATTTGGGCTGAGTTTTTAAGAAAACTAGGAATTCTAAGAGTTTACAGTGAGGAAGGAATGCATACCAGGAATGAGGCAAAGGCGCAGAAAATAAGATGGTTTGCCTGTATGAAGAACAACAAGAATGCCATTTTCTCTAGACCAAAGGATTTATGAAAGGATATAACTTATATAAGAAAGCCTGAAGGGTAGGGAGGAAAACACTAGAAATTTCAAGAGAAAACACCACCACCTAGCAGAATCAGAATAAGCTTCATATATGAAGTGAAATGGTAAGTGAACTTTGAAGGAAGTTAAGGATTCTTCAAGGCAATGGTGGAGTGCATTCCAAGAATCAGAGATGGCCTGTGCAAAAAGCACAGGGATGGAAGGTAAAATGTAATGTTCAGGAATGGTAAACAAAGCCAGTGTGACTAGGACAAAATGTATGGAGAACAACGATCAATAAGCCTAGAAAATGATGCTGGAACCAGAAAGCAAAGGGCTTTAACAGACAAACAGAAGAGTTTGTATTTTATTCGAGGAGCAAGAAAGAATCACTGAATGGTCAAATTTTAGGTACATCCTTGGCAAGTGTGTGGTAGAACATGGACTGAAGAGGGGAGGAACTAGAAACCAATTAAGATGCTCTTGCAATAATCCAAGTGTTTTAGGATTATTCTTTACGCACAAGCCTTGAGTCCTAAGGAGCTAGCTATTCTGCCTGGCAATAGTGACTCAGTGTCTGCATATTTCTTCGTCATGGAGGACTGAAGCAGGAATGAGCTAAAAGGACTAAGGAATGGCTTATATGTACTACTTTTTGGTGAATTCTATATACCAGTAGCAAGAAGTATGTGTAGCCCTTTAGAATGGATAGGCTACTTTTTCATCATGTGGGTTGTTGTTAATCTGGGTTTATCCCCAGGGGCAGAAATTGAACTGTATTCCCAGTAGACTGAGATTCAGGCATTTGGATGGCTTGTAAGGCTGCCTAACTGAGAAAAAGTGTTTTTTTTTTAATATAGTTTATTCTGTTTCTATGGATCTAAGTGGTTGAAGCCTGGTTTCTGGTGGCAGCAGGACCAATGACAGTACTCTGCCAATAGAATTAGTGATAAAACTAAACTGACCATTTGCATGTTCAGTTGGGCCACGTCAGTACAAAGACTACATTTTCTTTCAGTCAAAGGGAATAATGCTGTGGACAGATTTGTTCTTTATAACCATTCCCCATCCTTTTCTTTGATCAAGGGATGTAATTAGCCATCTAAAGAACTTGGAAGGTTTATGATAAATCCCATAATGTCCCTTGGCACTTTCATTTGGCCTATCTCCTTGAGGCAACAGGATTCATTGAGGGTTGGAATGGATTTCTTAAAGACTAGATTTTTTTTGGCCCCCAACTTTGACAAATGACTGATTACCTTGTGGAGGTGGTAACTACCCTCAAACATTGCCAATTTGGGGCTGGGGAGAAGGAAGTGGAGGGATGAGGGTAAGGAGAGCTATTTCCCAGCTCAGCATTGCTATGCCAGTTGTAGAGTGAAAGGGGTAAGTGGTGATAGCAAGGATATTTTACTGCTCAATAGAACACCAATACGGCCACTAGAAAAAAATTTTATCCCTAGTCCAATTTTGTTGAGAACTGCAGAAAAAGGAAAAAGGTAAGATATCCCTCTGAACCTTATGTTTCCTTTCCTCCCTGGATGGTTTGGTAAAATCACCCCTAAAAACTAAAGAGGATTTGGCAGTAGAGGTGATGGATAGAAGATCCTGACCATGTTGGAGAGGCAGAACAGGGGAAAAGAGAGGGTGCCATTCAATGAATCCTTCTGCCTCGAATGTGAGTGAAAGTCAAAGAATAGGCAATGGGACCATCAGAGAAACTTGAAATCATTATACCCTAGGCCAGAAAATGCAGTTTCATTTGCATATAGGTAGATGTTGCCATGAAGGAAAAGTGTTGGCTGAGTGATCAGACTGCACAGAACAAGTTGTAAAGCCAAAGGAGAAAAGATAACTCAGGCCTAGGGACAAATTGCAGCTAGGGAATTATAAACCCTTGGCTTCTGCATTTGATATGATTTTGGAGAAGAGACATCCTTTTAGTCCTTCCAGTTCTGGTAGTAAGCTTTACACTCCCAAATGTTGTCCTCCAAGCTTTACCTCTTTCACTTAGCCTCCAGCTCTTTGTACTATTCAGACTGGTTTACTATCTTGACACACAATTACTCTCACTTGGGATGGTTGTAGTTTTAGCTATGATTACTTTTTTTTGTTGTTTAGACTGTCATTGTTCCTCTCGGGAGTACTATTCATTAGCACTTAGAACTGAGGTCTGAGTCACTGACCATTAGGCTTCAAATACGGTCTTGGTTGGTCCCACTCCAGTCAGGACAGGACTGGGGCCAAGGAGTGGAATAGCTAGGCCATATAGCTTTAATAATTCAATATCTATGCATAGCAATTAGTCATTGAAACCCAGAGCAGCAATACGCTATATGCATTAAGACTTACTTTTCTGATGAAGCCTATATAAACCAGCATCAAGGAGGGGGTTTAGCTTTTTAGACCTGACAGACTGTTTATTCCTATGTGGGCTATTACTTTTATTAATCATGGGACCTAGAGAAGTGCATTTGTCAGTGTGCACTCTTGCTGAGTATTATTATTTATTAAAAAAAATATCATTATCTGGTTCATTGATTCATTCTCCCTGAATCCTAAATTTGCATTCAGTGTCAGCATAGACCTGACCTAACACACCAGGCGAGTAGTGATAAGTACCTAAGTTAGTAGAACTAAGATAGTCATGTGAGTGGGGGGAAAAGAAAGCAAAAGCATGTGAGACTATATCACAGAGATAGAATCAACCAGACCCTTAGCAACTGATTGGAAGAAAAAAGAATTATAGGTAACTCAGATTGTGAACCTGGGTAACTAAAGTATGGTGGTGCCTGTGACAGAGAAAAGTTAGGAAATGGAGAGAGCTGAGGGGAAAAGATATGAGTTCTGTTTTGGACATGTTGAGTTTGAGGTGGTTATAAAGTATCCATACGGACACATCCAACAGACAATTGGTAATTCAGGATTGGAGGTCAGAAGAGAAAATGGGGTTGGATCTATGCACATGAGGGTCCATCTTCATAATCCCATGAGAGCTAATGAAATCACCAAGAAACAGAATGCAGAAATGAAAGAGAAAAGTGCCCAGGACAAAGCAGTGAGATAATCTCTACTTAAGAAGGGGAATGAGGAAAATGTTCCTGCAAAGGAACTGAAAAGCATACAGACAGGTAGGAAAAGGAGGAGAGAACAGTGTCATGAAAACACAAGCAGGAAAAGGTGTTGGGAAAGAGGAGATCCACCATATCATGTAGCAGAGAGATCAAGAAAAATAAAAACTGAAAGGAAATTTGCACATACCTTGAAAATTAGTAAACAACACCCAACTCTAAAGAGTTTGTGTGATACAGTAGAAAAAGCATTGAACTTAAAGAGACAAAAGACCTGTGTTCTATCCCTGGATATGGAATTAATAAGCACTATGATATTAGGCAGATCAGTCCTCTGGCCCTCAGTTTCCCTATATGTAAAATGAGGGATTAAACTAAATGATCCTTAAGATCCCTTCTAGTTCCCAATTCCTTTGACTTAATGACTGTAAAAGTTTTACGATTCTAAGCTGTCAAAACTTTATCCTATTTTGACTTAAATGTCAATCCCTAAATTATGTCACCAATCATCATCATAATTCCTTATATTTTGAAGCAATGGAAACCACCGTAAGAAAAAAGAAGATTAAAAGTTTGCTTATTCTCTCTCTCTTTCTCTGTCTCTGTCTCTGTCTCTGTCTCTCTCTTTCTCTCTCTTTTTGTCCCCCCCCAAAGCAACAGTAGCCATTCAACAGTCTTTAAATTGGCACATATTGCAAAATGCTGCTTTTTTTTCCTCTTGGCAGCAACTCAGTAACTCTGGAAGAATGTTACACCTCTACCCCCTGTGGAGAAAAGGTCACACCTTTGCTGTAACATGCCTATTACTGAAAGTTGAAGGGGAGGGTAGAGGGGGAGAAAAGTGTGGTACATTAGTGAGATCAGTTGAAGGGTATGAAGAATGAGCAATGAAGGCAATAACTGAGAGAGAACAGACTTCCTCACCACACACAATTAACTTGGGGATTTGGGGAGGGGGGGGAGGTCCTCATGCTAATTCTGTATTAAAAATACAAGGAAATGAGGGGCTGGAGCAAAATTTATTATGCCTCTGGTGAATTCAAAAAGGCCAGCCATAGTGACTTGGCAACCATGATCTCAGACAAGGCAACAGCAAAAACCAAAATGGTTCTAGATCTATAAAGGTTTTCTACCGCCTATAAAAATGTGAACGCCTGATAAGAACTTTAACAATTTTAATTAAATTACCATATCCAACTAAAAAGCTGATTTTATTTATAAAAACAGAATAGGATTATGAAAAAAGATCACGAAGGAATGATAATAATAACAATATAACATTATATAATACATAACAATAATATAATATAATAATAACAATAACTTATATAGTGCTTACTATGTACCAGATACTGTGCTAAGCACTTTAAAATTATCTCGTTTGAACTTTAAAATAACCCTGGGAGGTATGTGCTATTATTATCCCCATTTTACAGATGAGGAAACTGAAGAAAAAATGGTTAAGTGACTTGCCCAAGGTCATACAGCTAGTGTCTGAGGCTGGATTTGAACTCAGGTCTTTCAACTCAGAACTCTATCCCCATTCAGTCGTGTCTGACCCTCCATGATCCCATTTGGGGTTTTCTTGGCAAAAGTACCATGATATCAATCGCCTATGAAAAGTCAATTTCTATATTTATACCTTTGAAATGTTTTCTATATTTATAACTTTGAAAAGAGTTAACTTATTTATGCCTATGAGAGAATTTATGCTCTCCAACTTCTTCAGCATTTGAAAGCATGATTCCATCCATGTGATTCTTACAGAACGTCATATAATCACAGAATCTCAGAACTGAAAGCAACCTCAGAGCCACCATATCTAATGGTTACCTGAATAAAGGGCCCCACTTCAACATGAAGAAGAAGAAGAAATGTGTAAAACACTGTGCTAAGCACTGGGGTTGCAAATAGAAAAATAAGGCAATCTCTGAACTCAAGGATTTCACTTTCTAATAGGAGGTTTCAGCTACAAATCTGATTATTAGCAAGTGGTCATTTTGACTGCTGGAGGACCTCAAGTAAGGAGGTCTTCTACCTCTAAGGCAGCTCATTCCACTTCTGGCTGCTGTAATTCTTAGCAATTTTTTTTACATAAAACCTAAATGTTTAAATCTTTGCAAATTCCACTCATTTCTCATAGTTCTACCCTCTGAAGTCTAGTAGAACAATTCAATCCCACTTTCCCATAACATCTGTTCAGATATTCTTAGATCTCCATGATGTTCCACTCCCTCTCATGTCTTTTTTCCTTCAGGATGTCATCCTTAGCTCTTCTTTTAACTGATCCTCATATGGCACTATACTAGCTACCCTGTTTAGGAAACACCCAATTCTTGTTGGATCTAGGTACCCAGAACTGAACACTGTAGTTCAGGTATGGTCCAAGTAGAAGACAATCCAGGGGATCTATGATTTCTCTCTTTACAGACACTATGCCTCTATTAATGTAGTCTAAATCTACATTAGTTTTTGGTTTGGTTTTTTTTTTGGTTGTCACATCACCCTGATAATTTGGACAAGGCTTGTAGTCCATTAAAACTCCCAGAATTTTTTTAAGTAAATGGCTTTCTAGCTATACCTCCTCCATCTTGTACTTGTGAAATCCAACAATGCAGAATACAATCTCCTTATCTTGGTAAAAATTTTCATGATTTCCTATGAAGAAAAATATCAGTATCTGGTGGCTCAATCTAAACTGGCTAGGCTACTGTTCCTTGGACAACAGGTGTATAGTTTGTGGTCAGGCTTTTCAGCTTTGTGCATTCTGCTGACACAGATTTTAAGATTACAGGACAATTCTTCATGCCACAATAAGAGGCATCAGGAACTGGAATGAAAAATGTTTTTAACACTAAACTGAAAATACTTCATCTCATTCAAATGGTAATTCTTATTTAACTCTAGTTACTAAATAGTTTAACATTCATATAAATGAAAGAAAGGCTCTCACTACACAGAAAAAAACAGTTCAGCAGACCATATTAATAGCAAAATATACCAATTTTCAAATATCACAAATTTGGGGATAAAAGTGGGGAAAGGGTGATATTTATTTCACTTACCAGATTTGTCCTACATGGGCCAGCGAAAAGTAGAGAATCCAGAGTATAGCCATGAGAATCATATTTGCACAACTAGTTATTGTTACGAAAGCTGAAACTCCTAGGCCAAGAAGAGATATTGAATCCAAGATGAAGTCCATATATGACCAATCCAAGAACCAGATGATTGTTGGAGAGTAACTGAAGGAATCCCAGGCAGATTTACCTCTGAAGTACTGCTGAATTTGCTTTAGGTACAGTTTGCTTGGCAGGAGTCCCTTTTCTCCAATCAACTGTTTATTTTGATTATAAGCCACCAAGAATGCCACAACTGTGAAGGAAACACAATTAAAGAGCAAATATGAAAAACGAATTAAAACCAGTTACCTGAATCCAATGAGAATTGCTTAGGTGTGTAGATGAAACCATGTTGTGTGAGTAGAAAACAGAAAAGTTAACCTACTGGGTCAGGAGTTTAGCCTATGGTTTTAAGGAATTCTGAAGTTGTTGTAAAATCTTAGAAGAGAGATAAAGCAGGAAGGATTGTAGAGTGAATAAGCTCTTCTTTCCAAAGAAGATAAACAAGATAAATAAAGTTTTTGGCTTACCATATTTTAACTCATCTACCATTTAGAAAATAGTATTTTGGGGTATGTGGAAAAAGCTCTCAAAATTTCTTACTACAATGAAAATAATCCAATCAAAAGACCTGTCACCTTTCTTTCAAAAAAAGAGAAATGATTCAGAAAAACCTGAATCCAGAACTTTGTCTCCATCATTTACCTCTTCATTCATCATCACAACATTTTGATGACCTTACTACTGAAAATCAATGGAAGTACTCTATGGCACAGATTCTTAACATGAGGTCCATAAATTGATTTTTAAATATTTTGATAACTATGTCAACATAACTGGCTTCCTTTGTAATCCTATTTGCTGCATTTCATGCAATTAAAAACATTATTCTGAAAAGAACACCATAGACTTCACCAGGTGTCTACAACACAAAAAAGGTTAAGAAACCTTGCTCCATAAAAACAGTACAACTTAAAATATCATTTACATCTTTATGTTTGCCTTTACTTATAAAGATAAAATTGATAATAAATCAGAATTTACAAAGCAATTAGCTATACTCTCTGACTTTATTAAATCCGTATCTAATAATTCCCAAACAAAAGTGACAGATCCATAGCAGAAATCACTTTCCTACCCTGGGATTTCATAACATCTTCCCAATGCATTATATTATGCACACTAGAATAATTTATAAAGCATTTACTCTGTTCCAGGCACTGTAGTAAACACCGGAGATGCAAAAATGGGGGGAGGGAAGGGTGAGGAATAATCTCTGCTCTCAAGGAGCTCACAGTCTAATGGGGTGAGATAACACGCAAATAACTATGTAAAAACAAGATGAACACAGAATAAACTGGAGATAAGCTCAGAAGCAAAGCACTAAGGAGGACAGGGAAATTTTACAGAGGATGGGGCAGAATGAGACTTAAAGGAAGTCATAAAGTGGAGATGAAGAGGAATAGAATTCCAGCTATGGGGGAAATAGCCAGTGAAAATGCCCAGAATTGGGAGATAGAATGTCCACACACATATCTGTGTGAGGAACAGCAAGGAGGCCAGCGTCACTGGATCACTGAGTATGTAGTAGGAAATGCAAAAAGACTTCAAAAGTAGGAAGGGGCCAGGTTATGAAGGACTTTAAAAGTCAAAGTACTTTATATTTCATCCTACACACCACAGGAAGTCACTATGAATAAAGAAATGATGTGGTCAGACCCGAATTTTGGGAAGATCATTTTTACAGCTGAGTGGAGGATGAACTGGAGTGGGGAGGGACCAACCAGCAGGCTATTGCAATAGTTCATGCATGAAGTGGAGAGAGCCTGCACCAGAGTTGTTGAAGTGTCAGAAAAGAAAAGGGTGATTATGAGAGAGAGGTTATGAAGGCAGAAATGACAGGGCTTGGAAACTAATTAAATAGAGAGAATAAGAGTGAAGAATCAAGGAGCACACCTGGATTGATGAGTCTGAGTGACTGGGAGGATGGTGGTACCCTCAACAATGATAGAGAAGTTAGGAAGAAGAGAGGGTGTGAGACGAAAGATGATGAGTTCCATTTTAAACATATCAGGTTAAGGAGGTCAACGAGTTTAAGATAGCCAATAGGCATCATTTTCTACCTAAAACACAAACTATCATTAGCAGCTCAGTGTCCAGGAAAGATCACTGAACTTGTAATCAGAAGACATGCGTTTGAATTATAGTATCATAATATCCAAAGCTAAAAGGGATCTTAAAGATTATCTAGTCCAATATCCTCATGTTACGAAGGAGTAAACTGAGGCCCAGAGAAGCTGTCACTTCCCAGGCCCACACAAATAGTAAGCAGCAGAGTTGGGATGATCAGGGAACCAGTAACCCCACCATAAAGACCCAGAAGGGGGCTCTCTTTCATCTAAGGAACTGCCCAATTTATGGAACACCCTTGCCACATCTGTTAAAAAGCACTTCGGTCATTGCCTAGCATATAGTAAGTGCTTTAAAAAATGTTTATTGACTGATTGACTAGGTTTGTGACTGAGTCTTTTAAAGACCTGATCCCAGTGATCTTTGAGAGACCAGTGCCTACTCTCACTTCTTCTAGAACATGGGCAAAGAAATAAAAGTAGTCTCAGGCAACAGTGTTGCTGTACCTAGGGTTACTGATGAAGCCACTGCAGTTATCTATATGGAATAACCCTGGCGCACAATAAATTAAGTAACCAACCAATCCCTGCTGATTCTATAGCTGTTCTGATTGTGTATTACCTCCATGATACCCTCCATGTGACATTTGTAAAGCACTTGGTACAGTACCTGGCACACAGTAGGTGCTTAACAAATGTTTGTTCCCTTCTTCTTACTATGTGCCAGGCACTGTTGGGGATACAAAGAAAGGTCAAAAAAAAAAAAAGGTCACTTCACTCAAGGAGCTCACAATCTAATGAGGGAGATAACACGAAAACAATTATGTACAAATAAGATATATAAAGTATAAACTGGAGATTATCACAGAAGGAAGGAAGGGCATCAGGAAAGGCTTTTTGTTAAAGAATTTTGTGGTTGACTCTGATACCTGCTAGATGTGTGATTATATGTAAACTACTTCATTTTGTTAATCCTCAAATTTTTTATCCATAAAATGGTAACAACACTTGAACTTTATAAACTGTTAAACATGACATAAATGTAAGCTATCATATAAAGCTCATTCTTCCCAAGTTTTCACTAACATACTTACCTAATATGATTTTGTATGACAGTAATCATGACAATTTAGAATTACATTTTTGAAGGTGATACTAAGACCTCTGGAGACCAAAATTTAGCTTTTAATTAGCTTCATAAAAATATCTGTTCCTAGGAACGCAGAAAAACAAAACAGCTTTCAGAATCCTTTCTTAGATTCTAATTTTCATCACTATTTCATTTCTGATTCAGATAATACAACCTATAGAAGGCACACTGATTAGAAGGCCAAACCTCCCACATAAAAACAACAGTTCTAATTTTTCCTTTGGCCAAATAATAAGCTTATTTATTGTACTTATCAAAACTAACATTCATGTGTACAAATTCACAAAATGTAATAACATTTCTCATTGCAAAGAATAGTATAAGGGAAACAGTTCCTATGTTAAGTAGCTTTACATCCCAAAATAACAAATCCCAACAAAAAATGCAGATTCGTCTTGGCAGCCAACTTTTAGAAGCTATGGAGGGTTCATATTAAGATTGGTGACTTGGTTTAATACAGCAAGGTTTTTTGTATTTTGTTGGGATTTTGGGGGGGGGGCAGTGGTTGTTTATTTATTTTGCCAGTATTATTGAAAAGACTTGTATAGTAAAAGCAAGCCATTTTGTTTCTGGCTCAAACCCACCTAGGTCTCCAGAGTCATCTCTTAAAATGCATTCGGTCTTCAAAATTGTGATTTTAACAAGTCACTGTAGTTTTCTACTTTAGCTAAGCACTGAACAAGCTAAAAATAAGCATCAAAAGTTTTTAAAAAACATTACAACCCTCAATTAATTATAAGACACAAAGCTAGAATTTGATGTGCCACAGGGAAAAAAAAACTAGTTCTCTCCAAGGTTCTCTCACATTTTTCAGAATCCCTGTTAGGCCATGGTCACTTATATGTTAAAGTTCAGAGGGACCTTGGTCATCATCTAGTCCAATCCTCTTACTGTGCAGATGGAAAACTGAAGACCAAAGCAAGAAATGACTTGTCCAAAGTCATCAGGTTTTCAGCTTACAATAAGTTTCTCAATCTCTTTAGTAGAAACATTTGCATTAATTTTCTAATCTATAAACAAGAATGTTATCATAAATAGCAAACGAATGATTATGTAACAGACTAAATCATCAAATTAATGGTAGTTCACACCAGTTAATGGAAACATAAAGTGAAATCTCTAAACCTAAAATCTCTACTGTCAAATTCAACTATTTTTTATTACATACTCTGCCAATCATCAGCAAACATTTATCAAGCAACAACTAAAGACACAGTATTGTTCTTAACAGTATTGAGGATAAAAAGAGTACAACTCAGCTCCTGCCCTGTTAGAGCTTATGGTCCAAGAGAGATATGATACAAATAACTAAGAATACAAGGTCTAATACAAAGTTGCTATATTGGAAGCATAAAAAGTTTTTTTTTTCCAGGAAGGGAAAGGTTAAAACCAGCTGGAGGAAATAGGGAAAACCTCTCAGGAGAAATCATATATCAATAGAACTCCAAAGGACCAACAGGAATTATGTGAGAAAAACTGGGTGAGGAGGACATTAAAAGGAGAAGGAATGACACACATGAAGGCAAAGGGGCAAGAAATGATAGGGCATGTTCTAGGAATACTAAGAAGTTTGGAAGCAAGACACTGAATCCCTATTCCTAATCATTTGTGATTCCTATCATAGGTCATCAGGAGCCTCCAAAGGTCATCAATCCTAGCAACCCCAGCTCTAATTAGTAACAGCTACACAGCTGAATTTCCCACTTGATTATGATCCATCCTGTCTCACATTGTTCTATATAACACGATTCCTAATGTAAGACTTTTTAAAAGCAACAACTTTATTGGAAAAATAAAATATATGAATTGTGCAGACTATATGTGGAGTTGTATATAAACTTTGATACACTGATCTCTGTAAACTGTGTCAAAATAACACTGTTCTTCACTTGAAAGAAAAAAATAATTATCTGACCACAAAATGCTTTATTAAGAAGGCCCAAAATGTCCTTATCATTTCAAAGAGGTATATTAACTCTAGGAAGTTTTGTACTCAGAAGCCAAGAATGTAATTCATGGAAATGCAGAAAATATTGCTTACATTTTCAAATGTACCTAAGTGAGAAAAGTAAGTGTAAGTGTAAGAAGTGAGAAGTAAAATGGGAAATTTGACACCTCAAAGTAAAATCTGAGAATATGAAAACAGATAAAATTACAATTCGAGGAATGAAAAGGTTATTCCTTCCTTCAGTATAGTAACATTATAAAAATGGTTGTGAATGAACAAGAATAAATTAACACTTCAAACAATGATAATCACTGAGGATACAGACAAGTTACACTGTAAGTAAGTATGTCATATCTTCACCTTTCTATTAAATTTCATCCAGAAAGAAGTGATACTGGGCTTACTATAAAGATGTGTAAAGGGATATCAACTTCAGTTAGAAATAAATCAACATATTCCATAAGTATTTCCTTTTTTCAATTCAACATGGAAAATTTAATTGAATCAGATTTAATTTTTCTTCTTTCAGATAAATGCTATAATCTACAAGAGGACCAACTCAGAACTGCTGTTCTCTCTCTAGTGGCTCTTGTTTAATCCATTTAAAATTCTACACTATGGCATAGAAACCTTACAAATAGTAAAAATAAAATAAAGGTACATATTGTAGCAGTACTCAAGTGGTACAGTTACTCTCTCTCCCTTGCTCTTTTTTTTTTTTTATAAACTAAAAGCATTTTACAGAAAAGCTTGTAAAACCAAGCAGACCATTTCATTAGAACAAGGGTGGACTGGAAGAGAGGAAAAGAACAAATCTCCCATAAAGTTTAAGAATCAATGGACACTCAAAAGTAACATAAAATGAAGCAACATTTTATATATCCTTTGGTACCATTTTGCTCCTCCAACTCTCCAAAAAGCAACTAAGAGGTTAGCAAATATGCATGTAAACTGAGATAAGTAAGCTTTGCAGCTTCAATCATCTTGTACTTTGGTTTTGTTTTTAAAAGAAGCCTGAGCTAAAAAAGCACTGGTAAGGCATAATTTACCTTAATTAACGGGGCAATAAGCTATACAATTTTCAAAAAGTGCTAATCAAATTTCCCTCAAAATGCTACAAAATCTATAACTGCTAATCAGTTTAGAAAAATTTAAATCAGCCCCTGTGCCATATACAATGTAAACAAGGGAAGAGTGAATTGGAAAAAATATATACACTATGGAAATTGCATAAAGTATACACTAGACATATAATGTTGCACAGGGCATAGCAATTTAGAAGAAAATACATTATTATAAACTGGCACATACAGTACAGCCATGAATCACAGCATTTGGTCCAAAAAAACAAACAGAAAAATAGCAATACTTTCAAAGTACAATTTTAAAAAGCAATTTTATCACTGAAACACTACAATCCTGGAACCAATAAGAAAAGTAATTTTTCTTACATGTTAAAAACTGCCTTTTACCCTGAGAAGTACTCCAAGTTCCTTCTTAAATTTTCTGTGTAGTCCTCAAAAAGTGGTTACAAATATTGAGTCATATCCTTGATTTCTAATGGTAGAAGAAAAATCTCTAAGCTATGCTAACTTAGCATATTTTCCATCCTCTTCTTTGTATACACATCGAAAAACACTATCACTAGTATAATTAAAAAGGGAACATCATTATATGAGATACTACAAAATTTCACTCCTATATATTTCTAGAGCTACATCCAAATACTTCTTAGTTTATTAAAATTAATAACTTACATTTATATAATACTTTATGGTTTGTGTAGAAGGAAGGGAAGGAAGGAAAGAAGTAGGGAGGGAGGGAGGAAAAGAAAGGAAGGAAAGAAGAGAAACAAGTATTTATTAAGGGTCTAGTATGTGTCAGGCAAAAACTGAGCACTTTACAAACATCTCATTATTTCACAACAGCCCTGGGAGGCTGAGAAATCTGAGACAGAAAGAAGTTAAGTGACTTGCCCATGGTCACACAGTCTGCAAGTATCTAAGACTAGCTTTGAATTCAAATCTTCCTGAGTCCAGGCCCAGTGCTCTATCTACTGTGCCACCTAATTGTCTGAGAGGACTAGAGAATGTCATTAAAGGATAGTTGGAACGAACAAAGCTAATGGTTAGCACAAAGTACAGAAGAACCAGGGTGAGGGGTTGGGAGTGAAGGGTGGGGATAATAGCTTTCTTCAAGGATATAGAGGGCAGTCATACAGAAGAGAGAGAGAATAGACTTGTTCTGATTTACCCTGAAGGGAAGAATGAGAAACAGCAGGTGGAAGCTGCTGAGAAACAGATTTAGGCTTGATGTTAAAAACAGACAAAGAAAAGGTAACTTCCTAACAATTAAAAGTGGCCAGAAGTAGAACAGGCTGTCTCACTTGAAGTATTCCAGTGTGGACAGTCAAGATGACCACTTATCGGCAATATTGTAGAGAGGATGCTTGTTCAAGGAAGTGCTTAACTAGATGGACTCTGAGATGGTTTTGGAATTCCAGCTCTAAGATACTGTAGTTATAAAACATCTTACATAAAATTAATAGTTCACATTTGTAGAGTTCTTTGAGATTTATGAAGTACTGTCTTCACAAAATGAATGCAAAGTATATAGTTCACTCACATAACTTAAAAGTAACAGAGTTTGGACCAGAACCCAGAGATTCTGACTCCAAGTCCAGAATTCTTACCATTACATCAAGCTGTCTCTTCAGACAAATATTAAAAGAGAGAACTTACAATGAGAAGTGCAATGGACCAAGTTTACTCAAATTAAGAAGTCTCTCCTAACTGATAAGGTACACATGCACACAAATATATATACACACACACACACACACACACATATATTCCATATCATCATATATGATATGCAATCACATGTTAGGTATAATTTAAATAATTATACATACATGGATGTGTAGATATAAAATATCTACATGTATATTACATATATACATGTATATGGGTGTGTATATATTTGCAATATAATTCAATACATAATGCATTTATAATGTATAAAAGTGTATACATGTATATGTGTATACATATATATCATGTTTTGCAGGAAACTTCTTATATACAGAAAATATCCCAGTAGCAGCTTAAATTATACATGTCATTTGGCAATATTTTCAAATTAACTCATTTATAATATAACATACATTATAATTATGTAGACATAAATATGCATGCATATATTTATGGTATAAATATGCTACACGTGTGTATATATATACATATATATATATTTCACTGTTATCCCATCTCCTAGACCTAGAAGTCCTCTTGGTCTATGAGCAGTACCAAAAAGTGTGTTCCAATCAATATTCCCAAGTAGCCGAATACTGTAAGCAGCTTTAGATAAAATGTTCTCATTCTTACCTGCAAACAAGATGACACTAGAAGACCAAGAAAGATAAAGAAAGTGTATTCCAATCAATATTACCAAGTAGCCCAATACTGTAAGTAGCTTTAGACAAAATATTCTCAATCTTACTTGTGAACAAGATGACACTAGAAGACCAAGAAAAAAATCAGTGTCTTGCTTGAGCAATATGGCTTTGCCAGAACACTAGAAGAATACACATTATGTCAAAAAATCACTCCATCACTAAGATCATTTCATCCTATCACATGCCCAGCAGTCTTTCATTTTATAAGCATCTTTTCCTTTTCTTTTTTAAAGAATCAAACAATCCACGCTAAACAAAATGATTAAACATGCAAGAAGGTAAAATCAACTAACAAATCAAATCGTTAACACTTCAATGTTTTACTTAAATAATGAAATAGGCAGGAAGAGCTACATTAGAAGAGCACACTAATTGTAAAACAAGGTCCTAAAGAAGAATGAAAGTAGGAAGAATTTGCTTTGCACACTGACAATGCAAACGGGAAAGCAACATGGAAGAATATAGTGAAAGTACTTAGAACAGCAGAAATTCAAATGCACTGACTGAATGATTAATATCAACATACTGCTGCAAGAGACTATTCATCCTATGACCAAAACCTTCTCTTTAATAACATCATCAAGCTAGAAACTCCCAAATCTATAGAAAAGCAAACAAAATCATAAGGCATAGAAAAATTATTCATATAGTAGATGCTGTCTTTAAGAAGCAGCCAAAAAATGCCTTCAATAAAACAATGACACTGTTATGGTAAAATCTGATGAGATAGAGAGGTAATGAGTTATTTTTAAAAGCTCTAAAAAGCACAATAAGAACTAAGAATTTTAACACAATCACAAGTATAGAAGCAGCTACGTGAAAATTGTAAGAGGAATTTCTTTAATAGTTACTGCATTACTACATAAAGTATCTTACAGTACACTTTTGGCAGACAATACCTTATCAGATGGCCTGGATTTAAAATACATATATACATACATATACACACACACATACACACACAGACATATGTGTGTGTGTTTATAGTCTGAGAACTTCGGTACATCATTCAATGAATAATAGAAATAAGAAGCATAAATAAGCTGTTGCTGCATAGAATGAAATGGGCACCCACAAAGGCTTTAAAATACCTATCAAAGAGAAATAGATCAGAAAATAGCATAGGCTGATCATGTAACATAACCTAAAGATAACAGACTGCAAGACCAAGTATTGCATTGATGCCCATCTAATGTTATTAGATACAAAGGATGGACCAGAGCAGGTTTGGAAGCTTTCCTCTTGAGAATGTATGGAAGATCATACGATCCTAACTCTCAAGCTGGAAGGGATCTCAGACACCATCTAGTTCAAGAACCTCATTTTATAAATGAGTAGAGTAGGCTCAGAGTAGTTAGCTCACTTGCACAAGGTATATACACAAGAATCATAAAAGGATAAGGTATGAATGGTCTGCAATCTACATTGTTAGATATCATGCAGATATCACCTATCCACACAAATACTGATAAAAGTATCTCTATTTACAAGTACAGATGAAGTAAGGTAAATTGAAATTTATTTTTTTACTTATTTTTAGTTTACTTTTTCTTATTCTATTAATTTATTTATTTTTCGTTTTCAACATGAACTTCCGCAAGATTTTGAGTTCCAAATTTTCTCCCCATCTCACCCCTCCCCCATCCCAAGATGGCATGCATTCTGAATACCCCTTCCTCTAATCTGACCTCCTTTCTATCACCCCCCCTTCTCTTATCCCCTTTCCCTTCTATTTTCCTGTAGGGCAGGATAGCTTCCTATACCCCATTACCTGTAAATCTTATTTCCCAGTTGCATGTGAAAACAATTTTTAACATTTGCTTTTAAAACTTTGGGTTCTAAATTTTCTCCCTTCCTCCCTCCCCACCCACCCTCATAGAGAAGGCAAGCAACTCAATACAGGTTCTACATGTGCAGTCATGCAAAACACTTCCATGGTAGTCATGTTGTGAAAAACTAACTATATTTCCCTTCATCCTATCCCGCTCCCTGTTTATTCTATTTTCTCTTTTGACCCTGTCCCTCCTCAGAAGTGTTTGCTTCTGATTATTCTCTCCCTCAATCTGTCCTCCCTTCTATCATCCCCCGACTCTATTATCCCCTTCCCCCCTATTTTCCTGTAGCATAAGATAGCTTTCCATACCCAATTGAGTGTGTAAGGTATTCCCTCCTTAAGCTAAATCTGATGAGAATAAGATTCACTTATTCCCTCTTACCTTCCCCCTCTTTCCCTCCACTATAAAAGCTTTCTTGTCTGTTTTATGTCAGATAATTTACCCCATTCTACCTCTCCCTTTCTCCTTTTCCCAATATAATCCTCTCTCACCCCTTAATTTTATTTTTTAGATAACACTCCTACATCTTCAACTCACCCTGTGCCCTCTATCTATCTCTCTCTATACATACACACACACACACACACACACACACACACACATATATAATTTTTCCCTCCAACTACCCTAATACTGACAAAGGTCTCATGAGTTACAAACATCATCTTTCCATCTAGGAATGTAAACAGTCCAACTTTAATAAGTCTCTTATGCTTTCTTGTTCCTGTTTACCTTTTCATGATTCTCTTGAGTCTTGTATTTGAAAGTCAAATTTTCTATTCAGCTCTGGTCTTTTCATCAAGAATGCTTGAAAGCCCTCTGTTTCACTAAATATCCATTTTTTCCCCTGAAGGATTATACTCAGTTTTGCTGGATAGGTGATTCTTGCTTGTAATCCTATTTCGTTTGACCTCCAGAATATCATATTCCAAGTCTTCCAGTCCCTTAATGTAGAAGCTGAAAATCTTTCGTTTCCACAATACTTGAATTGTATCTTTCTGGCTGCTTGCAATATTTTCTATTTGACCTGGGAATTCTGGAATTTGACCATGCCAAACTGTGCTCCTCTCCCAGCCTGGCGCAATAGATCTTTCCAATCAACCACCCAGGCTGTCTTGGGCTAGACATTTGTTTCACCCTGTCTTTTTGTGGGTTCTGCTGCTCTAGAATTTGTTTAGAGTCATTTTTACAAGTATTTGGAGGGGTGTGGGGGAGAGCTCAAGCAAGTCACTGCTTTTACTCTGCCACCTTGGCTCTGCCCCCTTATTTTTAGTTTTCTACATTCACTTCCCTAATATTTTGAGTTTTAAATTTTCTTCCCTTCCCTCTCCTCTCCCCTCCCCAAGATCGCATGCAATCTGATATAGGCTCAATTTACGCATTCATATTAAACATTTTTTCACATTAGTCATGATGTAAAGAAGAATTAGAACTAATGGGATGAACCACAAGAAAGAAGAAAAAAACAACAAACAAAAAAAGAGAGAGAGAGAAAATAGTATGCTTCTATTTGCATTCAAACTCCAAAGTTCTTTCTCTGGATGTGCATTGCATTTTCCACTGTGAGTCTTTTGGAGTTGTCTTAGATTCCTGGACTGCTGAGAAGAATTAAGTCTGTCAAAGTCAGTCATCATACAATGTGGCTGTTACTGTGTACAATGTTCCCCTGGTTCTGCTCATTTAAGTGAAAATTTTCTTAAAAATTGAAAGAGGAGGTTCTGGCTTATCTGACCAACAAGACAGCAGTATAGATACTTTAGCTAGAGCCCATTAACTCTCAAAAACTCACAAAAATGGTAATGGTATGACCTTTTGATGAGTCCAAGTTTTACAGAACTGTGAAGTTTGCATTCAGTCAAAGGGCCACACCTGAGGACCTAGAGAGCCACACGTGGCCTCGAGGCCACAGCTTCCCCACCCCTGCATGGCTTATAACATATGCCACAATAAATTAAAAATGGATATGTGAATAAATATTAAAGATAATACATAAAAATTAGAAAAGAAGCAGATCATATACCTTGATTAACCAAAAAAAATAGGGCCAATTACAAAACAATAAACAAATAATTTTGGTTATATAAAATTGAAAAGCTTCTGCACAAACAAAATTAGTGCATCTAAGATAAGAATGGCAATAATCAAATGGGAAACAAAGGATCAAATTTCTCAACTGAGTGCTTGGTATCCAAGATATATAGGCAACTAACTCACATATATGCATGTATTACGTATATATATGTGCATGCATGTATAACCAAAAGTCATTCCCCCCAATAGATAAGTGGCCAAAAGATTGGAACAGTTCTCAAAAGGACTGCAAACTATTAACAAAAATATGAAATAATGCTCCAAATTACCAATAATAAGAGAAAAACAAATCAAAATAAACCAAAGGTATTACCTCCTACTCAGCAAATTGACAAAGATGACAAAATATGGAAATAATCAATGTCAGAGGGGTTGTGGGAAGATAGGTATATTAGGGTATCAAACTATGAATCAGTACAACCATTTCAGAAAGTAATTTAAAATAATACAAATGAAGTAAACAAGATGTCCATACCCTTTAACCACTGGAGAAAATATGGCAAACCACTCCAGTATCTTTGCCAAGAAAACCCAGTACTAAATGGATAGTACTAAAATGATAAAAGAGATGACATCAGAAGTTGAGTCCCTCAGGTTAGAAGGTGTCTAATACATTACTGGGGAAAAGTGGAGGACAATTCTGTAGAGGACAATTCCAAGTGGCTCCAGCACTAATGAAGCAGCTGGGCCAAAGTCAAAAGGAAGCTCAGCTGTGGGTATGTCTAGTGACAAAAGGAAAGTCCAATGCCATAAAACTCTATATTGCATTGGAACCTGTAATGTGAGATCTATGAACCAAGGTAAGCTAGATATGGCCAAACAGGAGATGAAAGATTTAACATCAACACCTTGGGTGTCAGTGAACTTAAATGGACAGGAATGGGTGAATTTAATTCGGGTGATCACTACATATACTAGTGTGGGCAAGAATCCCTGAGAAGAAATGGAGTAGTCCTCATAATCAATAAAAGGGTGAGAAAAGCAGTACTGGGGTAAAATCTCAAAAATAAAGAATGATATCTGTTTGAATCTAAGACAAATACTTCAATATCACAGTAAACAGGCCTATGCTCCAACCACTGATGCCAAAGAGAACAAAGTAGATCAGTTCTATGAAGACCTACAATATCTTCTAGAAATAACACATACACAAAAAAAGATGTTTACCATAGGGGATTGGAATGCTAAAGTAGTAAATCAAAAGATAATTGGAATAACAGGCAAGTTTGGCCTTGGAGTACAAAATGAAGCAGGGCAGAGACTAATAGAGCTTTGTCAAGATAACTCACTGGTCGCAGTAAACACTCTTTTTCTATAACCCAAAAGGTAACTCTACACATGGACATCACCAGATGATCAACATAAAAATCAAATTAATTATATACTTTTCAGACAAAGTTGGGGAAGCTCTGTACAGTCAGTTAAAACAAGACTTGGAGCTGACTCAGACCATGAGCTTCTTATTGCAAAATTCAAACTTAAATTGAAAAAGGTAGGGAAAATCATCAGACTATGTATGACCTAAATAACATCCCTTATGAATACGAAGTGGAGGTGATGAACAGATTTAAGGGATTAGATCTGGTAGAGCGTCTGAAGAACTATAGGCAGAAGTTCACAATATTATACAAGAAGCAGCAACAAAAAATTACAAAGAAAAAGAAAAGCAAGAAAGCAAAATGGATGTCTGATGAGGCTTTACAAATAGCTGGGGAAAGAAAGAAAGCAAAAGGGAAAGGTGAAAGGGAAAGCTATACCCAATTGAATGCAGAATTCCAGAGAAAAGCAAGGAGAGAAAGGGTTTTCTTAAATAAGCAATGCAAAGAAAGGAGAAAACAATAGAATAGGAAAGAAGAAATTTCTTCAAGAAAATTAGAGACATCAAGGTATGATTTCATGCCAAAATGTGCATGATAAAAGACAAAAATGGCAGGGATTTAACAGAAGCAGAAAAGAACAGATTAAGAAGAAGTGGCAAGAATACACAAAAGAACTATACAAGAAAGATCTTAACATCACTGATAATCACAATGGTGTGGTTATCGATCTAGAGATAGATATCCTGGAGAATGAAGTCAAGTGAGCCTTAGGAAGCATCGATAACAATAAGGTTAGTGGAGTTGATGGAATTCTAGCTGAGCCACTTCAAATCATAAAAGATGATGCTCTTAAAGTGCTGCACTCAGCACATCAGCAAATTTGGCAAATTCAATAGTGGCCACCAGATTGAAAAAGATCAGTTTATGTCCCAGTCCTAAGGAAGGGCAATGTCAAGGAATGTTCAAATTACCAAACAACTGCACTCATTTCATATGCCAGCCAGGTCATACCGAAGATTCTGCAAGCTAGGCTTCAGCAATATGTGAACCAAGAATTATGAGAAAAGCAGGCTGGTTTTTGAAACAGAGGAACTAGAGACCAAATTTTCAACATTTGCTGGATTATGGAGAAAGCAAGGGAGTTCCAGAAAAATGTCCACTTCTGTTTCATTGACTACACTAAACCTTTGACTATATGGATCACAACAAAACATGGCAAGTCCTTAAAAAGATGGGAGTCCAGATCATCTTACTTGTCTCCTGAAGAATCTATATTCAAGCCAAGAAGCAACAGTTAGAACTGAACATGGAACAAGTGATTGGTTTAAGATTAGAAAAGGAATACAAGGCTGTATATTGTCATCTTATTTAAGTTATATGTAGAGTACATCAAGCAAAATGCCAGGTTAGATGAATCAAAAGTCATCATTAAGGTTGCTGGGAGAAATATCAACAATTTCAGATATGCAGATGATACCACTCTCATGGCAGAAAATGAAAAGGATAATGTCACCCTCCTGAGGAGGGTATAAAAGAAGAGGGTGTAAAATCTGGCTTAAAGCTTAACATCAAAAAAAAAAAAACACGAAGATCTTGGCAACTGGTCTCATCACTTCCTAGAAAATAAGAGGGAGGAGAAATGCAAGCAGTATCGATTTTATATTCTTGGGCTCGAAGATTACTGTAGATGGTGACTGCAACCATGAAATTAAAAGACGTTTGCTCCTTGGAAGGAAAGCTATCACAAATCTAGACAACACACTAAAAAACAGAGACATCACCTTGCTGACAAAGGTCCATATGGTTGAGACATCACCTTGCTGACAAAGATCTATATAGTCAAAGCTATGGTTTTTCCAGTAGCAATGTATGGCTGTGAGAGTTGTACTATAAGGAAGTCTGAGCACCACAGAATCAATGCTTTTGAACTGTGGTGCTGGAGAAGACTTTTGAGAGTCCCTTGGACATCAAGGAAATCAAATCAGTCAATACAAAGATACTAACTCAGGCTATTCACTGGAAGGTCAAATACTGATGTTGAAGATTAAATACTTTGGCCACAAAATGAGAAGATGGGACTCACTGGAAAAGACCCTAAAGTTGGGAAAAACTGAAGGCAAAAGCAAAAGGGGACAGTAGATGATGATTTGCTGATTTCTTTCTTTTTCATCTTTTTATTATCTTTTAAAATATTCTTTGTTATGTGGGATGGTTCTCTGAGAGAGGGAAGAGAGAAGGATAGAGGGAGAAAATTAAGTGATGTAAAAATGAAGATAGCAATAAAAATGTGTTTTAAAAATATTACAAGAGAAAGGAAAATGAACCAATTACTGATTAAACATGGAATCCAAAAGGATGGAAGAAGAAATTCCAGAATGATTTACAGGATAAACAAAATGTACAAGATAAGAAATTAGGGATAAATATGCTATAATTTATATGTTATAATTTATTTCCTTGATGGGAAAATTTTAAAAATTAGTAGATTAAAAAAACTTTTGTACACAGTCAAGAGTTTCTACAAAGAACTGAAAGGGAGATCAACAATTTTGTAATACAAAAATACTGATGCAGAGAAATATTTGGTAGAAGAAAAGTAAAAGGCAATAATGGTAAAAGCAAACAAGATAACTTTATAAACCAAGGCCACTGAACTTGAAGACATGATGCACAAAGGCACCTTAAAGATTGTAGCCTCCAAGAAGAAAATAATAACTTGAATGCCATGATGAAATCAGTAAGAGAAGGAAACTTCCCAGAACTTCTGAATACAGAAAACAAAGTACTCATAGAAAGAATTCACAGAACAAATTTCATTAATCACAGATGGGAATGGAATAATATAATCTAAAAAGAAAAGCAGAAATAATATGCTAGATATTCAACAAGAAAAGCATTTGATACATTTCTGCAGAAAAAAAAAAGCAGAATACTTACCTCACAAAAATGTAAGCATAAATAAGTACAATTACCAAAGAAAAATACATAATATAATAAATTATCCCATATTTAGAGAGGTTTGCTTTTTCTAAAGAAAAAGAGACATGAGGGATCATCTAGCAATTAAAAAGCACACTGAGGAGTAGAAATGTAAGTAGAAATTAAAGCAACAAGAAATGTGATATGGTCTAAAATGTATAGTCATCCTACAGGTGAAGTAATATATTTTGTGAGGGAAAATTCCATTGTTGGAAGGTTCATAAATGGGCAGAGGAGAGGTTTAGACAGGGGGAATAGGTCATGTACTTTTATCAGGTTGGTCAGTGAACAGTGAAAGAATGACTCTATAAGAAGTCTTAAGAAGAACTGATTTCTCTCAGCAAGAAATGAGACTGCATGAGATTGAGAGATAAGGCAAAAGGATTGCAACTGGAGGAAAAATAACAGAAGAGAGACCTAATTTGGGGGTAAAGGGTCACAATGAAGAACATTTCCTCAAGGGAAGAAATATATACCAGCAAAATGAAATTGGTTCTTCATAATGAATTTACTGAGGATGGGAGGAGGTTGAAGCACTGGGGTACTGCACTATCTTGGCCTAAAAGGAAGGATTTTCAATCTACTAGACCCAGCTACAACTGAGAAAAGTAAGGGAGACATGGATACAGAGATGAGATGGTATGGCCAATGGGAAACAATCAGGGGGGTGAACAGACAATAAAATGTGGATCACAAGATTTCGGATATAGGGTAACTCCTTTTTTGTTTATTTTTATTTTTTATTCTAAATTTAAACAAATAAAATGAAAATTTCCTTACACAAAATAGAAAAAGAAAAAGGATTACACATAAAACCATGAATCTCTATTATGTATGGCTTGTTTTTCCATTTAGGTATATAATAAATTCAATATGTAACCTTCAAAGTTGTCCTGCTTGCCTGTGTTTTCCTCTGGCCTTCCTTTTGTTCTCTTCTATGTTTATCAATAAAGATAAACAACGAAATTACATTCCCTTCTACACATTTTTAAATGCTTCAATAACCCTCTTTTTCACTTTTTTTCTTTTTAGCAAACCTCTTGTCAGCTATTCTCTCCCTCCAAGTTACCACACCACTCTGCAATGAGGTGGAGGGGAGGGAGGGGAGAGGAAGCAAGAAAACAAAAGCAAAAACCCTATAGCAAATATGCAGTCAACAATTTCTGTTATGGGGTACTGCTTCAGTATATACTACTTCCTTTATGACTTGATAATTCTAAAGTGAAGCACAACCGGAAAAAAAAGAGAGATAAAAGGGTAACAGCTTTAAAAGCAACATTATAGAAGTTGGTTCAAAAAGGAAGCTCAAATCCAATAATTAAAAATCTTTAACCCCATGAGGAACACAAAGTGATTAAAGAAACAATAAGGATATAGACCACATGAATAAAATTTCACAACATAACAGAAAGGAAAAGAATTAATGAAGAGAGCAAAGCGAAGAAAAACTTCTTAGAAAAATGCACAGAAAAAAAACTAAAATATAATTAGTTGGAGAGGAAGAAAGAAGGGGGGCTTTTGAACCAACCACTTACTAAGAGGAAGAACATAGGAAAAGCAGGAGAAAAAATAGTTAAATAAATGTTTAAACAGACAACGGAATTAATATAAATAAAATTCCAAAAACAGAGAAAAGGTTGACAAATGAAAGTGGAGATTGAGGACAGGGAAGAAAATCTATGAGAATAAGGTTGCATCAAAGTAATTTAAACAAATCGAATTATAAGGAATGAGTATGAATTGGAAAGAGGAAAGGAATTAAATATTTTTTTTGAAAAATAATAAAGGTACAAATTGATGAAAATATAAACCTGACCCTCATAACTTCAAGTAAGAATGTGTTAAACAATCCAATAAGCAAAATCCCTGAGTACCCAAAATTAAAAATCATCCAGAAAAATATAAAATAAGTTAATAGAAATCCAAAGAGACATTAAATAATCCAATATTTTTTTAAAAGAAAATAAACTAGATGTAAAGAACTACCAAAAGAAAAAAATTGAGCCAGATGGTTTACAGAAGAATTCTATCTGACTTTTAAAAATCAAGAACAACTTAAATAACTGAAAGGATATTCAGTGCTCATGGTGGGGCCATGCCAACATGATAAAAATAGTACTACTTAGACAGTAAATTTACAGATTAAATGCTATGTCAATCTACCAAAGAGATGTTTTACAGAGCTAGACAAAAAAAACAGCAAAGTTAACTGTGAGGAACAAAAGATCTAGAATGTCAAAGAGAATAATGAGAAAAGTAGAAATGAAGAGGGAATACCACTTGCTGATATCAAGCTATATTACAGCTTAACAATCATCAGAACTATTTGCTGCTGGTTTTAAAAAAGAGGGGAGGGCAGCTAGGTGGTGCAGTGAATAGAAAATCAGCTCTAGAGTCAGGAGGACTTGAGTTCAAATCTGACCTCAAACATTTGACACTTACTAGCTGTGTGACCCAGGGCAAGTCACTTAATCCCATTGCCTAGCCCCCCCCCCAAAAAATGAAAAAGTAGTTAAATGGAATATACCAAACAAGGAAGAATAAGAATCAAACTCATTAACAATGTTCAAATCCTAAATATAAATTACATAGGAAGGAATTTCTTATTTAACAAGAATTACTGGGAAAACTGAAAAACAATCTGGCAGAAATTAATTTTGGACAATTAATATTGTGCCATATTCCAAAATAAATTCAAAATATATATGTAATATGAATATTAAGTATCATAAAAAATTAGAAGAGAAGCATTTCATATACCTTTGATCATCATACTAGGAGGTAAGTTTTTAACCAAATAAAAAATAGAGACAATTACAAAAAGATAAAGTGGAGAATTTTTATTACATGAATTTGAAAAGCTTTTGCATGAATAAAATTAATGCAACTAGGATAAAAAGGGAAGTGGTCAACTAGACAAAAAAAAAGAGTTTATGTCAAATATCTTTGTAAAGATTTGGATATCCAATATATACAGTCAACTAACAGGAATAAATAAGACCAAAAGTCATTTGTGGCAAAGTGGTCAAATGATATGGAAAAATTTCTCAAAAGAATGGCAAAACAAATGAAAGGTTCCTCCAAATTACTACTAAGAGTAATACAAATCAAAACAACCCTGAGGTTTCACCTCACACCTATAAAAATAACAAAGATGGGAATAGTCGAAGTGGAAAGATGGGTACACTAAATGTATACTGGAGCTGTGAACTGATTCAGCCATTATGAAAAGCATTTGGGAATTATGCAGTAAAATGCCTATATCCACTGACCCAGAGATTCCACAGCCAGTAATATATACTCTAAGGAGGTCAGTAACAGAAAAATCTCATACATACCATAATATTTATAGGAACACATTTTTGCGGTAATAAAAAACTGAGAGCAAAGTTGCTCATCAATAGAGAAACTACTAAATAAATTGTGGCATGTGAATGTAGTAGAATATTAATTACTGTGTTGTAAGTAACAATGGACATGATGAATGCAAAAGAGCATGGAAACACTTATATGAATTGATGCAAAGTGAAGTAAGCAGAACCAGAAAAACAATGAGTGCAATAATGTAAATGAAAAGAACAATAAAATAAGTGAACTGAATTATGAGAAATTCTAGCTGTTTGGCCCCAAAGCAGATTTGAGAAGACACTTTCCTACTTCCCATCCTTCCTTCTTTGAAGAGGCAGGGGAATATAGGTATTGAACACTTCATATAATATCAGACTTTTTCAATATGTTGATTAGTTTTAATGAATTTTTCTCTCCTTTTTTCATCTTTCTTATCAGCAACAGCTCTCTGGGAGGGGATGAGGAGAGAAATCATAGTGGGAAATATAAGTGATATAAAACCAAAAGATATCAATTAAAATGTATTTTTAAGAAAAAAATCTGGAAGAATTTTGCAGCCAGCCAATTCTTGCAGCCTGGATGAAATATTTGAAAGGTGAAATTTACATAAATAATACACTACTATTACATTTGACCAGATTATTTTTTAAAACTACACTAATGTTGGAAAAAAATACTTTCAAGTGTTACAAAACACAAACTATATTCACGTATCTGGGATTCTGCCAAATACAGCCTTCCTCAACATGCTGCCAAGGCCTTTGCAACAACAGAACCTCTGACTTTCCTTGTTTCTTCCTTGTTTCTATTTTGTCTGTTTTCTGCAGCATATTGAAGCAATTGTTTTGCTTGGAAATACATTAAGTTAAATTAAATTTTAAAATGCCAGTTTGTGAAAGGGTAAAAATATTAAGCCTCAATCAAGACAAACCTTCAATTTTCAGAAATCTACAAATATGATAAAAAGAAAAAAAACTACTAATAGTGACAGATTAGAATATAAACCTGATTTGACGAAGTTCCATATGGCAAAAATTGTATCATTAAGGTTGGAGTGTGTGGTGTTTTGGGGGGAGGGGGGAGGGGGAGAAGAGACAGAGGAGAAGGGGAGAGGTAAGTTCTCTACTGCTTTTCTGAAAATTAGCATTTTCTGTATATGCCTGACAATGCTAAAAGCATTTAATCCAGAAATTAGATTAACTTCATTTTATAATAAATCAGCAAATTCATATTTATCATCCAAGAGATGCTTGATTGCTTAAAGTTCAACAGCTCATACTTCCATTTGAAACAATGACAGAAAATGTTCACAGGAAAAATTCATTATTAAATTTGTAATGACTGCTTGAATAAGCTACTCTTTTAACTGTAGTATGCCATACAAGATATTTTATGAGCATGTATGTTCCCAAAATTACAAAGTGACTTTAGATCTCTAAATACTCCTAGAGGAAAAAAAAGCACTCTCAATACTTCAATAAATTAGCACTCTCATCAACACAGGTACTCCCTAAAAAATTCAGACTTTATTCCATGCTCACCATCTTATCAGTGGCTATAGAGGACATAGAAAATGAGCCAAACAGTCAACTACTCACAATTCTCTGAATTTTTCTTCCTTTTCTCCTTTGGACTTCTCAACCTAAATTTCTTTTGTGGCAATAGATTTTCCTGCTCATCTACATCCCCTGAATTTTAGCACTCTGCAAACACCTTGGTACCAAGTTGGCCTGACTGTGGTTTGTGTCAATTTCCCAATTTGTATGTTACTTCTGAAGGCCCAGGCAGGTAATGCTCTTCCTTTAAGTAGGAGTTTACCTAATTATCCACACAAGTCAGCTCTTTCTTGAGTGGGATATGACCCTATGTTCTCAGGTAAGTCATTACCTGAGACTTGGCAGCAAGTCTAAACATCATTTGTTTGTTTGAATTATATGTTTTATCTAGATGCTGCAGAACCGTTTTGCTGAAAAAGGTAAAAAAGAAAAAAAGTAAAAGGGAGGAATGAGGGAGCAAATAGGATGATCTGTAGAAACTCAGGGCAATATTAGCTTTACATTGCTTTCCCATATATAGTGAAAATAGTCCTAATATCTTCTATTTGAGAGAATTAGAAGAGAGAATTAAAATCTCAATGAGCATGATGTCCTTGTTCAAGGTTCTGCTTGGACCATTAGAATCCATTTAGTGAACTGACTTTTCTAGTAAGTCAGGAATAGGAAACTTTTTTTTTCTATCAAGAGGTGCACACAGAAGGAGAAAGTTACTTTTAAAACAAACTAAACTGAAAGAAACATAACGTATATATTAGAGAATTAGAATTTTAGAACCAAGAGTCTTAAAGATGATCTGGTTTAACTCGCTCATTATACAAAGGAGAAAAATGAAGTTAAGAAGAGTGAGTTGATTTGTCCAAGATCACATAGCCAATAAGAACTAGAACTGGATTTATAACCCAGGTTTTCTGATTTCTAGTCTAAAGCTCTTTTTCACAACTCCATAATCTCTCACTCCCCAAGTAAAAAACAAAGCAAAAGATTAAACAGTCAGAAAATACAAAAAAAAAAAGTATTTTAATTTGCATATAATAGAAGTGAAGAGACAGAAAGAATTAGAAAATAAGAGATAGGAGAGAGAGAGAACATTTTTAAAAGAAAAAATATATAACACAAAAAGAAACCCGGAGGAATACATTTTCAGAGCTGAGGGTGATAAGCATTGATAGAAACACTATTTTTTGCTACATCCCTGAATGGTTCAGACAAAGTAGGCTATCATCTGTTACTGTCATTAAAATCCATCAATTAAAAATATGCCTTTCTGTCCTGGGAAATAGGTCATCTACTTTTATTTTTAAATTCTAAAAAACATTTTCTTAAAAATAAAAAATTGTTCTCATGAAATTCTAAATTTTTTTCACATATATGAACAGATTTCTTAAGTATTAGATATCGGGACTCTTGAGAGGTATGGATAAATTTATTAGATGCCACCTATAAGTACCATTAATATTCAATAATTTCTGTAATGTCTTTTCTTATACTTTCAAGAGCTTAGGAATGTCCTCATTCTACTGTATCTGAAGACCACAATCAGCACATATATTTCATTTTGCTGAGTCTTTTTTATTCCAAGACCAAATGTTACTTTTTGGTCTAGTTGCATGCTAGTACGGGTTGTATATATAGAAGGCACCAAATAAAAGCAACAAAAATAAACCTCTTCAAAACTCTTCAAAAATGATTAGCACCACTGTTCATAGCCTCTTCAATTATTCTTATTAGAGGCACCCTCTAAATGGGATAGCCACAGCAACATATTTTTTGAGCTATAGAGATGTGGCTAGATTCTAGAGCAATACTTAGCTAGATCTAATCAAGTGGTATTCCTAATCTCAGGTAAAGGTGTGAGATCTCCAGCAAAGTAAAACAAGTAAAGATAATACAATGACCTCCTTTGAAAGTACATGCAACATTCCACAACTGTAGCACCACCTTCCATTTTTTTAATTAACAGAAATCTATTTTTTTACTCTCTATTACCCCCTTACTACATTGAGAAAAAAAGAGAAAGAAAAAAGCCATGTGAAAAAATGTTCCAAATCACTACTAATAAGAGAAATGTAAAGATTCCATCTATTTCAAGTTGTCACTAAGCAAGATGACCAAAGTATTTAGGGATAGATCATATTTAAACATGCTTTGTTTTTCTCAGTGCCCTGAGAACTTTATTACCTAAATGAAGATGAGTATTATCAGAAAGCTCTTCACCCCTTTTCTTCTAATTTGGCTCAAATTTTGGCTCTGTCATTTAATACTATATATGTAGCCTTGGTAGAGTCACTTAACCATTCTGGGACTCAGTTTCTCCATCTGTGAAATGAGGGTGTTATACTCTTAGATGATCTCCCCATCTAACTCTATGATCCTAGATTAAGTAAATCCAATTTCTACCAGGAAAGTCACAAAACTTATTTAATAAATTTTCTGCCTCAATGCTAGTGCTGGTTAATGATTTATCCACATCTGTCCTTGGTTTAGTCACTTACCCAGGTTGTTTTAATAGATTTTCAATCAGTCTTTGGGGCACATGGCCTTATTCAAAGAGGTGCTCATAGCTTCGGTTACCAGCTGTGTCCTTTGTAGGACAACAACTTCCCCTGTGTTCAAAGATCTGCTATTTACAAGTTTGGGTTTAATTAAAACAGTATTTTTCTCTTGAATCCTGGATGATAAAACTGTCAGTGAACGACAGAAAATGCAAAGTCCAGGTGGGTAATCTAGTATTAACTGCTGCAACTAGCAAAAGATGGGAAAAACATCAGGCCCCTCAAAAAAGAACAATTGTATAATCAATCCATCTGCCAATTTTAGAAATTTTGCTAAGAAAAAAATGGTAGTGATTCCAATTTTTTTTTTAACAAGCCTTTACAGTTTACTAAGGAAAACTAAAACAATTTGTTTACACAAATGGGGTAGAGGATAAGGTAGAGAATAGAAAAATAATTTTGAAGCCAAATTAAAGGAGTAATTTTGTAGTTAAAGGTAAATATCAGGACCTAGAAGTGCCATACACATAGGTGTTTAATAAATATTTATAGAATATGAGAGAAAAAGTAATAGGTTCTCCTGACAGTATCTTGCCAAATGATTTGAATAGAAGGTTTTTGGACACTGGGAAGAATGTTTACATAATTCTGATCCAAGTATCATAAGTGTCTACAATTAAGCCCCTTTATTTGATGATCACTTTTGATCCCACTTACATTTTACAGGCAGCTAGATGTCATAGTACATAAAGTGTTTTGACTTAGTGTCTATAAGCATTGAGATTCAAATCCCGCCTCAGACACTGAGGGCTATCTGACCATAGGCAAGTCATTTAACCTATCTCAACCTGTTTCCCCAACTGTAAAATGGGCATAATAGCACCTACCTCCCAGGAGTATTGTGAGATAAAATATCTTCTATTTACAATGTATACATTTTGCACGTACAATTTTTCTGCATGTTATCTCCTTGTGAGCTCCTCTCCAAGGTGAGCACCTTGAGGATAAGGACAGCGTTTTTGCCTTTCTTTGTATCCTCAGTGCCCACATAGTAAGAGCTTAATAAATATTTGTTGACTGATTGCCATATATAAAACATTTTGCAAACCTTAAAAATTTAGCTAATAATAGCTATAAAAGTAATAGCTACCTAAACACTAGCTATTATTAATATTATTATACATAATTTTGCATTACATTATATGATAAGCCAGGTAGGTGGCACATGTTAAAAGCATGCCACAGAGCTTGCTAGCTGTGTAAGCTGAGGTAAATCACTTAATCTCTTAGTCAGTTTCTTCACTTGCAAAATAGGGATAATAACAGCACCTACCTCTCAGAGTTGTTGTGAGGATCAAATGAGTTTATATACATATATATGTATGTATGTATGTGTGTGTATGTATGCATTATATATAGTACTGTATAAACATTAAAGAGCTACTATAAATACTAGATGATGATGATGATAATTTGTACCAGCACAGGAACTCACTTCCTTATTCAATATATTTCCATTCAGTTAGAATTTGAATGCAGCTATGGCTGACCAAGATAGTTTCAGCTGAGAACCACAAAGATAGCCCCATATCATACTTATCTTTTGCACTCACATTGACACAATATTATCTGTTAACAGAATTCTAAGGGGCTGTCTAAAGAATGCCTAAGTTTACCATTCAAGATCCTCCAAAATCTGCCTTAAACCTATCTCCCACCATTTATTCCCTAACATGAATCCTCCCACTTCGGTCAGTACTCCTGCCTTGACCATTCCAGTCCACAATGTTCTCTCCTTCTTCTCAAACCCTTTACTATGTGTATTTTTCATTTTGTATTTAACCAAATACTACCTTCAATTATTATTTAAACATCTGTATATGTAAATACTAAGTCTAAGTACGTTTATATGCATGGGTATAACATATATATGCACATATACAGCAGTTAAATTGTAAATTCCTTAACAGCAAGGACTACATATTTATTGTGTAGCTCACATAGCTGAATACGATTATGCACATTCTAAGAGCTAAATATTTGTTGAATGACTCGGCCAAAATTCCTACACAATATAAAAACTACAAGTCCTAGGAATAGTGCAATATCCAATACACTAAAATTATAGTACAACTAAATGCCAAAATGTTTCATCCCTATTTGAGACTAATAAAATAAATTGTAGGGAAAATCAAAATTATGCAAAACTTTTTACAAGTTTCCCTGAAACACTCAAAGTAATTTTTTCATTTAGGAACATAAACAACACCAAGATATGTATACACATAAGTAAATATAAAACAGTAATTGTAAGGTGGGAAAGGATTGCCAAATCAGAACCAAGAGAGACCTTATATGGCAGATGGCGCCTGTCATGACCTTTGAAGAAAGCTAAGGTCAGGAGTAAGTGCATATGCACATATACGTCTGTGCTTGCATACATGGTTTGTGTTCCTAAATGAAAAGGTGAGTTTAGATCTGAAATGAATTTTTTTTTAAAGTTGAATAAGAATAAGCTAGATTCCAATAAGTGTGAATAACGAATCCTCTGAAGCAGTAGCACACAAATTCGCATATTTCCATTGGGCTGGAACCAATTGTGGTATTTTACATATCCACCATTCATACTATTAGAGACTTGCCTATACTACTATGTCGTAAGAAATGAAGAATTGATTTTCAGAGAAACAAGGGAAGACTTGTATCAACTGATACAGAGTGACCTGAACAGAACCAGAATAATTTATGCTATAACAACAATATCACAAAAATGAACAATTCTGAAAAACTTAAAAACAATGATCAGTTATGATTCCAGAGGAGCAATGATGAAGAATGGTATTCATCTCTAGACAGAGAGGTGATAGACTAATATGCAGAATGAGAAACAAATTTTTGGACGTGACAAATATGGGAATTTGTTTTGCTTGACTATGCTTAAGGTTTTGTTTTTCTCCCCTTCCTCAACTCTGCAAAGAAAATGTAGAAAAAAAAATTGATAATTGAAAAAAACAAAATGTAATTTTTAAAAAGTCTTCCTTAATTTTTATTTTCTCCTAAATATCCCCCCGGCATGGGGATAAACCCCACATCCTCCCGCCTATGGCTTCAAATTTTCACAACTTTAGTGATATGAGAATTTTGTTGCTTCAGTTACTGCACCAGGCTTAAGACTTTGTTGTTGTTGGTTTTAATTCTACACAGATCTTAGTTTATTTATTCAGCAAATATTGTTCATAAATTTTATCTGACATACTAAATTTCAGAGAACAGCTTATTCAAACAATAACTACAAATTTACTTTTAGACATTTTAATGTATTAAATATAAAACATCTGTCATATTTTAATTCTGTTATCAATGGAGCTACATGGTGATGAACTTTTAGAAATCTTATCTTCAAGCATATAAAAAGCAGGTAAAGACTTAAAACAGAAGAAAACATAATAATATACATAAATCCATAATATTAATTCAATTAACAAAAAGGATGCATTACAGCAGCACACTTTGCTTCATCATTAAATTTATCAAAAAGTAGAGACAACAGTAGCCAAAGACCCAAAATATCAGAAGAGGGAAGGAATAGTATAAAAATGTTATACGAGACAGTTTGGCCTTTCGGATTAAAGCTGAACCAACAAATCAGGTACTTCCATTTCCAGATCCATTAATTCCATGAGCAAACACAATTCAAATTAAGATCTTTTACAAATAAATACAGTATTCCTGAGAAGACAGATGGATGGCACCAGGACTGGGGTCAAGAAGACCAGAGTTTAATTCTAGCCTGAGAAACTCATTAGCTGTGTGACCCTGGACAAGTCACTTTACCTCTGGTTTCCTCATCTGTTTAATGGGGATAATAATACCATCTACCTTTCAGGGTTGTTGTAGGGATCAAATGATCAAATGAGTTATTTGTAAAATGCTTACACAATGCCTGGTACATAGTAGGCACTATATAAATATTAGCTACTATTATTATTTATACAACTAAGGAAGGAGAAGAGCTGGAATAAAGGGTAAATGTAAAATGAGCACATTTATGTGAGTTGAGAGAGAGTAGGGCAGTCAGATTCTTTTACTCAAAACTGCCTAGGAGTATAAACTCCTTGATGTCTGGGACTGCATCTTAA
This sequence comes from Vombatus ursinus, assembly GCF_900497805.2. Classification (NCBI taxonomy): domain Eukaryota; kingdom Metazoa; phylum Chordata; class Mammalia; order Diprotodontia; family Vombatidae; genus Vombatus; species Vombatus ursinus. The sequence continues at coordinate 37,541,402 of NW_020954548.1, read as the reverse complement.
ATGTTTTTTCAAACACCCTACATCCATAATAAAAAGGCAGCATAGTACATACAGTGAAGAGGGCCTTGGACTTGGAGTCATAAAGTTTTGAAACACACCAGGAATATGGTCTTGGACAAATCATCATTTCTCTGACCTTTAGTTTCCTTGTCTATTAAATGGGGATAAAATGCTTAAGACTACCTACCACACAGGGCAGTTGTAAGGATCAAATGAAATTGAGTACATAAAGTGTTTTATAATCTTAATATTCAAATGATCTGTGATCTCATTGTCCCAGTGGCTCCCTCCAACAACGCAAATGATATTAATATGTATATTGTGTGTCATCTCTTGTCCACATTCTCCCCAAAAGTTCATTGAAAGGCAATCATACAAGATGCTGAAGTCCTTCCTCACTCTCTCCCAGTAGCTTCATATACTATATGTGTAGAATAGGTTCTTAATATTAGTGAATTAATATAAATTTCTGTTCATTAATTGCAAGGTCCCAACTCCCCTAGTAAGTTCTAAATTTGCTTTGATAAGAAAGATATGGTCAAGGCTAGATTTCTGGGGTGGGAGCTGCAGGGGAGGGAGGTGTATCACTTGGAACTGAGGAATATCCCTCCTAGGACAAGCAGCTACTGTTTGCTACCAGTCTGAACTGGACTGCAATTTGAAGTTCAGGTAGATGCCTTTGGTCTAGTCACCACTTAGAAGCATTTGGGGTTTTGATGGATACCAAAATTTGCTTCTTCTGTGCTGGCTCACGTCTTAGACGATAGGCAAAAGTCTTCACCAGTTTGTTCAACTGCTGCCTTGTAACAAATTAGTTTTTTTTTTTCCTGTCCACTTAAATCCCACTTCTTTGTGCGTAGTTGCCACCTAACACATCTGTCTGAAAGTTTCTCTGACTCAGTTGTTACCATCAGGGATTTAGGCCATTTCATGCTATGCAGAGGGTTGAAAGATGGAAGAATTTCTTTTCCTCTCCCACTTCTTAAAATGGAAAAAGGTGAAATTTTGGTCTATGTTTTTTTAATCTCTGGTCTAGAAGAGATGGCCATAGTATAGTACCAAGAACCCTGAATTTGGAGTTAGAGGACATGATTTGAGTACCAGTTCTGCTACCTTCATTGTGACCTTTGGCTAATCATTTACCCTCTCTGATTCAGTTTCCTCAAGCCCAAATCCCTTGATCTTATGAAAACATTTAAGATAAGATGTAAGATATTTTTATTTCTACACAGCCTTTACACCTCCAAAATTATTTCTAAAACTTCTGCAATTTACCCATAGTTTCAGAACACTGCAAGTATTTTAGATCCAATACTTGTAGGCAAAATGTAAGTGATGCTAGAATTGCTATTGCTCTTGGTTACAAAATTACAAAACAATTACAAAACAAACGGCATACTTAAAACTTGATTTTAGAAAAGTATTTTTCAAATATTGTAGCACACTGAACATCTCCAAGCATTTGGTCCAGGAATGCAACCTGGGATTCTGCCGAGCCCAGCCTCTCTCCAACACATTGCCAAGTTCTTTGCAACAAAACAGCCTCTGATTCCCTTTGACTTCTGCCTGCCTCAGTTGACTGCATCTTCTACCTCTAGCTTCTGTTTCTCAATTTTTTCTTCACATTGCTGCCCAAGGAATCTTGCTACTAAACCACTATGGACATGGCTGTCCTCCACTTAAAAAAAAAAAAAAGAAAGACTTCATTTCCCCATTACCTACCAAAAAAGTATAAACTTTTTTTAAGCTCTCCATTTTTATCATGAATTTTATAGACCTCAACAAAGATGAACATTTCCACATACAAAAAAAGGCTGGATATGATTATCATAAATATTTATAACAAAAAAATTTTCAATAGCACATGTTAAATTCAACATGGTATTTCCAATATTTTTCTACTTGTATGTAGCCCATTCTGAACTTCTTTCTGTTCTCTTTTTTGTATTATTTTAAGGTTTTTACTTTTTATCACTATTATTGCCATCCTATAAATTTCCATCACCCCCCCACTTCCTCCCACAAAAAATAACCCTGCCTTGTAACAAATAAGTAAAGTCAAGCAAAACAACTCCATACACTGGACATGTCTGAAAACATAAATCTCATTTCTCACATTTTGGCCATCAATTCTTTGCTAAGAGGTAGGTATTGTGAATCTTCGTTGGTTTCTCATAATGGTTAGTTCTTGCATCAGTCTGAATTCTTAAGTATTTCACAGTTGTTTTCCTTTGCAATGGTATTGTCACTGTATAAATGATTCTCCTGGTTCTACTTACTTCACTCTGCATTAGTTCATATAAGTCATCTCAGGTTTCTCAGAATTACCTCTGTCTCATAATTTCTTACAGCATAACAATACTCCATTATATTCATATACCACACTTTGTTCAGCCATTTCTCAATAGATGGGTACCCACTTTGTCTCCAGCACAAAAAAAGTTAAATATTTGTATGAATATTGATATTTCCCTTTTCTTTTTCAATTTCTACAGAGGATATGCCTAATAGTGGTGCTGATTAAAAGGATATACACACATTTTAGTGATGGGGATGGGAACGGGGAGTAAAACATCCAAATTGTTTTCCAAAATGGTTAGACTGGTTCATAGTTCCAACAGAGCACCACACTCCTGTTCTCACACAACCTCTCCAACACTCATCATTTTCCTATTTTTATCATTTTTGTCAATCTGATGGGTATGAAGTAGAACCTTGGAGTCATTTTAATTTGCATTTCTCTTGTAACTGATTTAGAGAATTTCTTTATAGGGTTGTTGATAACCAGACTTGCCTTCTTATTTTGAACTGCTTGATCATATCCTTTGACCATTCATCTACTGGGGAATATCTCATGTTCTTATGTATTTGAATCAGTCCCTTACTTATCTTGGGTATCAAACCTTTGTCAGAGAAATTTGCTACAAAGATTTTTCCCAATTAACTATTTCCTTTCCAATTTTGACAACATTGGTTTGTTTGCACAAAAACTTTTCAATTTTATGCAATCAAAACTGTCTGTGTTATCTTTTATGATACCTTTTATCCCTTGTTTGGTCAAGAATTCTTCTCCTACTCACCCATTCAGGGGGCCAGGACCAGTGGGCAGAAATGCTTTCCTTCCCTGGCCTTTTGGAGATCAGAGAGTTGTCTATATACATTAAGATAAGCAAAAAAGTGGTCTGAGACAGAAAGATTCCCTCTTTAATATCTTAGCATAGTTCAGTCTCAAAAGAAAATTAAATAAACTGTTCTGAAGTTGAGTGAGGTGCAAGGAGGGCTCCTCTTTCATAAATCCCCCAAAGTATATCAAATTTATATAGCCTGCTGGTGCTATTCTTCACATTATAGCTCTTTACATACTGTAAGAGAGCAATCATGTCCCTCAAAGTCTTTTTACTAGATAAGTATTCTCAATTCCTTTAATCAATTCTAATTTGTCATCATCTTGACACCTATCAGTGTCATAGTCATCCTCTGTTGGACAGGTTCCCATCTATCATTGTACTTCTTAGACAGAGTGCCCAGCACTGAACACAACATTCCAGATGTGGTCTGAACAAGAAAGAACACAGTGGGTCTATCACTTCATATGTTCCTTCTATTAATGCAGTCTGAGGTGTCTGGAGTTGTGAGGAAGGTGCTAATTCACATTAGTAGACAGAGTTATTCACTGGAAATTGCATAAAACTGATGAAATTACAAATCTGGTCAAAAGAAAATGGCCCAATTAGCTTTTGTGGCTTCCAAGTCACACTGCATTTTCTCATCCTCTACTTATCAGAAGCCTTGGTTTCCTTCCAAGCTCAGATAAGGTTCAACCTTACTAAGGTTCAGCCTTTCTAAATCTCCTCACTTAAATCTCCCTTTTCTCAATGATCTTCTTTTATCATTTGCATACATATAGTATTCATCCCCCTTTCCCCTCCAACTACATTCTTTAAGGGCTAAGATGTTCATTAGTGTTTTATTCCCATTGCTTATACAGGGCTTTGCTTAATCCTTGTTGAATTGAATAGAAAAAATATTGAACTGGCAATCTATTAAAAAACTGAATTATTTTTATGTGAAATACAATCTAACCATGTCTTAATTGTCATTGCAAAATTGATTTTTTGAACCTAAGTTTATTGCTATTATATTTATTTATTTACCTCTATAAAAAAAAAATTCTTCTCCTATTCATAGTTGACAAAGGTATATCCATCCCTGATCCTCAAGTTTGTTGATATTACCTTTTATAGCTAAAACTTGTACCCATCCGAAAAAAGGTTAAGTGATTTGCCCAAGTATATACAAGCTTGCAAGTATATGAGGTTATATTTGACTGAAGATCCTGAGCTCTATTTAAAGAAACTTCCTTTAAAGTTTTAAAGAGCTTCCTTTAAAACTCTATTTAAAGAAACTGTTCTTTTAAATATTTAGATGCTATACTGGTACATATATGTAACATATTGATATTACCTATGGTACCCTTAAGTATAAGTATACTTATCTCATTTAACCACTTCTATTTTTACTCTTAGGAAAGGTAGCATGGCATAGTAAACAGCTGGCATCTCAGCCAGGAAGACCTAGATTTAAGTCCCACCTTTAACACATACTGATTGTGTAACCCTGGACAACCTTTCAGTAGTCATGGCACCTCTCTAAAACTGTAAGTTGCAGAAAAGGTGCTGACCTACACTGATAGAGGTTACTTATCAGGAGTTCCCTCTACCAGGGCTTCTTAAACTTTTTCCACTAGCTACCCCTTTTCATTTGAGAATTTTTTTTTTTTTTTGGCTAGGCAATGGGGTTAAGTGACTTGCCCAGTTAGTGTTATGTGTGTGAGGCCGGATTTGAACTCAGGTCCTCCTGAATCCAGGGCTCTATCCACTGCACCACCTAGCTGCCCTAGAAATTTAAATTTTTATACAACCTCATGTATATAAGTATATAAAATACATATTCAAATCAAACATTTACTGATAATGAATCACAAATAAATTTACTTTAAAACAATTCTTTGCTATACATGTAATTTTATCATTTATTAAAGATGAAAGCAAATTTGCATACTAATGAGATGGATGGGCTTATTTATTTTTACATAAAGAATTAAATCTTGGCAGACTATTTGATACTGCAGGATGTATAGCATTTTCAATGTTTTTCAGTTGTTTGATATTTTGATTTTATAATTGTGAATGCTGAGAATATCGCTTAACAAAAATATGTAGTACAAAAAAGCAGAAGTATGTTTAGGGCCATTTCAGAAATTGTTGGGAATTCTATCTTAATCCCAAGCCAAAATTCATTCAATGGTTTTTTAAGCAACTCAAGTTTTAAACCTGTGTCACTTGATAACTCGGCAAATTCTTCTTGAACTTTTAATGGCACATGACTGACTTTTTTATTTCAATTGAGTATGGTTTATGAACCCAACTTAGTTTTTTAGAATCAAAATTTGAAGGGAAGTATTTCTGAAAGTGTATCTCCAGGCACTTCAGATGATCAATTATAACTCTTACAATTAAATCTTTGGGAAGGTTATTTTCAATTATAAAATCATCTATAGCTGTAAACATTTCTAAAGAACCATTTTCCATCTTATTCTTCCATATGCAACCCTTTTTAGTAAGACTTTCAATTTTATCTTTTAACATAAATGTGTCACAATTTTTTCCTTGAAGCAACATATTTAAATCTTTGAGTTTTTTGAAAATATCCAATAAATAACAATTGTGAAAGCCATAATTCATTATGAAAAAAATTAACAAAATCAAATTTCTGCTCAGTCAAAAATATAACAATTTCATCTTTCAATTTCAATAATCTGTTTAAACTTCACCCTCTTAAGAGCCACCTTACCTCTGCATGTAGTAATAAGCTTTTATCACTGGAATCCATGTCTTTCCAAAGTTTTGAAAACAAACAACTGCTAAGGGCACGGCTTTTAATGAAGTTAACAATTTTGATAGTATTTCGAAGCACAACATCTAACTCTGTGATATTTTTTGGCTACAAGTGCCTCCCAATAGATCATACAGTGGGCAAAAGTGATAAGTTCATTGCCACCAGCTTTAACTTTTGTTACAAATCCAACATTCTCACCCATCATAGCTCCAGCACCGTATGTACAGACACCAATGCGATTTTTGTAAACTTTCATTTGTGAAAAATTCATTAACTTTAAGATATATATCTTCCCCTCTTGTGTGCCCTTCCAAAGGATGACAAAACAATAATTTCTCATGTATGCTTCCTTCATAAACATGTCTTACATAAAGTAACAACTGTGCCATGTTAGAAATATCAGTTGTTTCATCTAACTGAATTGGAAACTTTGGGCTGCCCTTAAGCCTAGTAGTAAGCTGCTAGAGCTGGTCCTTACTAATTTCAGAAATTCTTTTGGAAACAGTATCATTTGATAAAGCAACTTTATGAATTTCATCCCCATCCTTTTTCCCATGAACGCTTTCTGACATTTTAATAGCAGCAGGTAAAACAAGATCTTCTATCACATAGGGCTTTTTAGTTTTTGCAATTAAATAAGAAATTTCATAAGATACAAATAAATACTTTCTGTTGACAGTAATAAATTTCTCAAAACATTGTTTTTCTTTATTTGAAGATTTTAAAAGTTGTTCATAATGTTCCTTTGGTTTACTGCAGTATGCTGCATCCTTGGTACTAAAACATCATTTTAAATGTTTGGCTGCTTTCATGCTCTCCACAGCCAAAACTTCACTACAAATTAAGCAAAGAGGCTTTTCCACACCATCATCATTATTGGAAGTAAATCTATATTGCAAAAATGATTCAACATATTTTCTTTTCCTTGTCAATTTAGGTGTACTACAACCTGACAGCAAAGACTCTGCCACATTATCATCAGTATTTTTACCTCTTCTGTCTAAATTTAGCCACTTATCCATAACCAAAAAATATTTTTGTCCTAAGATATAAATATTGCTAATAATTTCTCAAATAAATACTAGCTTTAGTTTATGAAATTATATTGGTACATAATTTAAAAAATTGATGTTTACACTTGTATACACATATAGCGGTGATGGTGGAGAAATATTAAATGGCTTTTGTTTCTACTTGCTGCAATTAAACTTATGTTTCTGTAAAAGAAGGATATAACAGCAATTTTTAAAATCAAACATTCCAACATAATACAATCCAAAGATATACTTATTTGATACTTACATGCTGAGGAATGATAGTAGGAAAATATTAAAAGTCTTTATTTTCTGTAATTAAACTATTATGGTTCTGTAAGAGCAGAAAACTTTGTATGTAGAGTAAAAATCACTGCAATTCATAGCATTCAATAGTCTCAAATCTGAGCCAAGGTGTTTCTGGCAGTGTTTGTTAGCATTGCATGGCATGTCAGCATGCACTATGCAAAATGCACACATGTTGTATGTTCAGAAGCAAGGCTGCAGTGAAGTCATGTGATGCAACATGGGTAAGCACTGCCAGAAACACCTCATATTCATTATGCTTTTGATTTTGAATTAATTTTTGGTCGTTGCATGTTCAGAAACCTATTACATTGCTGTCAAATTTTTCACAAGTCTCACATTTAGTTATGTGACCAAGAAGTGCTACCCTACACCAACAAAAACTGACTGTGGTTCCTTGATATTTGAATTGTTTCTTTCTGGCTGCTTGCAGTATTTTCTCCTTGACCTGAGAGTTCTGGAATTTGGCTATAATATTCCTGAGAGTTTTCATTTTTGGATCTCTTTAAAGAGGTGATCAGTAGATTATTTCGATTACTATTAATTAATTTATTATTGTATATTGTAAATTATTATAATTAAGAGGAAAAAAATCTCGTATACCATCGAAATCTAAGATCTACTCCATAACCTTATTTTTATTGATGTTTTATCTTATTTCATGATTGCTATGCTTGTTTTTTAAATTACTAAATAAATTCTGCTTCATTCCCTCATTCTAACTGTGTGAATTTTCATGTTTTAAGTATATTTCTCCTAACAATATGTTGTTACATTTTGCTTTCTAGGACATTGTTAACCTCTTCGGTTTATGGATGAGTTTATCTCATTAACAACCAATGTTACTATCATTTATTTAACTCCATCATATTACTACAGTTTTTCCTCTTTTTACCTCCATCTCCACTTTACAAAGTAGATGGAGAAAAAGGATGAAACTGAAATTTAAAAGATTTTGTTACATCATAAAAAATGAGAGAAATATGAGGGAAAAAACTGAAAAAATGTGTGACCAATGAAGAGATAGAGAGGATCACAGAAGATACAATGAATAACTTTACATGCAATTAAAAAGTTTTTTTTCACAAACAAATCCAAGAAAGCTAAGATTAAAAGGGAAACAGTTCAATGGGGAGAAGGGGAGGGAAACCTTTGCATCAAGTTTCTCTGATAAAGTTCTTAGTTCCAAGAAATATAAGGAACTGATTCAAAATCATAAGAATAAAATCCACTTCCCAGATAATAGATGATCTAAAGATATGAACAGACAGTCCTCAAGAAACCCAGATTATCTATAGCCATGTGAAATAATGCTCCAAAACACTAAAAATCAGAGAAATGCAAATTAAAGCAATTCTGACATTTCACCTCACACTAATGCAATTGGTAAAAATGGGGGGAAAATGACAAATGACTAATGTTGGAGGGGTTGCTTGATATACTGTTGGTGGATCTGTCAATGAGTATAACCATTCTGGACAGCAAATTGGAATCATACACAAAAGATCACTAAACAGTATATATAATCTTTGATTCAATTATACCACTATTAGGGCCATACCCAAAAGAGATCAAAAAAAGGAAGAAAGCATTCTATATACAGCTGAACAAACTGCATATACGAATGTGATAGAATATTATTATATTGTAAGAAATGAGGGAAAGAAATTATTTCAAAGAGACAGGGACAGATTTGCATAAACTGATGTAGACTGAAGTAAGGAGAACCAGAAGAGTGATTTATATTGTAACATCAATATTAAAAAGCAAACAATTTTGAAGATTTTTATAAACTGTTAAAGAATGAAATGTGCAAAACCAGGCAAATAATTTATACAATAAAAATGCTGTAAAGTCAAACAACTTCAAAAACTATAAGAATTATGGTCAATGAATGTAATGATTATCCATGATTCCAAGAGTTAACCAATGAAAATTTATTGCCCAAAAAGGAAACCAAGCCCAGAAAGTGTCTTCATCAGCAATCATCTGAATTACTTGGCAAGCAGAGATGGCTGCAAAAGGTAGCACCAGATTAAAATATAAATTTGTCTCTAAAAATCTTATAAAGAAGTATGATGGGAGATTATGAATGGCATTGTTTGTTGCTGTTTGTCCTTCATTCTTGAAGACCAATGACAACAGGAAGGTGATATCTTGACTTGTAAGCGAACTGGATTTAAGTGAGGCAGAGTTGTGTAAAGTCACCAGCCACTCTCTCTCCTCCAGAGACATCTGGGTCCAGTGGCAAGGCAGAGATCAAGACAACCGGAGATTGCCCCAGATGCAGTGGGAGACTTTGGCCTTTTTAAGCATGTCTTTCCCAGGTCTCAGTTTGTCTGAGGCAACACCCATTCAGTCACTAGGCTAGGTAAGAAATGAGGCAAAAGACAACCTCTTTTACCTATTCAAAAAAAAAATTAATCTGGGGGGAAGACCTTCAGGGTTTCTGGCCAGAACAGAAACAATTGCTATTTATACTCACTCTGAGGCGTCAAAACCCAAACAATGACCAACAGAGGCTTGGGCTGGGACTTATTATTGGCTATCAGTGAGACCCAGTAATTTGGGCTTAAGGCATACTCAAGTAGCTCCAACTGAATCCCAATAAGCCTTGCCAAAGCCCGGTTTTTCCAGAGCTCTTTCCTTTGGGCAGAGCACCCACATGTAACTGTGATTCCCCATGTGGACAGAGGGAGGGAGGGAAGGAAGGAGAGAGGGAGGTAAGGAGGGAGGGAGGGAGGGAGGGAAGGAAGAAGAAAAGAAGGAGCAGCATTGCCCAACTGGAACTGGCCTGTTGGGACCCCAATGGGTCAGCTACTACTACTCACAAATTGCTGTTTGTCCTTCATTCTAGAAGAGGACCAATGAATGGCATTACAAACAAGCAAAGAGGATAGTAAAACCAATTAAAAGAAAATCTAGCATGATATACACCAAAGCAAAATCATCTCAAGGACATTCAAGGATGAAGATGGAATGAGGGCTACAAACAAAAGAAAAATGGAAAAGAATTACAAAGATCATGCCAAACTGTTTTCTCCATCAAAGACAATGGATCCATCACAATTGTACCCAAATATCATAGTCCCACAAGTGCTTATAAAGGAAGCAGAAATGACACTAAAGGTGGGAAAATCAGTTATATTAGACCAATTACATATAAAGAGTAAATCAACACTACAGGTGCCACAATTGTGAGGGTATTGAAGCATCAAGATACAAGGTATCTAAAAGACAGGAAAGATTCCAAAAGGAATGGTAAAAATAATCTTAGAACTTATCAATACCAAAAAAAAAAAAAGATCAACCAAGAGAATATCAATAACTACTGACCTAACTGCCTACATTCCCATTCATACAAATTCTCTATGAGAATTATAATTTGAAGACATTCTCAATAAGGATATTAGTAGGGAACAAGTAGACTTTTGCAAATAATACTCAACAATGAACCACATCTTAACTGTTTCACAATTAACTGAAAGATATAAAGAAAATAAGACCTCATTGTGCTTTTTGCTTACTGATTACCAAAAGAGTCTTCACTACCTGACTGACAGGTTCTTTTACAACAAAGTACATCCCATTCATACCTCAAAATCATTTGATATCTCTTTGGAAGATACAGCAATAGAAATAACCCTGATCATAAACATCAGGGAAGACATGAAACAAAGAGATAGATTTGTGATAAAGGAGATTTAGGGGGCAACTAGGTGGCGCAGTAGATAGAGCACTGGCCCCGGAGTCAGGAAGACCTGAGTTCAAATCCAACCTCTGACACACAATATTTAGTAGCTGTGTGACTTGAGGCAAGTCACTTAACCCCAATTGCCTCACCAGGGAGAAGGAGGGAAAGGGAGGGGGGAGAAAGAGAGGGAGAGGGAGGGAGATGGGGGAGAGAGAAAAAGAGAGAGAGAGATTGATTTAGTACAAAATCCAGGAACAACTCTCTGTGGATGGTGAGGTCTTCCAGATATTCCTATTTGTGAACGATATGGCATTAAATCCCAGGATATTGCAAAGCCTCCTGGAAGAGATCTTTAATCACTCCTGGCAGAGATCTTTAATAACTCAAAGGAGACTGGCTTGTTCAACCATATAGGAAATACCAAGTGGATGAAGCATGTCTATTGCCAAGATTTTAACATACATTTAAATGGACACCCAATGAAATTTATCTAACAGTACATATATATCTGGAACAAATAATAAAAATAGATAATGAATTAATACCACTGAAATGAAGGAGACCAGACTAGATTATCTTCACAAAATTGCAAAACTCCTTTACTGACCCCAAGCTCCCCATAAAATTAAAGGCCTATCTTTGAAATACTAACATTCTACCAGTGTTATTATATGGCAGCAAGACATTGGATACAACTCCTTCCAAATGAGTATTCCAGCAAGCAACAGCAATATACACAGTGAATATAGGCAAGCTGCAACATATAACCAATCATGAACTCTGAGAAACAGGAGTAAAATACATCATCAAAGAACTGTTTGACAGGAAGAAAAGATAGGATGGCTGTGTAGCCATAAAAAGAGATAGCAGAAAGTCAGGAAGAGTAATCTTCTGGCTGAATATGGTAGCATGATGTTGTAGAATACTAGACTTGGAGTCAGGAAGTCCTGGATTCCAACCCTGCTTCAGACAAGCTGTGTGACATCTCTAAAATGAGAGTGGATTCAACAACCTCTAAGATTCCTTTCAGCTCTAAATTTATGATTCTATGTTACTATGGTACACTTCCAATGTCAAGAGAAATCAAGGAAGGCTTCTACCATGTTGGAGGGAACACCTGCTGTGAAGCTATGGAAGGACATGGATAAAAGTCACACCAGGATGGGCATGCATGAATGGGTTAAATCTTCATCATTGGCAGGAACTCCCAAATTAACGAGGCTGAAGATCCATTTGAGTATTTTGAGTACAAGGCAGTATATATGTGTGCTGCACAGACATATGTATTTATATACACACAGTATTTACAGTAGTGGCTTAAATTATACTCACTAATCATGACTTCACATAAATTTGTCTTGAAGCTTTTCATATTTTAATCAAGTAAAACCAGAACCAGCCATTTGAGTCCTAAAGAATGAATGAGAATATAAGAAGAGATTTCTAATGGAAAATCTGATAAACTGAGCTAATCTCAGTCTTTGTCTACCCTATCTATAAACCGGATTTAACAACACTTACATAGCACACATACAAAAACACTAAGTAACTCATAAATCATAAACTTCTTTAAAAGTCAGTGCTGCTTGCAGGTCATCTAAGACTGTTTCTTTCTTGACCTCATGAAAGCTAATCTTTTAAATGTGGGTCTCGTAAATTATTAACAGGATTTATTCTCACCTGTGAAAGTGCCTCATCATCTTTTTTTCTAATCACACAGAAACAAACAGAACATGTAATCTCTTACTCCATATGTTACTAATAACCCCTGGTAGTAGAAACATTACCCTCCAGAATCACAATGCAGCAGTTATTTGGTCTATATTTTTTGCCATCACCTTATTCCCATTTTCCAATCCAACCACAGGCTGTCATGGTATTGAGAAGAGAGAATCCCATTCTTCATGCTCTGTAAAGACTCAAAGATGTGAAATATAAAACTCTCTGGTCACATTTTTTCCCTATTATGTCTCAACTTAAACATTAGGCCAAACCACTGAAAAAAATTAAGTACAGGTATAAAGCATTCACAAGAAAACCAAACTAGTTTTGAGGATGTATGTGTATTTTTATGGCATAAAGTCATACATCAACTATCCCTATGCCCTGGAAAAGTATTTTCCAAATCTTTCTACGTCAAAGGAACACAGCCTATTTATTTAAGAATAAAATATGATTTTATGAACAGGAGAGAAAAGTATTTATAAGAGTAGAAATATCATCACATATGATCAAAGGTAAGAACTTTCACTATTTCTAACAAAAAGAAAAAAACCCAAACTTAACAGCAATGTGCAACCACAAAATGAAAAAGATTACAAACATTTAAACAGCTGTCAATTTTATTAGCTAACTGGAATAAAATTCCCATAGGCCAGTAAGTTTCAGTCCATTCCATGGGCATAAAATGTATCCTTAACCCCAACCAGTCAACTGGCAACCTCATGTTTTCAGACACACAAAGGGACTGGGCAAAACAGTGGAGACACATGAGGCAAAAGAGATCTATGCCCACTTTAAGGAAGTAAAAAAATAAATAAAAATCAAAGCATAACTCCATCATTAGTGATTGGTTAAAGAAAAAAATTTCTTCAGGTTTATCAATTCAAACTCTCCTACTACTCTTCTATCTGACTAAGGAATTTTATTGTATAATTTTTCTTTTGAGTAACTAATTCAAATTTCATTTTGATGAAACAAATAAGAAAATAAGCTTTTATACACCACAAAATAATAACAGCATACAATTATATAGAACTTTACAGTTTACACAGTGCTTTACATACATTTTCTCATTTGATCCCTACAACAACCCAATTAGGTAGCCAATGTCTGAGTATTATTTTCTCCACTTCATAAATGGGGAAACCCTAGAGGGGAAATCACATAACTAGTTAAGTGTTAGAACTTGTACACAAAACCAGATCTTTTCACTTCAAACCCAAGACTCTATGATATCAGAACTGCCACCAAAAGGAGACAATGATATACAATTTAATGGATATTTTAATGCAATTTAACTATTCCTTGAAAACAAATTATTTTAAAAGTCAATGTAATCTTTGATTTAAAAGCATAAGCACCCTTCCATTAGAAGAAAAATTATTTCCCTAGATGAAAAGAAATTCTAAGTCTTAGTAAAGTGAATGTATCAAACACAGGGAGTAGTCTAAAATATTATTAAATAAAACTAAACTATCTAAACCTGAGGCAGCTAGGTAGCACAGTGAATTGAGGGCTGTGCCTTGAGTTAGGATGACTCATCTTTCTTAATTCAAATCTGGCCTGAGACACTCACTAGCTGTGTGACCCTAGGTAAGTAATTTAATGCTGTTTGCCTCAGTTCCTCATCTGTAAAATGAGCTGGAGAAGGAAATGGCAAATCACTCAAGTATCTTTGCCAAAAAGACCCCAAATGGGGTCACAAAGAGTTGGACATGACTGAAAACAACACAACAACAACAATCCAAACCTAGCTTTAATTTCTAAGCCCAATATTCTCTTTTATCAGCATTATCACCCCTCTATGGCAATCAGTGCTTATGACAGGGGTGGGGAACCTGCAGCCTCGAGGTCACATGTGGCCTTCTAAATCCTTAGGTACAGCCTTTCGTTTTATGAAACCAATCATTTTATTAAGGGGATTTGTTCTATGAAGTTTAGATTCAATCAAAGGGCCATACTTGAGGACCTAGAGGGCCACGTGCTGCCTCGAGGCTACAGCTTCCCCACCCTGGCATATTACTAACAGGCTATTTTATAAAATATAAAGCACATTGTTTGGCATAAGAAAAGTTTCTTTAGTTTGAAACTTCTTCCTCTGGGACCACTAAACTGTGACTCTCACATTTCTAAAGAGAAACAACTCTGGTATTATCTCTATTTTGCAAGATCTTTTCATTCACATGACATTTTTAAAAGAGGGGGGAAAAGAAGGTTCAAGGGAAAATGAGTTACATTTTAGACATGTTGAGTTTGAGATGTCCTTGGATCATCCAAGGTGGAAATGCCTAACAAGAAGTTGGTCACTCAGGCCTGGAGTTTAAAAGAGAGATTAGCATTAATTGTATAGATATGGAAATCATCTTCATAGAGATTATAGATGAAGTCTCCAATGCACAGAGAGAAGACAAGGACTATGATCAAGCTCTTGAGTAACACCCACACTTATGGGGTGAGAGATGGGTAATAACACAGCAAAAGAAACTAAGAAAGAATAGTCAGAAAGGAAGGGGAAACAGGACAGAACAGTTATAGATGTCAGTGAAAGAGAAGATGTTCAAGAGAAGGGGGTTGGTCACTAGTGTCAAAACTTCAGAGAGATCAATAAAGAAGAAGGCTGAGAAAATGCTATTAGATTTGCCAATTAAGGGGAATTTAGCCTTGGAAATAGTTGTTTTAATCCAGTGGTGAGGTTGAAAGAGGTGTGTGAGAGGTGAAGAAGTAAACTGCAAGATGAAGTAGATGCAAGAGCAAATACAACTTTTTGATAAGAGTCTGGCTATGAAATGGAGGAGAAATATAAATAAGATAAGATAGCTTAAGAGAATAGAGAAAGAAATTGAAAGGATACTTAAGAATAGGGAAGACCTGGGCATGTTTATAGCCAGTGGGTAAGGAACTAGTAGATGATTAGAGATTAAAGATGTCATAGGGATAAGCTCCCAGAAAAGACAAGCAGAGATAAGATCTAAGGTACAGGTATAGAAGGTTAGCCTTGGTAAAAAGAAGAGCCTCCACTCTCTCAGACTAGAGCAAAAGAGGAAGGAATGGGTTATGAAGAACGGTAAAGAGGAAACTTACTCCTGATGTCTGTTTTCTCTGTTCTGCTCCCACTAGAATTTAAATGAAAACTGTAATCGAAAATTCTAATAATGGAGATTACTTTTCTTTTTGTTTCAGTCCTAGCAAACTGACCTTGAGAGCTATTAATGGGAAAAGGAAGGGCCCAGTATCACTATAAAGAAGAACATACCACTTGCAAAATGGAGTGATATCATGGATAGAGCACCGGCCCTGAAGTCAGGAGGACTTGAGTTCAAATCTGACCTCAGACCAAACACTTGACACTTACTAGCTGTGTGACCCTGGGCAAGTCACTTAACCCCAACTGCCCAAAAAAAAAAAAATGGAGTGATATCAACAGGTAACTTATTAGTTATCTCTAAAAAGTTAACAAAATTAGAGCTACCATCACAATATAATTTTTATTTGAAGGCGCATAGCAAGGATTTCTAGCTAAAAATTAAACTCTAGAATAGATTCTATCTTTTTTTGTGATTCTCCAAAACATATACCAAAAGCAGTGTGCTCTATCAGCTACCATTTGTAGCTACAGTTTTGCTATTTCTGCCCACTGAAGGCCAAATAATCAATAATCACTTTGTTTATCCACTTTGTTCCTAATGTCCATTTGCATAAAAATCAATGACCAGCAAAGGTGAACATTTAGGGAAACAGAAACAGAGACACCCTAGGACAAGCCCTTTAGTTCCCAGTGAAGAGTTACAGGTGACTGTGGAGTACTTACTCTTAGCAAACAAAGGCAAATTAATTTTCAATATCCCTGTGTTCTCACTACTTCCTTCTCTTTTAACAATGTTCATTATAAACTAAAAGGGGAAAATAAAACCATCAGCCAAATGAGGTATGTTTTCTCAACTTTCTAGACAGCATAAGCACCCAGCACATTCAATAGCCAAGCAGTTGTGTTTGCCCAGTTGTCAAGGAATAACTAACTTTCCATAAGTATAATTTGAAATCATCTGAGATAAGGTGTTAAGCATGGCACTGAGGGAATAAAGATAGAGAGGGAATTATCAAAATGATTCTGAAAAGCTAAATAACCTACTTTAACTAATAATATGTGATCAAATGATACTAGACTAGTCAGCAGGGGAAAAAAATCCTATTGTGTACAGGCTCTAAATAAGTACTGTAGAAGATTAAGGAAAGAAACAATTCTTTCTTTTAGAAAGCAAAAGAAATCACAATTACAGATGAAAGAACACATTTTTGTGCAACATATTAAACTGTTTTAGTCAAATAGTTCTCCAGAAAAGTTGGCCACAAGGGCTACTGGCAAGAATGACAAAGGAGTGAGGAGTTTGCTTCCTAAAGGTAAGTAGAGCAGGAGAGCATTTTTCAGTGGCTGGTATAGAAAGCACCTTTGTCTTCCTCACCTAACTGTTCTTAACACTCAAAGACTGGCTTCCCTCTCAGAAAGGAAGTTAGAGGGGCTCAAAGACATTCCAGGTTATCAGGGAGAATGAAGTGTTCTTTTTTACCTACATTCTAGATTATCAGGGAGAATGAAGTGTTCTTTTTTAAAAAACAGAAGGGACTGTCTGTAAAAAAGCAAAAAAAGAAAAATTATCTCAAGAAGCTAAGTAGAATCATAACATGGGTCAGGATAGGATGGAAGAATGTGACACATTCTTCTAAAGAAGAAGAAATAGCAGATACTTGTCCTTCAAAGAATGACAAGGAAGATTTACTTATGCCACAAAGAAAAATGTCATCCAGTAAGAATCCATGGAAGAAAAGAGTAGTAATAGTTCATGGTGATGCCCTGATAAGGGTTACAGAGGGAGCTATTTCTTCTTCTGACAATAAGAATACAAACAATCCCATGCTCTCCATACTCACTAGAAGCAAGCTCTTCACTCCTTTGTCATTAATGCTAGTAGCCCCGGTGGCCAACTTTTCTGGAGAACAATTTGACTAAAAAAGTTTAATGTCAATTGAGGGCATATTTTAGCACATGATAAATTCCTCAGATTGGTCAAAAACTGGACTACTGTAACACTTCTGGTGACTCGTGCAGGCATCAATGATACTGTAATTATAATAATAACAATAACAATTAGTATTTATGTCATGCTTCAAGGTTTGCGAAGCAAAATTCTCATAACCCTTGGAAGTTGGTACTATCATTATTGGAATTTTACAAATAAAGAAACTGAGGCAAGCAGAGGTTCACTGAGTTGCCCAGGATCACATAGATGTCTGAGGCCATATTTGAACTCAGGTCTTCCTGACTACAGGTGCAGCACTCATTCTCTGCACAACCTAGAAGCCTTGAGAAAGCACTGCTAAAGATTATCAAATTTAAGGCAAAAACTAAAGACTTTGGGAATCACAAGTGACTCTTCATTGCTGCTGGTGATCAAAAGGAAAGGCTTCAGAAAACAAAGGCTGCAAAGCAGCTGGGGTCCTTCCTAGGTAAACACCTGAGCAAAGACTCAGAAAGTACTGACCACAACTCTCCACAGATCACATCACCTTGGAAGACTGAAAATTTGCAGACGCCCTGGAAGTAGCTCTGAAAACAGCAATATGAAAAAGCCTGAAGCTAAGGACAGTGCCTCCCTACCTCTAGGTGAGCAGAGCCCATCTTTAACATAAAGTTCAAATCAAGAAACAGACTAGAAAAATGAGCAAAAAACAAAAAAAAGAGCATGACCATAAAAAGCTACTACAGTGCCAGGAAAGACCAAGACACTAACTCAGAAGATGAAAACAGTGTGAAAACACCTACAACCAAAGTCTCAAAGAAAAATGCCAATTGGACCCAATCCCAACAAGAATTCCTGGAACAGTTAAAGAAAGAGATAGGAGTGGTAGAGGAAACACTGGGAAAAGAAATGAGTGATACAAGAAAATTATGAAAAGAGAATTAACGGCTGGTAAAAGAGGGACCAAAAATACTAAAGAAAATTACACCTTAAAAACAGAATTAGGGGGCAGCTAGGCGGCAAAGTGGATAGAGCACAAGCACTGGAGTCAAGAGGACCTGAGTTCAAATCCAGCCTCAGACCAAACAATTGACACTTACTAGCTATGTGACCCCGGGCAAGTCATTAAACCCCAATTGCCTAAAAATAAGAATAAATAAATAAACAAAATTGGCTAATTGGTAAAAGAGGCACAAAAATTCACTTCTTAAAAAGTAAAATTGATCGAATAGAAAAAGAGTTACAAAAGCTCTCTGAAGAAAGTAATAATTCCTTAAAAATTAGAATTGGGCAAGTAGAAGCTGATGACTCCATGAAAAAACAAGAAACAATAAAACAAAGTCAGAAGAATGTAGGGGGGGGGAGCAGAAAATGTGAAATATCTCAGTGGAAAAACACCTGACCTGGAAAACAGATTGAGGAGAGATAACTTAAGAATTACTGGACTACCTGAAAGCCATGATCAAAAAAGGAGCCTAGACATAATATTTCAAGATATTATACAGGAACACTGCCCCAGTATCTTAAATCCAGAGGATAAAATAGAAATTGAAAGAATCCACTAATTACCTCCTGAAAGAGATCCCAAAATGAAAACGCCTAGAAATATTATAGTCAGATTCTAGGGCTCCCATGTCAAGGAGAAAATATTGCAATCAGCCAAAAAGAAATTATTCAAATATTATGGAGCCACAGTCAGGATCACACAAGATTTAGTAGCTTCCACATTAAAGAAATGAAGAGGGGCAGGTAGGTGGTGCAGTGGATACAGCACTGGCCCTGAAGTCAGGAGGACCTGAGTTCAAATCCGGCCTCAGACCAAACACTTGACACTTACTAGCTGTGTGACCCTGGGCAAGTCACTTAACCCCAACTGCCTAAAAACAAAAAACAAAAACAAAAAAAAAAAAAGAAACAAAAAAAAAACAAAGAAAGAAGTGAAGAGCCTGGAAGGCAAAAGAGCTAGGATAACAATCAAGAATAATTTACCCAGCAAAACTGAGTATAATCCTTCAGGGGGAAAAATGAATATTTAATGAAACAGAGGACTTTCAAGCATTTCTGATGCAAAGACCAGAGTTGAATAAAAAATTTGACATTCAAACACAAGACTCAAGAAAAGCACTAAAAAGGTAAACATGAAAGAGAAAACATAAGCGACTCAACAAAATTAAACTGTTTACATTCCTATGTGGGAAAGATGATACATGTAATTCCTAGGAACTTTATGATTATTGGAGCAATTAGAAGCAGTCTACATGGACAGAGTGCATAGGTGTGAGTCAATTATGTTGGGATGATCTCAAAGGAAATGAATGGGCAAGAAAGAGGGATACACTGGGAGAAGGGGGAAAGAGAGGTAGAAAGAGGAAAATTTTCTCGAATAAGAGATGTGAACAAGAAAGAGCTTTTATGGTAGAGGGGAAAATGGGGGAGGTGGCAAACATATGCACACACATATACATATACACACTTTATGATGTGTATGTAGAAAGACATTTCAAACTGACAGAATATAAGAGATGGTAGGCAGAGGCAAAGCATGGATTTTGAATGACATATAGGTGACCTTTCCAGAGCTTTAGGCACATGGAAAAATCTGACCCCACCACCACATTCCTTGATTTCCAGTGCTTGGAATCCCAAAGATTAAGAACAAACTTTCCAGGTAATACTATTCTAACTTGGCTGAGCTTTCATCTCATTCAACAAGTCAAAGAACTTCTGGTCTCTCATATGTTCTATTGCCTATTCTATATAAGTTTCCCTCCCCCTCCCCTAATCTCACCTTATAGTTGTATTTCTTACTTTGACAAGTGTTTGTTTGCTACCCGTGAGTGTCTTTTATGTAATGTGTCTGGTAGGTGATAAACTAAGATGCCAGTGAAAATAAGCTAACCATTACCTTCCCACTCTGGGATGGGACAACCTTCCATCCTCAGTTACCAGGAAAAAGTAACTTGTATCCTGAACCCCTAAAAGAGCATCATATTCCTAAAATGCAAATATCTGACTGTAATAGATATAATACCAGTTCCAAGAGAAAGAGGGAGGGTGGAGGTGAGGGAGGGTGGAGGTGGTGGGGAAAGAAAAAGAGAGAGACAGAAAGAGAAAGAGAGAGTGAATGTGTGCACATGTGCATGCATGCATGTGTGTAAAAGAGTAATAGCCCAGTCACTGTCATCTTCTACCCTCCAGAAAGGTAGAAATCAAAGTATCCCTTAGCAACATGGAATCAAACAGTCCATGACATTCTCATTTAAATAAATCCCTGCAACACAAACTGTCCTGAGTCCCTGTGGCCCAGTTTAAACTCTTACAGAAATGCTGAGTTACTGCCTGGGAATGTGGTATGTTCCTCCCTCACCAGAAGAATATAAGCCAAGAAGGGATGGCCACTTGTTGGTTATGTTACAAAGGAAATTATTACTCAGGTATGGCTTAGAAGCCTAGATAGCCTCTGAGTTCCTGATACTAGTGAAGCTATAGAGTACTATATGAGAGGTGACATGCTATATTAAAAGATGTGACAGAACACTACATTAGAAATAAGAACCTAATGTGTTTTCAGTCTTAACTCTGAATGGCCTTAACTGACTCACATTTCTCTGGTGTTCTTCTATTTCCTCTTCTGTAAAATGGAGATATTCCTCATGGTCACCGCTAAGAAACTATGAAATTACATAATTTGTGTAACATTTAGTTTCTCAGAAAAAAATACATTACATACTTATATAGGAATAATATTATTAGTTGATTTTAAGTAGGGCCTTGAATTAAAAGAATTACATAGTTGCATCATATGGAAATTTATTGGTATTTTATCTGTTTTTGGATGAATCCCAAAATACAAATGGTATTTTTTTTTATCATCCACCTTGAATGGTACATGAATTTTGATACAAATCACACAAAATGAGGTAGTAAAAAAGGTGGTTTAGATGAGATTGGGTGGAAGTAGTGAGAAGTCACTATTTGACTTGTTTTTACATGCTGAATGAATTCCCAGCTTATGTGCTGAATAACAGGACAGGATATAACATGTTCACATATGTTCCGTTATACAATAAAACTCTCAACATGTAGCAGATTGTTCTGTCAGTTGTGTGCCAGGTTTCATTCTTAAATATCATTGTCATTTCTAATCTTGTTTTCTCAAGTGTTTTGTATTTTGTTGATATTAGTATATGTTACTTAAATTCTCAGTATGGTTTATATGTAAGTCAATCATCTTAATGGTTTTTGTTATATATGCAGTGAGCTAAATTAAATTTCAAAGACAAAATTTTATTCCTCTAATTAAAGAACTTTATAACTTTATTTTGGTTATAAAATAGGTGATTAGAATAGGGCTTGAGCCCTTCACTTGCACTGCATCACTTGTCTTAGACTAACGACTGGTTGGACATATGATCTCATCATATGTAGTTTGCAGTTCTTATAATCTAGAGAGAACAAAAATATCATTTAATGAATTGCTATTTTTGCTGAACAAACATATCAGAGATAATCTTAAAGTCTAAATACACTATGCAATAACAGAATCTACCATCAGCTATAAGATCTACTTTACACAGTGAAAAGTTTTACACCACACTGAAACCACCAGAAACTTGGAATTTATATAACTTGAACTTTCTGAATCACACTGTAACGATAAGAGTCAGCATGACAAAGGAAGAATTCAGAAAGGTTGCAATCCCCTTTCTGAAGGAATTTTTTCTATCTTCAGATACTCACTTAATAACTCAAGCAGACCTAACTGATCTTTTTAACATTTTATCCAAAAATCAAGCTGAACTTTCAACTTTTGTACTAAAATCCTAGAATTTCCTATAAATGGGCACCAAAATATGTTCAAAACACAAAACTTCTCTTGAAAAGCATTAAATACAAGAGGTATTTTTGTCTTATCTATGGGGATCTGAAAGTGACTGCTCTTTTACCAAGATTACCAGATATATTTATTTAATGGTACAGCAAAATCATAAAATAAACCCACCATCTTAAAAAACATTGACTTGAAAGGAAAGAATTGATTCCATAAAAGAAAAATGTGATAAGCTAGTCCAGAAAAAAATTTAGTATCATTGCACAATAAACTTGTTTTAGTGAAAGACTTCAAGGTGACAAATCAAAATGGGGGCAGATTTACCAAAAAATAAATTTGCAAGAATCACTGAGGCAAAAACCAAAAATGGAGTACTTGAGGGTTCTCAACTATGAGGAGTGATAAAAGAAAAACATTTTGAAGAAGAGTTAACTGAAATTCAAGAAGCTACAAAGAAATAATTTTTTAAGGTAACCAAAAACTTGGAATAAAAAAAAAATTACCAAGAAATAGCAATGCTTTTTCAAAAAACTACATATATAATATATATATATAATATAACATATCATGCAAGATTTGTTTCTTGTATTCACATTTACACTTCTAAATGGAAAACTTGTGCAGTGTCATTAATGAAGTTGTAGAATGCTTCCATTATGAAATCTCCACAATGGAAAAATAATACCAGAACAAGTGGAATCCAAACATGCTGGCTGACTACTGTTAGACATTGAGGAAATAATTTTCATAGGTGAAATACAACAGAAATTATTAGTAGACACATTTTAGGGGAATTTAAGAAGCAAAATTTTGTTTAATTAAAAAATTTCTAAAACAGCAAGTAAGAATCTAAAGCCATATTTGAAATCAGCACAAAAGACTACTGATGTTCAACTTTCTTTTATAGAAGTGACAGAAAAGAAAGTTGTTTTCGTTTTTTGCTTTGTTTTTTAATTGCCCACAGTAATCTGTTTTGGATTTTCTTGCCACTCATTTCCCTCATGAGCACAAATAATTCACAACAGATCATGTGTGCATAAATCTTTTTTTTAATTAGAATCATAACTCAATGGATTTTAGAAAGGTGGAAAAATTCTTGTAGGTACTTAAGGAAGAAGGAAGAGAAAAGAATGGCCAGTTCAGTCCTGTCCTTCAAAAGATACGTAAGACAAAAAAAAAGTTTATTCTTTCTATCCTCCCCCACAGAAGAAAAATTCTCTATAAATGATGAAGTCTTCCAGATGCTCAGCTTTGGTAATGATGCTATGCTAATCACATATACTTTAGAATGAGCACTATAGGATGTCTTCAGTGGTTACTCTAAAGTGATCTGCTTAACAACCTGTACAAGAAAACTGAAGGAATGAAAAAATATCTGTTGTCAGAACTTAAACCAATGCTAGACCTGAGGGAAACTCCGTCTGGGGGTGGTATTATTACACGGTGCCAAAATCTGCTGCTAGGACTACAATAGCATAATATCTTGTCTCCTGAAGCTTTTTTTCTTTTTTAAGTGTAGGGGAAACAAAAATGTCAACAAGTCTGTCTTTAGTTACTTCCCAAATACAAATTGAATATAAAATTTCTGTGAACATTACTAAGGTTTTTTTCAATATAAGTAGATGTTCTCTTCCAAATCAGTTTTGGGGCAAGTTTCAGAGTAATAGGGAGGAGTGGCAAAGAAGAGGAGGTTCATTGCATCAACACAGTCAAGAAGTTTAGGGGTTCTGTGATGGGAATGGACTTTTCCTAACACTCTGCTACCAGAAGCTTGCCACTGTACTGGACACAGCACAGACACTGGCACTGTCGGGTGTTTAGTCAGTAAATCAAACCTAGATTCCAACCAAATCCCTAAAGTGAAAAGTCATGGCTTCATCGGCTGATGAAATAATCTAAGCTGCTCCCTCTCCCTGTCCCAATTCCTACCACAACAGAATGAGAAGTCTCATTGAGTCCAACCACTGAATTACAGGGTACACACGCTGCTTCTGTTAATTAAAAATCACATTAAAGGAGAAGTTGTAGTAAATGACTATCAGAATCAATTGCCCTTAGCTTAGTATTCAAGAAAATTATCAGCAAAATTTGAAAAAGGCATAATTAACATTCCCCAAGAAGAATTTAATGAAGTGGAGAAACAAATGTTTTATGAATTTAAAAGGTACAGCTAATTCAGAAGGAAGTGTCTACTTCTGTGCAGAGCAAGAACAAGAGCCTTGGTGGTTCTACATAAGCTGCCACCACTGTCTGTCTCCCAACAATTCCTGTCAATCTCCTGCCATTCTTCCAGAGTTTGATGGTACTTCTTGGAGTTGCTGTGTGACTAAAGGCAGCCACTTCTAGAGATGATAAAAGAGAAGAGTAATAATAATGATGGGCACTTACATGGTGCTTTACAGTTTCACCACTTCTAGACATGTGGGCAAATGAGGACGCCTGGAGCTTAAGTATCAAGAACAGCCTCGTCTGTTGCTTGAGAGATGAGGGAGGAGGAGGAGCCTTCCACGCATGGGGGACAACCTGTATAAAGGTGAAAAAGCTGTATCTCCAGAATGAGGAACATTAAGGTCTCAATGGCTGAACCTCATGAAGAGGTCATGACAGAGAGCAATGTATAAAAAGACTGGAAAACGAGGTTGAAGCCAGGTGGAACAAGCTTTACGTGACAAACAGATGAATTTATAGTAGCAGGGAGCCACAGAAGTTTACTAAGCAGGATAGTGATAGGGAAGAAAACCTTAAGCACAGAGACCAATTAAGAGATTATTGCACTCAAATCAAGACTCAGTGATAATCTTGACTATCTATACCCCTTAACCATTCATATATATCAATCTACATACATAGACATAAAAAGGAATGCTCAAAATAAAAGGCTGAAAAAGATAAGAGCCAAATAGCAAAATGAGAACACAATCAAGAAAAGAGAGAAAAAAGACATTACAATGTGTAGAAAAGGACAAGTGGAAAGAGCCCTGAATTTCAAGTGAGAAGATTCCAGGTGAAATCTTAGTTTTGCAATTTACTAATCTTCACTGCCTTGGGCAAATCACTACCTTCCTGGATCTCAGTTTCTTCATTTGTAAATTGAAGGGGTTTGATTACATGATCTGTGAGGTCTTCCAGCAATAAATCTATGATAATATGATTAGGAAATTTATGACTGGAAGGATCACTAAGATTCCTTCAGTTCCAATATCCTTACATTTGTACATTGCTTTATACTTTTCTAAATATTTCATATCCATTATCTCATTTGAGAGACAGCATATGTGTAACAGAAAGAATGCTGGGTTGCATCAGGCAACCAGGATTCAAATCCCGACTCTGACACTTATGACCTGTATGATCTTGGGCAAGTTACTTAAACCCTCTGCCTTAATTTCCTCATGTGTAGAATAAAGGAGTTGGACTAAGGCCCCTCCAATTCTCTTATCCATGATCCTACTCACTCCTCATAGCTCTGTAAAGTATATTGGTTATTTCCAGACAGCTTACAGTTTTTTACTTATTCAAGTATTTGTTGAGCACCTATGTGCCAGTCATGGAGCTAGGCACTAGGGATAGAGAGACAAAAATCAAACTGACTTTCTGTTTTCATCTTTGTATCCTCAGCACCAAAGTATTTAAAAGTTAGTTTCAACAAATTAACAAAGATAAAAGAAGTACTTAACATCATTTGAGTTGTAAAAAAAACTCATACTTTAAGTTTCTAGTTTTTTCCTTAACTCATCATGTTGTATCACATAAACAAAAATAATGAAAGACGTGCTTTGTAAAGTCTGAATAAAATGCAGTAGTGTGGAAAAGGAACAGAGGACCCCATTGGGGGTATTATAAATTAAAGTAAAATATCATGGGTTCTGTGAAGTGCTGACTTTTAAACCTGTGCCAACGTTCACACATGTATAATGTCAGTTTAGTACCACATGAGTTAGCGACAGTGTAGAAGAGAAAAGAACTGGAATTAGGGCTAGAAGACCTGGATTGGAGGCCCCATTCTATCTCTTATTAATTTTGTAAACAATGGCAAATATTTTAATTTGGGGGGGCCATAACTTCTTTTTCTATAAACTATGGGGAACTGGACTGCATGATTTCTAATGTCCTTTCCAAGTGCAACACATCTATAACAGCAATTAAAAGGATATGCACCAGAGTCCATCATTATAAATGACTAGAATACAGTTTATTGTTGTTTACAACTATTTAACTTTGAAATTTAAGAGTCTTAAATTACAATATAAAATGTTTTGTTGTCTTATGATGTCTTTTTCTTTTGTGTCATAAACAAAGTTGTATAGCTTAACATTTGTGTAACTTGGATACAATTTGCCTTCTAGTTTCAGACTATTTTATATCAAAAACTTTCTAAAATCTCCGATCTCCTTCTGTCCTCTAGGCAGACATCAACTTAGCCACAAGACAAAAATGTCAATGATAACCGATTTTAGTAGTAATGACAATGACTTTGTAATTACCTTTGGTGAAATAGGCCCTATTTAATAAATTATAATTATGTAGTTTTAAAATTCATATCATAGACTTCAGATACTCCTGCCTAAAAGCCCAGGATACCCAACCACAAAATTTAGTCCTGAAATAAATGTTTAACTAGAAAGATCACTTGGGGGGCAACTAGGCGGCGCAGTGGATAGAGGACTGACCTTGCATTCAGGAGGACCTGAGTTCAAATCCAGCCTCAGACACACAACACTTACTAGCTGTGTGACCCTGGTCAAGTCACTTAACCCAAGTGCCTAACCCAAAAAAAGAAAAAACCAACCAAAAAAAGAAAGAAAGAAAGATCACTTGGTGGACAGAAAGGTGATTTTAACATTATTTTGATTAGAAATTAAATACTTGCAGCAATTCCTCAGAGCACCATAGACTCACATAATCTCGACCCCTCTCATATAGAGGCAATTCTTTCTATGAAATATACAGGTTTTGGTGAGACAAAATAGAGAGAAAAATAATTGTTCTGGGAACCAGTAGAAGGAAGCTTTGATTCGCTACTATCCATCCTAGATGTCCTGATTCAGTCATTTCAATGCCTGAACCTCTCAGATTTTCCACCTCTGCAAAAAAAAAAAATTGCTCAACTTCTACAAACAGAAAAAATGAATATCAGTAAAAGTGCTAGCAAACATTCTAAGTTTCTGTGGCAACAGCTAGCAAAAGAGATATAGCTATGATGCAGATATAAGTTAGGGGCTGAACATCACCAGGTGTAAGAGACCCCTTTCCATTCGCCAACTTGTCAAATATAGACAACCCATCTTTTGAAGGTAATGGGGCGGTGGTGCCCAGGTCCTGAGAAAGAATCCCCTCTAGTGGGGTACTTTGGCCCTTCCAGCCAGAAATAATGAGTTGAGAATAAAAATGTGGCCAGTTTATCCCCTAAGATTCATTCCTAGGAGAACACCATATTCAAGTCCTCACCTTTATAATTTGTATTTTTCCCATATCCCCCAAGGTCCTTTTCTCCCAGAGTCTTAATCACTTTACAAACCTTTATCATCAAATGCTTGATCTATAAAAGGGGGAGGGGAGGAAGGGAAGAACAAAATATCTGAAGTCTGAGGAACTTTCTCAACTTCAATTTTACCATCTGTAAGAGGGCAGAGGGGCAAGGCAAAGAAATTGGAGTAAATGATTTCTAAGATTGTTTTGGAATTGGGGCAAGTATTCGTAATGAAGGTCCTTTAACTTGTCATTATTACTATGTATTTCAATATAATTGGTTCCCTTTGTGATCCTATGAGTTTTATTTTACGTATTTAAAAACACTGCTTTGAGGAGGGGTCCACAGACTTCTGCCAAAGGCTTTGGTCGGGTTCTCCAAAAAGGTGAAGAATCTCTGCTCTACAACCCTGAATTCCACCCAGATAGAATGCAGCGCTAGAAGGGGTCTTCCAGAACATCTTCTGAGACATCTCCCACCCTCCCATCTGATAGCTAGGAACACTGAGGCCTGCCCCTGGTTATTGAGCCGCCCGACCCGAGGTCAGGGAGCGCGGGATCCAGGCCCTCGAATCCTTGGCGGGAGAAGGAGGGGGAGATGTTGGGGGAGGGGAGCGACTGCCCCACGGATGGCACTTGCGGGGTGGGCGCGTTTTCTTCTCCCTTCCCATGGCGAGGGGCAGCCGCAAGGCCGGGATGGAAGGAGGAGGAGCCAGTGGAGGGGCGGGGCGGGCTGCGGGGATCGCGGCCTCAGAGGGCGGGGACGACGCGGGGACGACGCGGGGGGTGGCTCCGGGTTCCCTCAGCCCGGCTTAGGACTCACAGTAAATGAAAGCCAGGGCCCTCAGGAGCACTATCCTGGTCAGCCAGAAGGTGCCCGGCAGGAGACGGGGCGGACAGGTCGGAGGCTCCCACCCGGGGGCCTTCAGAGGCTCGGACTGGGGAGCATCGCCCCCTCCTCTCCTCTTCCTCAGAAATTCCACGGGCGCAGCCATAACTGGCGGGGAGACTAAAAGATGAACCCCTTGAGGCGCATGCGCACGCACGGACGCCGGCCAGCTTGCCCACCGCGGGGAAGCTGGGAGACTACTCTGGAGGCGGTGGAAGCGGAGGCCCCGCCCCGTGGACACGCCCCTTCGAGGCCCCGCCCAAAGGCTCAATGCTGGAACACTAGGCGAGAGCCGAGAGAGAGTGTGTGAGTGAGTGACAGCGGGAGTAGAAGAGTTCTTCCTGCTCCCTGTCCTCTGTATGTCTCTCACCTCCAAGGCGGGCCTTGATTTCAAAAAATTCGGCGTTGTCCTGTAGCTTTATTGCAAGCATAAGTAGCATTCAAGGCCTCTCTTGATCAGGGTCTGAACGCTTGGGGGAGTACAGAGGATTAAGGATTAGAAACCCCCAAATGGAAATGTGGGGCAGTAGTCAGAGCCCTGGGTTTGGGGTCAGGAGGACCTCAATTCAGATCCTCAGGTTTGTCACTTACATTCCTTTTGGTCAAGTCGTAATTTACCACTGCAAGTTGCAGCATCTGTTAAGTGAGGGGGGGGCTGGAAGAGTTTTCTAAATCAGTTCCCTCCTCCCCACCTTTGCCCTACAGCCCCTCCCCACCCGCAATTATCTACATACTTCTGAGATCAGCCAAATTACTGCCTGGGAATGGAGCAGCAAAGATTTCCTGCTTTTTAGGTATAAAGCCCTCTCTGGGGCTTCCCTCCCAACCCATCCCACCCCTTTCCTTAATCAATGACTCCATTTATTAACGATTACTTGTAATAAAAATAAAAGATCACCCTGCAAGGCAGTAGTTCTGTAGAGGAGGGGAAGGAAGATACATTCCCAGTCTCTTGCACCTGCTCGCTCCCTAAGTGGAGCAAACAAGGCCCTGGCGTGGTGGAGAGTGGTGGCTGTCTGTATCAGCCCGTGCCATCCATCCCCTCTCCCCCCAGAGGGATCAGTCAGTCCCAAGCAGAGTCCCCAGTTCCAGGCTCCCCCTGTTCAAACCCTGGTTGGCTGCCTCGAGATTCCCCTTTCCTAGCTGTAGTGGGTAACTTCCCCTGCTCTCACAGAAAGTCACCTGCCAAGACCTACGAAACTCCGAGAGTGAAAGAATTGGTTGAAAACATTTGTTTCCTATTACGGGATTGAACTGGGCTCCGTTGTCTCCTTTCCCCCGCCCTCACCTTCACCTCTTAGGAGAGAAGCATTTCAGAGCTTTGCTGGGACCAGCCGAGGATATCCCTAATTATCTCCATTAGGGAGAAGTTTTCATACTTTCTGTTTTCAGGTCACTAGGGCTGAGCATTCGTTTCCAGCCCGATGGCATGAAGGACAGACGGCCATCGTGGGATTGCTGATCCTGAATGAAGGGGCTTAGAGAACTAGCCAGCATCAGCTCTCAGTGAGGTTATTGTATTCGCCGTGCCCTAACGAACCTTCGATCATCCCTTCAGCAATTCCCACTGAGATCTGCTGAACATACCTGTAATTTGTTGTTCTACTTAACAAACAAAACCATGCCAGATGGCTTCTCTAAATAGGAAAGTGTGTTCAAATCCTTAGAGCTTCCACAAATAAATGACTGGCCAAAGGATAGGAAAAAAACAGTTTTAAAAGAAAGAACTGAAAAATTATCAACAACCAAATCGTTATTATGAATAATTCTGAGGTTTCAATTCAAACCTCAGTAAACTGGGAAAGATGCTGAGAGACTAAAACAGTCATGATGCAGGAGCTAATATGCTCTTGGTTGAACTGCAGATTGCTGCAACCTTTTTTGGAAACCAATTTGAAACGATTCAAGAAAACTCATTAAATTTTTCATACCCTTTGACCCAGCAATCCCAATACTGAGCATATATCCCTAGAAGATCAATAACAGAAAAGTCCCATAGGGGTCATAATATGCATAGCAGCACTGTTTTAAGGCAGCAAAAAAAGCTAGAAACAAAGTAAATGCCCATTGATAGCTGAACAAACGGTGGTATATGAATGTAATGGAATATTACACTATAAGAAATGAGAAAATGAGCAATTCAGAGAAACACGGGACGACCTGCATGAAGTAATGCATAGGGAAAAAAGCAGAACCAACAGAAAAATATGCACAATGAGTACAATAATATAGAAGAAAAGAATACTAAAAGGAAAATGTATTCTGATTAATACTAAGAAACAATCTTGGGCTCAGGGAGCAGATGATGAATAGCATTTCCTCTTTTGGTAACAAGGTGAGAGATGACAAGCACAAAACATTTCATATTTCGTCAGCCTTGGTCACTGTTTCATTTTCTTTAACTTTTCCTTTGTTTTTGGAGAGCATTAGTTGAGGACATTTGGAAATGTTGAGTGGTTTCAGTTGTGTTCAACTCTCCGTGATCCCATTTTGGGGTTTTCTTGGCAAAGACACTGAAGGAGTTTCCTATTTCCTTCTCTACAGATGAGAAACTGAGGCACAGATGGTACAGTGACTTGCCAAGGGTCACACAGTAAGTGTCTGAAGTCAAATTTAAACTCAAGTCTTCCAGACTCCAGGGTCAGCACTGCACCACCTAGCTGCCCTAGGAAATAACTGATTTAAAAGTAAAAGACACCAGTAAAATTTTTTTTTAAAAAATGCTTAGAGGACTTCTGACCAAGATGGCTGCCTAAATGGAGGCCTAGTTCCCAACACCTACTTTAACAAAGACCTGGAAATTCACCCTAGACCAAATAATGCTCAAGAAATCCAATGAAAAACTATAGAAAGAGACTTCTACCTAGAACTGCCAAAAAAAAAAAAAACAAAAATCAGCCCAATTATCTGTCAAGCAGTAGGAAAGAAGACCACCAGCAAAATCACTACCAACAGAGGCAAACAAGCCTGAAGCCTCCAAGTGCCATCAGAAAACGATTAGAGATGGGGGAAGGGAGATGCTCCTCTTGCAACTACTAGCCCCTAGCATTCTGAACTGAGACTCTGGAGAGCCCTGAAGATTTAGAACCCTGAACCTCAAAGATCCAATGGGGCCGGGAGGAATGAGGTCTTAGAAGGAAATCAGGGTCACTCCACTCAAAAGTGCCCTAGAGAGTGAAGCCTGGTTCTAGCACAAAGTCCCAATTCAGAAACTAAAGCTGGAAAGATAAGTAAAGTGAAGATATTGACCCGCCTCAAAGATTGTTGCAAAGAGTAACTCTATAATGACTGTAAACAGAGGCTCAAAGGACCAAACAGATTTTCCACAACAGCTGCATGAATAACTTGAAGAAATGAAGGAAGAGATTTTTTAAAATGAAATAAAAACTCAAAGAATTGGAAGGATAAAGAGCTTAGAAGAGATAGTCATTAGTCTTGATCAATAAATACATTCCCTGAAAACTAAAAAAAGACCAAAAACAAAAAAAATCAGTAATTCCATGAGACAAGAAATATTAGAACAAAATTAAAAGATTGAAAAAATAGAAGAAAATAGAAGATATCTATTTTAAATTTTTTTTCTTATTTAATTTTTTAAAGCTAAACGGAAAAATGGGTTAAGAAGAGATTATTTAAAAATCACTGGACTCAGGGCAGCTAGGTGGCACAGTGAATAGAGCTCTGACTTTGGGGTCAGGAGGACCTGAGTTCAAATCCAGCCTCAGACACTTAACACTTACTAGCTGTGTGACCCTGGGCAAGTCACTTAACCCCGATTGCCTCACCAAAAAGCAAAAAAAAAATAAATAAAAATCACTGGACTCCCTGAAAACCATGACTAAAAATAAATCATAGCGAAAAAGTCCAGGCACTTTATTTCAAAAAATCATAAATAGAAATTGTCCAAACCTATTTGAATCAAAGGACAAAGTAAAGATAGAAAGAATCCACAGACAAACCCACGAAAGAAACCCCAAAAGGAAAAGTCCTAAGAATGTCATAACCAAAATCCAGAATTCCCCCCATCAAAAAAAAAAATACTACAAGCATCCAAAAAGAAGGAATTCAAGTACCTAAGAATCACAATCAGAATCACAAAAGACCTGGCAGCTTCTACTAAAAACAAGAGAAGATCTTGGAATAGTATATTCCAAAAGGCAAAAGATACAACCAAGAATAACTTTCCCTGACTGAAAGCTGAGTACCATCCAACAGGAGGGGAAATGAATTTTGAATGGAACAAAGGACTTTCAAGCATTTTTTTAATGAAAAGACTGTGTTTGAATGAAAACCTTGAAATGCAAACACAAGAATCTAGAGAAACCTAGAAACTGGAGCAATTGGAAGAGACTCTATGATGCCTTAGTGCTAATATTCTAACAATTGAAAAAGAGACAAGTGTCCCTTCAGAACCTTAATGTCCTCAAAGGGTATTGAGGGAGTTAAATAAGAAAAAAACAGAAGACATAGGGATGGATTAATTCTGTTCTGAGGGTTTTTAGAGAGGAAAGAGAAAGGAGAATAAAAAGAATAGGAGGAAGGAGTGGTAGAACTTGCTATTTTTCATAAATGGAGTGCATGAAAAGAAGAGTATACGAACATGAAAGAAGAGATGGGGGTAGTGGGCATCTGATAACTCATTTGAAATGGACAAAGGAGGGTTAAATATGCATACACAGTTCAGTGTTCAGTTATATGAAATTTAACAGAAAAACAATAGGGATAGACAAAGGGTGATTAAGAGGGATAATAATACCACAGGGAAGAAATAGCTACAAGCGAAACAAACTACCTGATCCTGAACGAAAGATTAAAAGACCAAAAAAGGAACGTGAAAACAGAGGGTTAGGGACTAGAAATGGTCCCAGAGGCACCAAGTCCCCAATTGGAAATGTGGGGTAGTAGTGCCAGTCCTCAGGTTAGAGAAATCAACAGCTCCATGAGACAGACCCTCTAAAGGAGGGTTGCACAATTGGGCAATGGTTGAACAAAATGTGGCTTGTAATAGAATATTATTGCAACATAAGGAATGACCAAAGAGACAATTATAGAGAATCCTGAGTATTATGAACTGATGAATGTTGAAGGGAGCAGAAGCAGAAGAATAATTTGTGCATGTACAGCAACAGTTTAAAGAAAAACACTTTTGAAAGATTTAAGAATTCTGATTAGTGGAATCAACAACCCTTGCTCCAGAGGTGATATGATGAAACATGTTACCCACGTCTTCCTAGAGAGGTAATGGATTCAAGGTTTAAAAAGAGGCATGCTTTTTTTTTTTGACACAGCCACTGTGTAAATTTGCTTTGTTTGACTTTGCTTACTTGTTACATTTTTTTTCTTTCTCTTTGGAAATAGGATGTGGGGGGAGAGGGAGAAGAGCAATAGTGATGCCCAAAAAGAGGGCCGATGAAACAATTTTTAAGTGCACAGGAGAGAAAAGAAGGAAGTTCAGAAGGAAGCACAATCAGGACCATAATGCGTAGAATTTATTATATACTTTAAATAAGCAGTATGAAATGGAGATTCACCGTTTCCTATTAAGTCTTCTTTTTGTGTTTTGCTGTATGTAGAGAAATATTCTTTTTTCATGTTTAATTTTAAAATCGAAATTTTAAAGTCCCAAGCAGTGAACTTTTGGTTTCAGATCTAATAGTCAATGATTCTACAATATCATATAGTTCACCTCTTTCCTTTTTTATTTTATTATTATTATTATTATTTGGTTAGGCAATGGGGTTAAGGGACTTACCCAGGGTAAGTGTTAGGTGTCTGAGGCTGGATTTGAACTTAAGTCCTCCTAACTCCAGGGCCAGTGCTCTATTCACTGTGCCACCTAGCTGCCCCACTTCTTTCCTTTTTCAAATGAGAAACAGGTTCAGGAATTGAAGGAGTGACTTCTTTAAGGTCACAGTGTGGCAGAGCCAGGACCAGAGTCCAGGTCTTCTCTTTCAGGTTATCAAGTAAATTAGTTCAAAATGTCTAAGACCTTATATTTCTACTTTATATCTATGAACCATTCACTCAAAATAAATTGCATAATACCACTCACTAAACTGTAAAGTTTCAACTAAGTGGATATAATCTTAATAGGATAGTTGGAAAGCAGAAAAAATGTTTAAAGATAATAACTAACATTTATGTCATATTTTACAATGTATAAAGTATTTTCCTCGGAGCAACCTTGTGAGGTAGATAGTACTAGCATTATTACTAGTATTTTACGAAAGAAGAAACTGAATCAGATTTAGAGCTGGAAAGGAAGAACCCTCGGTGGTCATCTATTCCACACACACCACCCTCATTTCATGTATCATCAAATCATAGCCTTAGAGCTGGAAGAACTTTAGAGGCCATCTACTCAAATCCCCTCATTCTGTAGACAAGGAAACTAATGTCAAAAAAGTCAAATTACAGGCCCAAGGTTATCTAGATAGTAAGTGGCTATTTCAGGGCTGGGCAATCTCCAGTTATCTTCGCTTTTGTCCTGCCACTGGACTCCAGTGGCTCTGGAGGAGAAAATGAGGCTGATGACTTTGCACAGCTCCGCATCACTTAAATCCAATTCACGAGCAAGTCAAGACATCACCCTCATGATGTCATTGGTCCTCTTTGAGATTGAAGGACAACAACAATTACAGGATTCAAACCCAACTCTAAACCCAGCACTTTTATGACAGCCCACAACTGCCATCTCCTCACTTCCTTACTCTCTCACTATGGTTATACTCCTTTTGGACTTGTCCTTCATGACCCTGAGAACCTCATCATTGGGAAATCTCATCATCAGATCACCACATCAGTACCTTCTACCCCTGTGATTTGAGAGCAGAGCCATTCGCTCCAAAACCTCCATTTAGGAAGGGAGCCCAGCTCAGCCTTTGAACTTCTCCATCACGTCCCCATACTGTACACCTTCTCCTCCCCTCCTTTTTCAGCTTTTTTTTAAGTTGTCTTCCCTAAACTCCCTGAGGGCAGGGACTGTCTTTCTTTTTCGTATTTGTACCTGACACATTGGTTGTAGTTGTTGATTACTCCTTCAGTAATGTCTGACTCTTCCTGACCCTATTTGAGGATTTCTTGGCAAAGACTTTGGAGCGGTTTGCCATTTCCTTCTCCAGCTCACTTTATAGATGAGGAAATGAGGCAAACAGGGTAAAGTGACTTGCCAAGGGTCACACAGCTATTTGAACTCACGAAGATGAGTCTTCCTGGAATCAGATTTAACACTATCCACTGCGACACCCAGCTGCCTGACACATAATAAATGTTTAATTAATAATAAATAATATGCTTAATAAATGTTTATTGACTGATTGACTATTGCTTGCCCAGACTCACACAGTTAACAAGGCTTAGAGTTTGGCCTCCTAACTCCAAGTTCAATAAATGAATAAAAAGCATTAAGTAAATCTCTTTTTAAAAAAAAAAATGCTATAGGGTAGTACATGGAATTATAAAAGTTGAATTTTGCACTCCAAGGAAACTCGAAGCCAGGAAAGACCACAGAGGAAGAGGGATTTGGGGAATGATTTGAAGGAAGAAGAAATGAGGCAAGGAAAGCACTTGAGGCCTAGGGATGATTATGACATATGAGAAAGGAAAGAAGGGCCTGAACTGAGCAATAGGAGCCAAGGAAAGGAAAGAATTAATTTGAAATAGCTTAGATGAAGACTAGAATGAAAAAAAAAACCAGAATTATACAGTTGGGAAAGAACCTTAAAGGTCATCTAGGTTAACCCCCTCATCGTACAAAGGAGTTCCCTCAAGCCCAGAGAGGGAAGGAATTACAGGATTTTAAAGCTGGACAAGATGGTAGAGGACATCTATTCTAAACATGTTTTCCAGATTAGAGGAACCAAGGCACAGAGAGGCTGACAGTGAAGGCAAGGTTTCAACTTAAGTCTTCTGACTTCAGATTCCGAGGGAACAGTTTCTCCATGCCATGCTGCCTGTGACCCAAGTTAATAGAGATTCAAGGAAACATTTTCAAATTCAGTGATGAGCTTGGCCTCCATCCCTTTGCCCTATAAGGGTTTCCCACCCTTTGAGGCCCCAATTTCAGTTCAAGAACCAAACCTGCAGGGAGTTAACTAGAAATAATCATTTGATCAACAAACATAAATACTGTCATATATCATGTCCTTTCCTGTTTAGGGGTGTGGGTGTGGCATTAAGGGTTATTTCTTTATCTGTACCTTAGTTAAGCAGGGAAAAAAAAAAAGATGAAAATAACAGAAAAGCTACAGAGCCCCTACCTCTTTTTATCCATATTTCAAGTGGTATCTGCAAAGCTGCTTCAGAAGTAACTCCGAAAATGGCATTTTACAAATCTAGCTCTTTCAAAACATATTTAACCCCAGGATAAAATAAAAGGGACTGGGGCCCTGGGTTAAAAGGAGACCTGTGAGTAAGTCTCTGTTATCAGGTCAGGTGTAACATTATTCAATGCTTTTCAGGATGTAGCTGGAATCCTAATAAAAGCCTCTTTTGTCTTTGGTTTTCCCATCACCACTGGTTGTATTGTTCTCTTTAGAAAAGTGCATAATGGTGCATTGTATAGAAAAAGAAAAATAGCCCATTTGTCCAGGCTCCCTTATATTCCCATCCTTCCCTTTGGATTAGCCACAGGGTTTGATATATAAACTTCACTGGGTGCTAGCAACGGGTGTACTTTGTGAAATATTTATGAAACACAACAAATTCCACATCAGGTCTCAATGTCTATAAAAGAAAATGGATAATTAATGAAAATTACCAAGGAAAAAGCAGGGATTTAGGCAGAGGATTCAGCAAGGGAGAGTATGCCTTTGAGCCTTTAAAAATATGTGCTTTGGTTGACTCTTTCTAAGGAAACATTTAAAAAAAACAAAAAACAAATAGTCTGTGGATTCTTTAGTAGAGGGAGTTCCTCATCAGGGGCTTGTCCGTACCAATAAACTCAGTGCCTTATTAGTTTTTAAAAGTTGCCTGGGCACTAAAAAGTTAAGTGACTAGCCCAGGCACACTCAGTTCTTGGCAGAAAGAACACTAAATCCAATTCTTGATCAGCAGACCAGCTCTCTCTCTTTCTCTTTCCTCTCAGGGGTCCAAAAAGCCAGATGTCCCTTGTGCCAAGGAAGGAACTCTAATGAGACAATACATGTAAACTGTTTTGCAAACTGTTGTTGTTTGTTGTTAGGTCGTTTCAGTGGTTTCCAACTCTTTGTGACCCCATTTGAGGTTTTCTTGGCAAAGATACTAGAGCGGGTTTGCCATTTTGTTCTCCAGCTCATTTTACAGATGAACAACTGAGGAAAACAGGGTTCAGTAACTTACCGAGGGTCACACAGCTAGTAAGTGTCTGAGTCCAGATTTGAACTCTCAGAGATGAATCTTCCTGACTCCAGGCACAGCACTCTAGCTACTGTGCCACCTAGCTGAACTTTGCAAACTTTAAAATGCTATAAAAATGTGAGGTGTTGTTGCTGTTGTTACTACACCAGTGCAAAGGACTTAACCCTGAGTCTTCTGAACAGGACAAATTTGCAGTTAATGAAATTCCATTTCAAGGGAGGGCCAAGGAAAGAGGAATAAGAGATTAGGGAGTGACTTCATTTGTGACAGTGACAATCCTTAGAGACAGGAGAAAAATGATTTGCTAGAAACAGCAGTGCCTCTGAGGATCAAATGAGAATGTGGATATGATTGTAAAATGTAAGGTTTAGAATCTTTCTTCTATAAGACTTCTAAGAAAGATATGGACTTAAGATTTGAACATTGATGATTGTTTTGGGATCTCTATTTCCTCATCTATAAAATGAGGGGTGGAAATATCAGGGGTTTGGATTCAGTCAAAGGGCCACACTTGAGGACCTAGAGGGCCATATGTGGCCTTAAGGCTGCAGGTTCCCCACTCCTGAGTGATTGCTGAAAAGTTTCTTCCAGTTGTGACATTCAATAACCCTGTAAGTCTGTGGCTTTAGCTGTGGAGGACAGCTAGGTTTTTAGACATCAGATTTGTTGACCTAATTTGTGAGTTGCCCTTCTTGAGGTGCTTGGAAAAAACAGGTGCCTGGTCTATTTTGTTTTAGGGGAATAAAAGAGACAAACAGAAATAAAACTACTCACATGTGGGGTTTGCACTGGGTCTTGAATTCTAAGAGAGAAAGAATTTGTAGACCCTCTTCTTTCAGACCTCTGGAAGGACACACACACACACACACACACACACACACACACACACACACACGCTTTGGCTACCATCCCAGCAGCTGCAAAAGGGCATCACAGCGGAATGAACCTTTACTGTCAGCGCCCAATCCAGCTGTCCTTGAGTTCCTAATCCAGCTGCCTTGGCATCCTAACCTAGCTCTCCTTGGCACCCCAGACCAATTGTCCCTGGCATGCTAGTGCAGCTGTCTCTGGCACCCAAAAGGACACAGCTTGTGCCTGAATCTAATCTTACACCCTTCATTTCCCCCAATTTTTCATTTCTTGAGGATAATTTATGCTGGGAAAAAATAATAATTATAAGTCTATGCTAAAATCTGTCCCCTCCTTCTTAAAAAGTGGATTTTTTTGGTTTGTTTGATTTGTTTTCTTGGGGGCAAGTGTCTTAAATAACTGCTCAATCACCAAATGACCTAGTATGGGCTGATAAGGCAGGTGGAGTCTTTTCTTTTAATACTTCAGAATCCCAACAGCCACATGCCATTTGTTCTGGGCCTTATAACCAACTCTTGTCATTGCCTGGGAGTAACAGAGAAATTTCTGGCACAGCAGAGAAATTTAGCCCGAGCTCTTAAGTAGGATCTTCAGACAGTGTTTCTCTATCCATGCATTCTCTATCTCTATTTGAGACTCTACAAAGGAAATAGCCCAGGTAGAACCATATTATGAAATCTGGCACCTGAGGCAAAAATCAGTTGAACTTTGGATAGGTTGAGAAGGAGAGCAATAGTCTATCTCAAGAGGGTGTAGTTGTCCTGGCTAGAATCTAGAAATCATGCTTTCAAGGCCCAGTTGAAGATTCCCCCCTTCTAAGATGCATAAGTAAGCTAGAAGAATGAATGAAGCATTTTTTAAGTACTTACTATGTATAAAACACTGTGCTAAGTGCGGGGGATATAAATTGAAAAGTAAGACAAGGAACTTACATTCTAATGAGAGGGACAAAATATATGGATTGCTGAGCTGCAAGTCAGATGGAAAGATCCCAAGGTCCTTAGGAAAGCAAAGCAGATGGTAATGCCAATTCTTTAATAACTTTTCCACTGATAAAATCATATCAGTTTCTGATATTGAACAATTTGACACTGGGCTGGAAACACTGCTTTTCCAAAGGGTCCTGGGCTGTCTCCATCAGGATCTGAGGGGGGATGGAGGTAACTCTGGTGCTGGTGGTGGTAGTAGCTTGACCTTCCTGACACATACTGCCCCCTGCTTTCCCTCAGGATAACTTGCTGTTTCAACTAGACTGACTTGCTTTTCCTCTGAGTGGCAGTTGGTGGGCATAGCCAGACCCTTCTCCATAGCAGCTACCTCCCTAGACAATGACTGTGAGAGATGAATCAGAATTGCTGATCTAGGGGGTTCTGCCACCCCCTAGGGCTCCTACACTTATATGCCCAGTTGTTAATAGCTGTTACTGGTATTAAAAAGGAAGGTAAGCCCCTTCTCCACT
The DNA here is from genome assembly GCF_900497805.2 of Vombatus ursinus. Classification (NCBI taxonomy): domain Eukaryota; kingdom Metazoa; phylum Chordata; class Mammalia; order Diprotodontia; family Vombatidae; genus Vombatus; species Vombatus ursinus. Next base: position 37,500,879 of record NW_020954548.1, on the reverse strand, counting down.
TAGATTTTTCCCTTCACTGATGGTTTGTAGGATCTGGGCTAGAAATAGGCTTACTGAATTGGAGGACAGCTATTCCTAAGGTTCTAGGGTTTAGGGTCCTGGACTATCTCATATCAAGGTCTGAGATAGTAAGAGACAGTAATCTGGAGGCTCAGTCATGGGAAAAGGTAGGCATAATGGTGATGGGACCCTCAAAGGTAATATTCCAGTTGTTGTTGTTGTTGTTGTTGAATTGTTTCATTCATATCCGAATTTTCATGACCCCATTTAGGGTTTTCTCAGGAAAGAAACGGGAGCAGTTTGCCACTTCTTTCTTCAGTTCATTTTGCAGGTAAGGAAACTGAGGCAAACAGTTGTCCAGGGTCCCACAGTTAATAAGTATCTGAACCTGGATTTTAACTCAAGAAGATGAATCTTCCTGACTCCACACCTGGAACTTTATCCACTGCACCACTTAGCTGCCAAGTGCCCCAGAGCCAGGCAAAATAAATAAATAAACAAATAAAAACATATAAATGTTTAAATAAACATTTAAACATTTGTTTAAAATAAACAAATAAAAACATATAAATAAATAAACAAATAAAAACAGCAGGTGAAATAGCTGAGACTTAGAATGAGTAACAAGGACCATGAGGTATAGGATTGGAAACCAAACATCTCAGGTGGGGAGGATGCACTCTCTACCCCAATTTTATGCCATGGGACAGAGTTCCAGTTGTTTTGCTCTCCTTCTGGCCTTAAGCCTAGTACTGCTTTGCAAATCAATTAATAAATTAATCAACAAGCATTCAGGAAGAGCTTACTATGTGCTGGAGATAAAAAGAAAAACCAAAAATAACTCCTGGCCTCAAGGAGTTTATATTCTATTGGAGGAGACAATAGATATGAGTAAGAACCCATGTAAGATAAATACAGAGAAGATGGAAGGAGTAACTACTCAATAAACATAATGATTTCTAGGCAGTATAAAGAATAAGAAATACCAATTTCATTTCTTTCTCTAAATGTATGGTTAGTAAGTTTATACACCTTCTTCCTAAAACTGGCTTGCTAGAGAAGCATATATCTCCTTCTGTAGAATATATAATAATAGCTGCATTCAATCAATTAATACACATTTATTAAGTACCTCCTATGTGCCAGGCACTGTAGTAAGCACTTTAATTTTTTTTTAATTCTCACAACAACATTATAAATTAGTTACTACAAGTCTTATTAGCCTCATTTTACAAATGAAGAAATTGACATTCAAAAAGCAGTAGTTTGCCCAAGGTCATACATTGAATAAATATCAGAAGTAAGATTAAAACTCAGAGCTCTCATGACTCCAGGTCCAGCCCTCCTCCTACTATGCAATACAACCGGTGCTTGAAAAGAGCAGTTAGTAAAATCATTGGCTCTGGGTCTGAATTCTAGTTCGAACCTTAACATCCCCTGCTTGACCACAGAGCAGAGCCGATAAGAGTAATGAATTTGGAGAGAGGCAAACTGAAGTTCAAATCTTGCCTGGGACCCTGACTAGCTATGTCTTCCTAAAAAAGTCAGTTAACCTCTTGGGCCCCAGTTTCTTCATCTGTGATTGGAAGGGTTTAGTCTCAATTACATCTAAAGCCCTTTTAGTTCTAAATCAATGAGCCTATTAAAGTCATTTAGTATCTATGGGCCACAGTGTCCTCACCTGTAAAATGAGAGTTTGGACCAACCTATGTGATCTTTGAGTTTTCCTTTGGCATACAGAAATAGTGCTAATGACCCCCCAGTAGTAGGACAGATTCATTTCTCTTTCTTGCCATGATGATGAGTTGTAATAAGATAGCCACTCTCTGTTACTCCTAAATAGCATCAGCTACTATCTGGGAATAGGAATCAGTAGTTTTCTTCCTTGTCCAAATATGTATCAGTTTTGCAAACTGGCCTTCTTGTTCCAACCAACCAAGCTAACCCATTGTCTCATTGCCTTTCTGTGGGTTACTAGAGTAAGAAAAGGCAATTCACTTCAGAAACTGAAATAGCAATCGCATAATCAGTACATTAACAGTTATCATCTGAGCTGCTAAAATATGTCCAGTGCTCTAACCAGATGAAGCCTTGGAAGTCTGAAAGATTACTCTCTTTATAATATGCCAAGAGATGTGCATTGGTAGTTGTAACTATGGAAACATTGTTTTTCTGGGTCACAAAAGATTGGGGGAATTCAGGGAGATTTATTTCAGCAAAACTGAAGTTCTGGGTAAGAGTTTCATGTACTTTCTTCCCTCCATTCTCTCTGCTTATTAGAATATCTAGCTGTCTTCAAGGATTACTTAAGAGATCTCTCCTGGAATTGGTGCTTTCCCTGTCCTCCCCAAATTATGTTGTATGTCTTTTGTATTTTCCCATTTGTAACATAATGTATGTATCTGTGTTCCTCCATGTTTACATGTTGTTCTCCCTGAATGAAGAAAGACTATTTCATTTTTATATCCCCAAAACCTGACAAGGTGCCTCTCACAGTCAACAGTTTATTTTTCCCATTTTTATTTACTATGTATTTATTTTTAACATTCTTTATTTTAAAATTTTGAGTTCCAAGTTCTTTTCCTCTCTGTAGCCCTTTCTCCACTCATTGAGAAAGCAAGCAACATATCAATTATACGTATGAAATAATGCAAAACATTTCCATATTAACCATGTTGAAAAAAGGTGAAAAAATTATACTTCAATTTGCATTGAGTTCATCAGTTCCGTCTCTTGGAGTGGATAGCATTTTTCATCATGAATCTTTTTTTGTTTGTTTTTAATTAACTTATTTTTAGTTTTTAGCATTCACTTCCATAAGATTTTGAGTTCTAAATTTATCCCCCACTCTCTCCTTCCCCCTCCCCAAAATGGCATGCAATCTGATATAGGCTCTACATATAAATTCATATTAACATATTTTCACATTAGTTATGTTGTAAAGAAGAATTAGAACCAACGGGAGGAACCACAAGAAAAAAGAAACCAACAACAACAACAAAATGCTTCAATCTACATTCAGACTCCATGCAAATTATTGCATTGATGAGAAGAGCTAAGTCTATCAAAGTTAGTCATCATACAATGTTGCTGCTACAGTGTACAATGTTCTCTTGGTTCTGTTCACTTTACTCAGCATCAGTTCATGCAAGTCTTTCCAGGTTTTTCTGAAGTCTGCTTGCTCATCATTTCTTATGGAACAATAGTATTCCACTACATTCATATATCACAACTTGTTCAGTCATTCCCCAACTGATGGGCATCCCCTTAATTTCCAATTCTTGGCCACCACAAAAAGGGCTGCTGTAAATATTTTTGTACATGTGGGTCTTTTCCTGTTTTATGATCTCTTTGGGATACAAGCCTAGAAGTAGTATTGCTGGGTCAAAGGGTATGCACAGTTTTACAGCACTTTGGGCATAGTTCCAAATTGTTCTCCAGAATGGATGAATCAATTCATAACTCCACCAACAAAGCATTAGTGTTCCAATTTTTCTACATCTTCTCCAACATTTATCATTTTCCTGTTTTGTCATGTTAGCCAATCTGATAGGTGTAATATGGTACCTCAAGGTGTTTTGATTTGCATTTCTCTAATTAATAGTGATTTAGAGCATTTTTCATATGACTATAGATAGCTTTAATTTCTTCATATGAAAGCTGCCTGTTCATATCCTTTGACCATTTATCAATTGGGGAATGACTTATATTCTTATAATTTGACTCATTTCTCTATGTATTTTGGAAATGAGGCCTTTATCAGAGACACTGATAGTAAAAACTATTTCCCAGCTTTCTGCTTCCCTTCTAATCTTGGTTGCATTGGCTTGTTTGTGCAAAAACTTTTCAATTTAATGTAATCAAAATGATCCATTTTTCATTTCGTAATGTTCTTTATCTCTTGTTTGGTCATAAATTCTTCTGTTCTTCATAAATCTGACAGGTAAACTATCCCTTGCTCTCCTAGTTTGCTTATCTTTCAGAAAAGTCTTGTATCATCGTACTGATCAGAGTAAATAAAGTCTTTCACAGTTCACCACCATTACAATATTGCTTTTACTGGGTACAGTGATCTGCTGGTTCTGCCACTTTACTCTGAAAGAGTTCATATAGGTCTTCTCAGGTTTTTCTGAAATCATCCTGCTTGTCATTTCTTATAGCATAATAGTATTCCATCATAATCATATACCATGACTTGTGCAGCCACTTCCTAATTCTCTGCCACTACAAAAAGAGCTCCTATAAATATTTTTGTTCATAGAAGTCCTTTTTATTTTCCTTTCATCTCTTTGAGATACAGACCTAGTAATGGTTTTGCTGGGTCAAAAGGTGTACATGGTTTCATAGCCATTTGGCCAGAGTTCCAAATTGCTCTCCAAGTGGCTGGACTAACAGTGCATTAGTGTGCCTGTTTTGTTTCATTTTTTCACATCCCCCTAGCATTTGTCATTTTTTTTTCCATCTTGTTAGTCAATCTGATAGTTATAAAGTGGTACCTCAAAGTTGTTTTGATTTGCATTTTTCTAATCAATAGTGATTTAGAACATTTTTTCATATGACTATAGATAGTTTTGATTTCTTCTGAAAACTGACAGTCTGCACTTTAAAATTGCTGGTTGAATGGAATTGAATTGTTGGGAAATTTTTCATGATCCAATGTGGCTAGGATGAATCTTTCTGTTTCCCATTGTGCCTTCAGGGAAGGGGTAAAAGTGAAGCCTAGAGATAATTCTGCTACAGAAAAAAATGTTGGATTTGGAGTCAGAAGTCTTGGTTTCAGATCATGCTTCCCTATGTGATCATGGGCAATTCCATGCAATTTCTCTAGGCCTTGGTTTCTCTAGCTATAAAATGAGGTTGCACTAGATGACCTTTGAGGTCAAAGTCCTATGTTCCTATGACTTGCTGGTAGAGGACAAAATTGTTATCTATTCAAAGACAGATGAACCAAATCAGTTAAGGGACTTGTCCAGGGCAACAGTGAGTCTATGGAAGAATTAGGACAAATAGCCAGTGCTGTTGACAAGCAAGACAAGGGCTATATAAATAAAATCCCCTTGTTGGATGACTGTATACATTCAATACTTTGCTAAGAAAAGGACATTCTTATGTTGGGTGAGAGAAAAACATGATGGAACCACTTAAAATCAGAATGTCATGTTAATGTAAAAAGTGTATCCTATCGTTTTGTGCATACTCCTCCTTTAAAATTTATATAATTACCCTTGACTTCAATGTATGTGACTTGTGAAATTAATGTGGGTCTCTTATGCTGTCTGCTTCATTTCTCCTTTGTTGGGTTTGGTTTCCCATTTATCCCTACATAGTAAAATGATCCTCTGGGAATTAAGGTTATTTTCTTTCTTTTGCTTTCAAAATTCATTATTTCTGAAAGCTATGGGGAAAAATGCTCTTTCAACCCAATCCCTAGAGCTAAAACATCCCATTCCCTGATCAGCTGGGAATCCTTGCCTCCAAGTCCAGTCTTTGCAAGCCCCAGCCCAACTGTTGCTTGAGGGTGAAGTCAGGCTAGCTCCTTCTTCTGTTTTGCTCATTTGAACAGATATAGGGTCCAAGGATTTAAAGCTTGAAAAATTTAAAGTTTGAGTGCCTATTAGAGGTCTTCTAGTCTAATCTCCTTCCCTTTTACAGTTGAGGAAGCTGAGTCCCAGAATCACTGTCCAAAGGTAATAATTATCAAAGATAGCATTTGAACCCAGAGCATAGAAACCAAATCCAACATTTTCCCATTGTACCATCCTGCCTTCCAACTTCATCATTTTACAGAGAATGACACCGAAACCCAGAAAAGAGTTGACCCAATTAGTAAGGCAAAGAGACAGGATGTAAACACAGGTGTCCAAATGTAATGCTTTTCTCCCCCCCCTCACCCTAACACACACACCATATAAATACTGCCTTACCTCTGTAAACCCTCTATACCAGGCTCCCCAAACAGACTGAGCTTCATAGGCATTATTTATGGGATCATCTTCTGAAAGAAATGCTACATTTTCTTTTTCCTTCAGAAAATGGTATTAAATGCTCTTTAAGCCACATTCAGAAAAAAAAATATCTCAGAGGCAACTGATATCACCTTATGTAGTCTTTTTAAAAATTTACCTCTGGAACTAATGTGTGATGATCTTTGTGGGCTGGTCACAGGGATTTCCTAATTCAGTAGCTTTTCAGGGAGCAAATAGCTCTGTAAGCAGTAATAGCTTTACTCACATTGAAGGGAAGCAATTTTCTTATTTGACATGTTTACATTAATCAACTGTTTGCCTTTTTCCCTGTTACAATTAAAACAATAATTGAAATCCCCAGTTTGGGAGGACAAAAAGTTGGAAATCTCTGGCAACCAGTTTAAATAAACCAAAAAGCCAATGTGATTGTTCAGTCTCTTGTAATTAAAGAAAGAAATTCGGAAGACTCAGAATCTCTGGAGCCATCATTCTGGTGCCTGGGGACAAAGGAAGGGAGAATATTACAGGCAATGTCCTTTATTAGCTCCATCTGACTTTGGTGAGTCCCCAGAGGCGAAAATGAGTTTTGAAGAGATGAACTTAGTTTTCAGTAGCCTAACTGGATACAGATAAACTGATCTGCTGTATAGAAAGTTTTTCTATCTTTTTTGATTAGTTTTTTTAAAAGAATAAACCACATAAAGTGCCTAATTCAATATAATTCAAAAATTTATCAAAATTGCCTGCCACATGCAAGGAAGTATGCTAGGCACTACGGTTACAAAGATAAAACAAAAATGACTATGAGTAATAGCTCACATTTACGGAGGGTATTTTAAAGTTTTGTAAGTGAAGGCTTTTCTCACAATAGCCCTGACAGATAGGTAGTTCAAGTATTTGTGCTGTTTTCCAGATGAGTAAAATGAGACTCACCCACAGTTACACCATTACTAAGTGACAGAGCCAGCTCCTGGACCCAAATGATCTGACTTTAAAATCCGGGTTCTCTCCACTACCTCATGGTGGATAGAGAAGCAAAGTCCCAGGGAGAAGGAAATAAATGAGTCTGGGGTCAGTGGAAAGCCTAAGGAACAGAAATCTTTGATACTAACAATCATTACCTACAATCTGGTCCCAGCCTACCCATCTCACTTATTGGGAAGGCAGTGCAGAGCAGCCACAGTGGGAAGAATTCTGTCCCTGGAGTCAGAAAATCTGGGTTCTAGTTCCAAATTCAACCACTACATCTCTCTTTGTGACCATGGGTGAGCCACTTTTCCTCTATGACTGTTTTCCTCATCTATAAAAAGAGGAGGTTGACCCATAAGGGACTGCAATTATGAAGAATTCAAAGTTAGGAAAAACTTTTATGAAGTGATACAGCATGTAGAAACCATATCCAAAAGATTGATATGCAAACTGATTACATCTACATAAACAAAGATAATATTAAACAACAGAAAACTCAGGTTTAAGTACAATGCAATACATTTCAATAATCATTTAAGTGTCTATTGTGTGTCAGGGACTGGGCTAAGTGCTCAAGATAGAAAGACATAAATGAAACAGTCTCTGCCTTCAAGGTGTCATCTGGACAGGAAAGGGCCTCTAGCCTGTGGGGAAATGCCTGCCAGCAGAAGTCCTCCTGAGTAGAAAGGCTTAATGCTGGGGCAAGGCAATGCTTTAAATACATAAAAAACCACAAGTGGGTTGGACCATGACAAAATCATTGTTAGGTCTTGAGTAGCTGTTCCCACAATAGTCTGATATGTGGACAATGCAGGCATTCCTGGGTCCTGTGGGAGCAGTCTCCAAGTTGACTGTTTCACAGTGGGGTACAGAACCAGAATTAGCATGGAGGGAACAGGAGTGCAGTACCTGGTTTGGTTCACTTAGCTGTTACAAGAAACAGGAATTGTGAATATGTCAAGAGGTGTGATGGATGGCTTTCAGGTCCCTTGGAAATAGGGGGCAGTGAACACCTGGTGTTGGTTAAAGCAATACCCTTTGCCAGAGGGTGAGATCATACAGAGTGCAAAGGATTGTTATGCCAAGCACAGGGCACAGCCTGCTTGCTGGGCCTTACCTCTGGGAAACAGGGTATCTCCAAATATTTTGACAAAGGAGTGGAAGCTCTGAGGATACTTATTCCAATTCTCACTCTCAGTGACAAGTCAGGAGCCTAGAATTTGACTACATCTCCCTCTCAGGGTTCCCTTAGGGGTAAGGAGTAATTCTCTAATGCCAGCAGACTGAACTCCCACTGGTATACTTCCTGTGCCCCCCCCCACCCCCACCACGATTATCAGTTGAGGATCAATTAAGTCAATCAGCCTTAAGTAGCTTTTAGAAAGAGATATTTACTTAGGTGGTACAATAAGGCTAATTGTGACAAACTCTCGCAGAAATAAATACAGAATCCAGAGAAAAGTGGTCTCAAGCTTAGAGAGATCAGATGTGACAGAGGGGTAACTCAGAACTCAGTTATTGGAAGTCTTTTTCTCCCATTCATGAGGGGCTCATGGGGTTTCCCTAAAGCTTGGTGAATCTGCAAGCTTCTGCCTTTGGCTCCCAACGTAGACACAGCCATCAACACAACCAGAGTTTCAGATAGGACATTGATAGGAAGATAGGAAGTCCAAAATCCTTTGAACCCTTTAACTCATGAAAGGTCTTCAAGCCAATGCCTCTCCTTACTTTACAATCCCCACCCCACCCCAACCCCTCCCACCGGATATTCCTCCTTCCAGATATGCTAGAAAGCCACCCTTGCTCCAACTTCTCAAATCAATCCCTTTTCAATTCATTTGATAATTTATAAATGATCCCTGGGGCTTTTCAGATTTCTTCAGCTTATCTGAACACATTTCTACACACTTCTTGTACAATGTCATTCCAGGTTTGTTTGTTTGTTTGTTTTTTAATTTTTATTGATTCATTTTAAAAATATCACTGTAGTTTCCCCAAGTATGACTTCCTCCCCACCAACAGTCACTCCATATAACAATTAGTATTTTTGAGAGAGAAAAAAAGGGGAAAAAAAGCATAACTGATGAACACAACAAAAAAAATGTGGAAATATGTGCAGTATACCACACTTGTAGAACTGCCACCCCAAAGGGGTGGGGTAGGAGTATCTTCTTACATTCCTTCTAGCCATGTTTGTTGTTAATACTTTTGAAACATTCACTTTTTTTTTCATTTTTCCATTTATATTATTGAAGTCATTGTCTATGTTGCTTTCTTGGCTTTCTTTACTTCATTCTGCATCAATTCATGTCGATGCTTTTCTGTATCACATTCATCATTTCTTTTTTTTTGTCCATTAATTTATTTATTTTTAGTTTTCAACACTCATTTCCACAAGATTTTGAGTTCCAAATTTTCTCCCCATCTCTCCCCTCCCCCAACCCCAAGACAGTGTGCATTCTGAATACTCTTTCCCCTAATCTGCCTTCCCTTCTATCTCCCACTCCCCTTCTCTTATCCCCTTCCTCTTCTATTTTCCTATAGGGCAGGATAGATTTCTATACCCCATTACCTGTAAATCTTATTTCCCAGTTGCATATGAAAGCAATTTTTTAACATTTGTTTTTAAAACTTTGGGTTCCAAATTTTCTCCCTTCCTCCCTCTCCACCCACCCTCATTGAGAAGGCAAGCAACTCAATACAGGTTATACTTGTATACTCATGCAAAACACTTCCATTGTAGTTGTGCTGTGGAAAACTAACTATATTTCCCTTCATACTATTTTGCCCCCTATTTATTCTATTCTCTCTTTTGACCCTGTCCCTCCTCAGAAGTGTTTGCTTCTGATTACCCCCTCCCCCAATCTGATCTTCCCTTTATCATCCCCCCACTTTCTTATCCCTTCCCCCCTATTTTTCTGTAGGGTAAGATAGCTTTCCATACCCAATTGAGTGTGTATGTTATTCCCTCCTTAAGCCAAATCCTATGAGAATAAGATTCACTCATTCCTTCTCACCTTTTCCCACTTCCCCTCCACTGTAAAAGCCTTTTCTTGTCTGTTTTATGTGAGATAATTAACCCCTATTTTACCTCTCCCTTTCTCCTCCCAGTATAATCCTCTCTCACCCCTTAATTTTATTCAGTACAGTAATATTCATGTACATTCATGTACCACAACTTGTTTATCCATTCCCCAATCAATGAGCTTTGACTTTTTTTGTCATCACAAAATTTGCTGCTATAAATACTGTGGGGTATACCAATAGCTTCCTTGGGGTATAAGCCTAATAATGAAATCTTTGAGCCAAAGGATATAAATACTTTAGTCATTTTATCTATAATTACAAATTGCTTTCCAAAATGGTTGTACTAATTCACAGCTCCACTAACAATGTAATGGTGTTGTGCTTATTTTCCCACAACCTCTCCAACATTGACTCATTCAATCTTTTGTCATCTTTGCCAATTTTCTGGTTGCAAGATGCAACCTCATGGTTTTTTTGATTTGACCATTCCAGTTCTATTTCTATCCCCCTTCTTAGTCTAAAGCCTACAATTGAATTGATTGATAAGGCATCTCATCATTTACCTTAAGTGGGATGGGTTTGAATGAATTAATTTCCTCACCCTAACAGAAACCATATGAACATGGATAAGTAAATCTAAAATATACACAAAGTATATTTTTGGAAGAAAATGAAGGGCCTTTATAGGAGATGGCACCTGAACTATCCTTGAAGGAAACTAGGGATTCCAAGAGGCAGTGGTAAAGAACAAAGAATGACTAAATACATCATGATGTAGGCATGTAATAGGGCATTACTGTGCAAATGGAAATGACGAAATAGATTCGGAGAATCGGGGAAGATTGGTGCCAAGTGTTGGTGAAATGAGCAGAACCAAGAGAATAACGTACACAAAATGAAAGAAAATAACTGAAAGGCCTCAGAGCTCAGATCAGAGTAGTGAATAAAGGTGACTTCAAAAGGCTGATGATAAAACATACCTTACACTTCTTGGCAAGAAAGATAATGGAACTGAGATGCAGAATCAGATATTCGTTCCCAGACAAGACCAATGTGTTGATTTGTTTTGATGGACTATACATATTTCTTGCCAGTGAAGGGATGGGGGGTGGGTAAGAGAAAAGGGAGAGATGGTAGTGATAATGAGTAGTGATTGATTCAGAAAAAAAAATCATTAATAAAACATTCTTTAAGTGGAGAGAGAAACAAAGGAAAAAGTGTAGAAGGGGACACAAATAGATCAGTTTCACTCCTATCTTGTTAGATTTGGTATAGAATATGTTCCAAAAGTCTGCCCAGGTTTAAGCTGTTAAAGTTTCTTTAAGAACAACTGTATTTAACAGAAGCTCGGTTTCTTATATAGTCCTCTTTCTTGATCTTTATATATCAAAATGTTTGCTTTTGTTGATGATTGTTAAGGTCACAATAAAAAAGAAAATTTAATTTAAAAATTAATTAAAAAAAGAAAATAGAGCATAAGGGGGATGAATGTGAAATCAGTCTGGAAAGATAGGTTGGAGCTAGATTGTGAAGAGTTTTCAATGCTAAATTGAGCAGCTTTTATTTTGTCCTGGAAGCCACTGAAGCTTTTTGAACAGGGGAGTGACATAGTATTTCTGTTTTAGAAATATCAATATGGCAGCTATATGGGGGCTGGATTGGAGAATGCCCTTAAAGTTAAAGCATTCAGCCTACTTTTCATTTAACTAATCTTAAAGGCTCTCAGGGAGAATACTTTGTTTGGAGTTTATGGGTTTGCTTATCGGTCAGTATATTAAAATAAATTTATTATTAATTTATTTTATTTTTAATTTAGGAATAAAACAAGCATTTCCATAACATCATATAATAAAAAGATGATTGCATATGAAACTGCAAATCCATTATGTACAACTTACTATTCCTTTTAAATATACAATAAAGTCATCATGTAAATTTCTTTTTTTAATCTTTTTTTCTTCCCTCCACACTCTGTCCCACCCTAGAGATAGCTACCATTAGACACAAATAGGTACATAAGTAAAATTATTCTATACATATTTCTACTTAAGCAAGAAGGTTGAGCTAGATGATTTGTAGCAATAATGATAACTAGCATCTTTATAACATTTTATGGTTTTCAAAGCGCTTTACAAATATTATCCCATTTGATCCTCAAAATAACCCTGGGAGATAGGTGCTACTATCATCTCCCATTTTACAGATGATGAAACTGAGACAGATAGAAAAAGACTTGCCCAGGGTTACACACCTAGAAAGTACCAGAGGTAGGACTTGAATTCAGATCTTCCTGACTTGAGGTTTAGTGTTCTGTCCGTTGTATTACCCAGCTACCTGTAGAGTCCTTTCCAAGCTCTATTGCTTCATGGTCTCTGACCCACTCACACAGATGCTTCTACTTTCCTTTAAATCTTGGGATCTTGGCAAATGTTTAACTTTTGGGGCCTGGTGGCCCAGGATCTGTGATAAATTAATGAGTATAAACCTTCAAGGTATAGGATGTGTAACCAAGAATGACATGAGATACACCTGCCCATACTTTCTGTTTTCTACCCCTCAAAAACCTACTCCAGGTTCCTTTATAGGCTCTCACCAATAGTTGTTATTCAGTTGTGTCTGTGACTCCATTTGGGGTTTTCTTGGCAAAGCTATTCAAGTGGTTTGTTATTTCCTTCTCCAGCTCATGTTACAGATAAGGAAACTGAGGCAAATAGGGTTAAGTGGCTTGCCCAAAGTCACACAGCTAGTGTCTGAGGTCATATTTAAACTCAGGTTTCCTTGATTCTAGTCCCTAATTACTTCTCACTAATAGGTGTAATGCCTAAGCAAAGAATGGAGAAGTGGGGTGAGGGTGGGGTAGGGTGAGAAAGGAATAGTTACTTTAACAAAAATTTTTAATATATTTTATTTTCCCCCCCAATTACATGTTAAAACATTTTTTAATATTTGTTTTTTTTTTAAGTTTTGAGTTCCAAATTCTATACCTTCCTCCTTCTCTCTCCTCCCCCCTCCCTGAGATGGTGAGCAATCAGTTATAGGTTATACATGTGCAATCATGTAAAACCTTTGCGTATTAGTCATTTTATACAAGAAGACTCAAATAAAAGAAAAAGAATGAAAAAAAGAAAGTGAAAATAGCATGCTTCAGTCTGTATTCAAACAATATCAGTTCTTTCTCTGGAAGTAGATAATATGCTTCATCATTAGTCCTTTGGAATTTTCTTGGATCATTGTATTTCTGAGAATAGCTAAGTCATTCACAATTCTTCATCAAACAGTATTGCTGTTACTGTGTATAATGTTCTCTTGGTTCTGGTCACTTCACCTTGCATCAGTTCATGTAAGGCTTTCCAGGTTTTTCTGAAATCATCCTGATTGTTCTTTCTAATAGCACAACAATATTCCATTACAATCATGTACCACAGCTTGCTCAGTCACTCCCCTGTTGATAGGCGCCCCTTTGATTCCCAATTCTTAGCCACCACAAAAAGAACTGCTAGAAATATTTTTGTACAAATTGGTCCTTCCCCCCTTTTCTGTGTCTTTCAACAAACATTTATTGAGCTCCCACTATGTGTAGAACACTGTTCTTGGTACTGGGGAACAAATAAATACTAAATAAGACATGTTCCCTGCCTTAATGGAGTTTATAATCTAGAAGGGAGATGTTCATAAGAGCAACTTAACCCAGCTGGGGTCAGGCAGAAGGCCAGAAGAGTCAAAGAGAGGGGCTCTACTCCATGGCTACTTCCAAGGTGAGACCACAATAGTCCTGGGACCACAGGACCTAACATTCTCCTCCTCTCTTCTTGATACTCTATTTAGGACAGAAAAAGAATGACAGAGATATGGAATCAGGCTTGGGAGGGACAAGATAAGAGGTAGCAGAGAGTTCAACGACAACAGCTAATAAGTGTTAAATTACAATTCTATTCCCTTCCTTTCATCCTCTAAAACTCTGTGTGTCCTCATGTAGCCTCTCCTATTTGCCTCCAGTTTCAGGTGAGGTGATACCCTACCTCCTACCTACCAAGGGAAGTCCTTTCACCCATCATCCCCTTTTCTATTAGTTCTTCCACAACCTTACTCCATCTCTCATCTTCTCTCATGCCTTATAACATGTTTCAGTTAAAAAGAGAACTAGATTTGAAGTAAAAAGACCTGAGTTCAGATTCTGGTTCTGTCACTTACTAACTGTGTGAGCTTGAGCAAGCAGCTTAGCTTCTCTAACCCTCAGTTTCCTCATCTATAAAATGGAAATAATATTTGCAAGGTTGTTGCAAAGGAAATACTATTATAAATATGGGCTATTTATTGATCTCTCACTCTCTATGTTTCTCTCTCTCTCTCTCTCTCTCTCTCTCTCTTTCTCTCTCTCTCTCTCTCCTTGGCTCCTTCTTCTTCTCTGCTTGCCAACATTCAGGTATCCCCTATCCTTAAAACAACAACAATAACAATCTTCTTTCCCTGAACACTCAAGCTACTGTCTTAACTCTCTTCCCTCTTTCACCTTCTAGAAAGGTGCCTACACTTGCTCACACAGACTTGTTTGCAGTTGTCTATAAAGCATCATTAAAAAAGATAGCAAGGTATGCCTGTGGTAACTGTAAAATTTCAGCTCAGCCTTATGAGTTCCATAGGGCAGTTAACAAACAGGCAGGGATCCAGAAATGATTTTATCAAGAAATATTCCTGTCAAAACATCAAACAGGATGGGGAGGAGTGGGGGGATGACTCCTAAGCATGAGGGAGCCATAGATCACACAACAAATTTTTCCGGAGTGAGAAAGAACCAGAATGGGAGTTGGTTTTTTAAAGATGATTTCTTTCCAAGCCATGCTTACTCATCTTTCCTTTGTACATTTCATTTCCTCCAAATTGGCCAGTAATTAAACAGCCCCAATTAATCTCAGAAGCAGTTCTGTGATTGTCCAAGAGTTAATGCCAATGGAATTTGGAATGACAACAAGTCATTAGGGGCTCTTGATGAATGGCCTGGACTTTCCCAAGAGAGAAGACACTACTACTTGAACACTTGGCCATTTGCATACTGCTGGCATCCACTTGGTGCCAAGTATCCTATAGCTTGGATCAGATAATTGGAGCACTTTATGCCACGATCATGTAATTTTAGTTATTAGGGTTCTGCTTCTTATACATAGAATTCCCATAGACATCAGGGGAAAATTTGGTCTGTCTTCAAGAGATCCAAATTTTCCAGGTCTTTGAGATGGATGTAACAATCGTGAAAGTAAACAAAGAAAACAAAAATGAAGAACAGAGGTAACAAGAAAGAGCCAAAAGGGGGAGAGAGAGCTCGAGCTCTGGCATACAGGAAATTTTCATATCCATCCTTTTATTGCTTACTCTCCTAAACTTTTATATGCCTTTACTGAGAGTTGGTCTTGAGGCAAAAATGGCATCCAGATCCTTTTGAAATTATAGCTTTTTCAGCCCAGATCCTCACTCTGCCTTTCCTATATTCCCTTAATGTTCTCTTCCATGTAGGTGTCTGAGAGAGAGAGAGAGAGAGAGAGAGAGAGAGAGAGAGAGAGCTCAGTCTGTTCTTTTCCTTCAAGATCTTTACACTCTTAGCCCGGCTGTCAAGGGGAAATGGTGAGGCAGGAATGCATGTCAAAAAAAAAAAAAAATGGGTATAGAGCTCAGAAAAACAAATGACTAAAAGCACTGGTTGGAGCCCAGGTATGTGGCTGTTCCCATGGGAGACAGGAAACCTTAGAGAAACAACTCTTCTCTGGATACCTCATTCTTTCTCACTTTCATTTAACCCCTGCATCCCTCCTTTTCTTTTTTTTTTGTGCTTTTTTGGTAAGGCAATCGGGATTAAGTGACTTGCCCAAGGTCATGCAGTTAGTAAATGTCAAGTGTCTGAGGCTAGATTTGAGCTCAGGTCCTCCTGACTCCAAGGCTGGAGCTCTATTCACTATGCCATCTAGCTGCTCCTGCACCTCTCCTTTTTTTTTTGGTAGTTGGGGTTAAGTGACTTGCCTAGGGTCACACAGCTAGTAAGTGTCAAGTGTTTAGTCTGAGGCTGGATTCGAACTCAGGTCCTCCTGACTTCAAGGTCAGTGCTCTATTCACTGTGCCACCTAGCTGCCCCACACCCCTCCTTCTTAAAGGACTACTACCATCTGCCCCTTCTGTTTTTGGCTTTTGCTGAAGTCCCCTTACTTTAATTTCTTCATATCCTCCCTAACCCAGTTTCTGACAGAAACTCTGAGTCTTTCATGCCACTTATTCCCCAGAAGCAGGGGTGTTTGTGTGTATAATCTTCAGTAAAGTTGGGGAAAAGGAGAGATACAGTTGTTTCATTCCTCATTCCCTTTCTGTTTGACTATCCAATAGCTCTGTATCTTCCTGTTGCCTTTAGAGTCCTCGGACCATCTACTATGATTTCCCTACTTTGATTATTCATTACATTAATTGAGTATATATTGAAAAGAGAACCAGATTTGAAGTCATAGTACCTGGACTCAAATCATACCTCTGCCAATTACTACTTGCATGACCTTGATCAATTCACTTAACTCTCTAGGTCTCAGTTTCCTCATCTGTAAAATAAGTAAAATAGATGAGATGATCCCTAAGGTCACTTCCAGTTCTAGATTCTATGATTCTATTCTGATTAGATGGTTCCTTCCTAATCCTCCATTTAAGGAGGGGGCCTAGGCTATTGCTCACCAGGCTGCAATCTAGAATCCTCTTAATTGGTTGAACTGAATTGTAATAATGAATGAATGAAATGAATGAATGAATGGAATCAAATGAATGAATGAAATGAAATCAACAAAATTTAATTGAATACTATTATCCTGACCATCCCCTCCATGTATACCTACAGGTTTGGGGCTTTCCCTATACCTTTGTCCCCAATCAAACTTACCAGTGTTATGCCTGCTCAGGACACTAATAAAGTCTATGTTTCCTCAGACAAACTGAGACCTGGGAAAGATCTTAGCTTAAAAAGGCTGAGATCTCCCACTGCATCCTGGACCATCTCTAATCATCTTGATCCATATTTTGCCCCTTGACACTGAGGGCTCCAGAGGAGAGAGTGAGGCTAGGGACTTTGCACAGCCCTGCCTCACTTAAATCTAATTCACTTGCAAATCACGACCACCTTCCCATCATCAAGGTGTCTTTGAGAATGAAGGATAAATAACAAAGTCTGTTATAATTGAAGGTGTTAATGAGTGATGACTTAATGTGACACCCTTTCCAGTTAACAGATTTGCATTTTTAAAGGCTCAACTGATGAAACTCTCAAACCTCACCATCTGCCTCTTCTTTTAACCTACAGAGATTCCTCTAGAACCCTAGAAGCAGGAACTCTTCAACCCCATTCTGGGCAAGTAAAAATATAAATTCATTTCCAGCTCTGTCCAAAGCCTTGGGACTGAACTTTCTGGAAAAAAGGGTGTGCTAGGAACCAGAGGAAATGGCATTTTCCCATTCCTATGAGTATGAAATATAAAATATTGGTAGTTGCCAATCTAGACAAGGCCTTACCTAAGTGTTCCTAAGCCTGTAATGGAACTGTACTTTGTTTCAGAACTCTCTCTGACAGTCCCAAACTTTTCTGCATTTAACTCTTAATCTCCAGCACAGAGTCCCTTAAAATGTTACTACTGTCACTTTGTTTTGGTTTACAGATGTATCTGAAGGGCCCTGCCATCTGTCTGGAAGCTAATTCTCCTGCACGTGTTGCTCCTCTTATTAGAATGTAAACTCCTTGAGGGCAGGGACTATCTTAAATTTGTATTTGTATCCTGTATTTTGCCTGCAATTGGAATACCTGGACAGCAAATGGCAGTGCCTCATTTATGGTCTCAATCCACTTCTCTGGCAGCTTTTTATGCTTGTGGTTTTCCTGAAGTGAGAATAAGCATGTTTTCTTCATTAATTGATTCAACAAAGACATTAAGCAGAGATTGCAATCAGAGTTCTGTGCTGGGTGTTGGCAGCTAGGTGACAAGGTAGATAAAATGATGAATCTGGAGTCAGGAAGACCTGAATTCAAATGCTACCTCAGGCACTTACTAGGCCTGTGACCCTGGGCAAGTCATCTTCAGTTTCCGCATCTGTAAAACGGAAATAATAATAGTACCTATCTTCTGGGGTTGTTATGAAGAAGAAATGAGATGATATTTGTTAAGCATTTGGCGCATAGTAAGTGTTATATCAACGTTTGGTGTTATTATTATAAGGAATATGAGGAGGAACAAGATCTATGGTGTAGTAGAAAGAATACTGGATTTGGAATCCTAGGACCTTGGATAATAGAGAGCTGTGCACACATAACTACAATTTAAGGTATAATGTCATAAGCGGATGAGAAAAGTATATGATGTTATCCAGTCTTCTCTTTCACATTCTTTTTTACAAAAATAGAAGGGTGTATGGAGTGTTCAAGGAGGACTAGCACCTCTGGTGTTAGGGATGCCCTTTTCAGGGCTGCTTTCCACTTTTGGTGTCTGCCTGATCCATCTAACTCTCACCTGTTTCTCCAAGAAGCTGCAGCAGGAGCAGTGGCCACATGGGCTAAACCAGGTTGAGGGTAACTGAGGGGTCTCAAACCCGTTGGTGAGTCAGGGGAGTGTCTACCCCAAGCATGTGAAGACTTCTCCCAGAGGAATGGGCGGATGAGAACAATTTGTTCCGATGGCCATGAAGACAGCTGAAGCAGGCTCTTAGCCTTAGAACAGGCGCAAGCTCTTAGAGCTTGGTCAGACATCAGGCCATGGCCAGTCATCTTGACTTTTGTCTTGCTACTGGACTTAAATGACTCTGGAAGAGGGAATGGGGTTGATGACTTTGTGCAGCTTTGCCTCACTTATATCCAAATCACCCAGGAGTCGATATTTCCCTGTGATGTCATTGATTCTCTTCAAAAACAAAGGACAAACAACAACAAAAAAACAGAACTCTTTTTTTTAATAGCAGAAGATTATTTTATTAAAACAGCAAGGGCCAGCTATCTTCTGTGCCATAAAGAAAAGACCATCAGACAGTGTCAGGAGTTTCAGTTCCAATTATTAACTGTGCAATCATGGACAAATCACATAAACTCTCTGGGCCTCAGTTTCCTCATCTGTGAAGTGGGGATCATCTTGCATTACTTATTTCACGTGGTTGTTGTGAGGAAAGTGCACAGCCCTCTATTATCCAACTCTGCATATTTTCACTGGCTATCCCCCATGCCAGAATTCTCTTCCTAGACACTTTTGTCTCCTGGCTTCCCTGGCTTTTTTCAAGTTTCAGCTAAAATCTCATCTTCTACAAGAAGCCTTTCAGTGTCCTCCTTAACGCTAGTGCCTTCCCTCTAAGATTATCTCCAATTTATCCTATATATATCTTATTTGTACATGGTTGTTTATATGTTTTCTCTGATCATTGTATTGTGAGCTCCTAGAGGGTAGGGACAATTTTTTTCTTTTCTTTGTATCCCCAGAGCTTAACACTGTGCCTGACATGTAGTAGATACTTTGTAAATGCCTGTGTATGTGACTTTCCAAAAAAAAAAAAAATCATTGTTACAAGGAAAGGCTCACTGAGTAGGGGAAGATACAGTCAGAGCTGAATGTGATGTAAAAACAAATGGTACCAATAAAATTTTACACAATTATGTTGCTTGGGATCCAAACTTGCTAAGTTGTGTCTCTACTAATACATTGAGGATAGGCTAAGTATATATACATATATTGCATATGAATATACCTTTAGTTCAGTGATCTAGTTACACCCCATGGACAATCAAGACCAGTGCCAGCTTGGGCCTGTATTTTGTGCTATGTCCAAACAGACAAGGATAGGAGCACCAGGTATTTTTCACTCTTTCTTTCCAGAACAGAGTCTAAGAATTTCCAACTCAAGCTACCCACTCCATTATTCTAAATAGCTCATCCCTCCTACCCCTCAGGGTAGCTTGCCCATAGCAAAGTCTTTGTCATCCTTGCAAACCTCCCTGTTCCATTCCTTCTCTTCCTTTTAGATTCTTGGGAGTGTGTAAGCACTTACAATCAATGTAAGAGTTTGGATCTGAGATGTCTTTTAAGGCCTAACCTCACAATCAAGAAATCTCCCACAGTCTTGCCTCTAAAGTCTCTATATTTCTCCTGTGGTTGCTACCTGCTTCCAGCTTAATCCAGTAATTTCACGTTACTTGACACAGTCTTTAGGGGAAAAAAATGACAATAATGTCTGATGTTGTTATTTTCCAAAAGGTGCAATTTCCTTTGACCCACCATTCTCTGCTTCCCTATCAGTTGATACAAGCATGTATTTCCATGAATGCTATATAGCCCACTGTGGAAGCTGGGACGGGATTCAGATATATAATACCACATCACCTTAACAGGGGAGCTGGAACTTCTTGGCACTGCCATTTACTCTGCCCTGTTTTATAGTTCCCAGAAAACTCTGAGCCTCAGACCTGAACCTCAGAGACTGAACTTTCCAAAAATGTGCTCATACTAGGTCTTGCTAATGCAGTGCTTGGAAAAAGGAAGCCCTATAATGTATGTTTGCAGCTAAAACTCCCAGGCTGAAGGAAAGTACCCAGTAGAGGAACTGAGAAAGGAGAAAGTGAAAACGGATTTATTTCCAAGAAAATCGTAGCCTATAAAATAGAGAGGAAAAGAAAAGGTGGTAGAAAATTGTTTCAAAAGCTGTCTGCAATTTCAGTTTGAAACTGCATAGAATTTCACCTTGAGAGAAACCAATTTAGGACTTTCTGAAGAGATTGAAAGCAGTATCCCTTCAGTCACTCATAGCTGGGAAAAGTACAGCTTCTCTCAGGACATATCGTGGGACAGTCCAAATCAGAGTAAAGTTGTGATCGCTCTTTAATGCTGAAATCAGACACAACTTTGGTTCTTCCCCTGAAATAAATAATTATCCTCTGGCCTCTCTCTGGAAAGGAGCAAAGTATAGAGGGCATGCAGGTAAGCCCCTCCCCATTCCATCCTAATCCCCTCAATCCCTTAGTCCCCAGGGAATTCCTGGGGAGGCTTCCAGGTGTAAGCAGGAACACTGGGCTCTGCAAGGAACGAGACAGAGACGCTGAGCAGCTCAAGCAGCATGAGAACTTGGAGAGGCCTGAACACCCGCAGGCTTGGCCCCTGCAGGGAACTACATGCACCGAGAAGCCAGCGCCAGCTGGAGACGCTGAAACTGTTACAGAAACACAGCGGGAGAATTAGAACACCGCCCAAGCTTGGAGGCAACAGTGGGCCAGATGGGAAGAAAGTGGTTTGGAGGGCGTTGTACCTATCCTCGACCTAGAGAGAGGCAAGGAGGTAAGGGAGAAAGCCCTAGAAAGAGGCAAGGAGGCAAGGAAGAAAGCCCAACCTCAACCAGAAAGACCCTGGGGTAGGCTAAGGGTGTGTGTGTGTGTGTGTGTGTGTGTGTGTGTGTGTGTGTGTGTGTGTGTGTTTTGGGGAGGGGCTGGGGAAAGACGAGCGAAAACAGCGACAGGAAATCACAAGTACCCAGCAGCAAAGTAAATAAAGGACCATTAAGTGGAGGACCCTTCCTTTTGCCCTTAGTGCCATGTGGACCCTCAAGGTGCTGGGAGGGAAGTGGACACTCTAACGACTAAAGGGGAAAAGTATAATCCATTAGTAGGGAGCGATCTTTTGGCTCCCAATTAACTCCCAGTCATATGGGGGTAGTACTATAAATTGGAAGGACTACTTTAAGTAACTTCAGGAAAGAGGGATGGAGAGTTTCTTTGCCTGCCTATAGGCTCTCATAGAAGTCCATTTGGCTCTCCCTTGTCTTCTCCAGACTCCAGCTTGGGGAAAATGTGCAGGCCTCTCTGACTCCAGTTCAGATCTGCCTATCTAGTTCCTCCTGGGTGCCTTTGCTCTGTCCGAGACTCTGGCTCATTCAGCATCTCTGGCGTTGACTGGCTCAGCATTCCATATGTTTCTCCCTCAGGGCCTCTGCAAAGGCCTCTATCCAGGTCTGCAGGAAGCCAAGCATCTCTATCTTTTCTCCCAGGCAGACCGGGTTCTTTTTCACATCCAGGAGCAGCCCCAGGAGTCCCCTCACTTGGAATGATCGGGGAAGTGGGGATGGCTTGTTGGCCTGAAAAAGGGAAGGAAGGAACAGAAGGAAGTAAAGAGGACAAACCACAGAAGGAAAAATAAGAAAAAAAAAAGAGGGGGTAGAGAAGTAGCCCATTAGGAAGGGGGAAACAGCTAGAAGAGCCATTTCATTTCCATGGATGCTTCAATCTCCTGAGGCTATCAATTACTGGGGGAGGGGTAGGGAGAGAAAGGAGAAGGATTGACTCTTTTGGGTAATTTCCCTTGCATTTTCTGGATAAACAACAGGGTAAGACGTAAGGGTATTCTGATGGATTCACTTTGTCCCCGGGGAGCAAACGGAACAAGACTTGGTGGCTTAAAAAACACCAGACAGGAGCGAACGTCTTCCCTCACAGGATATTGTTTTATTTTTATCAGTGGCACACAAATTAGCATCTTCCCAAACACTTTAAATACTGAGACTATTAATCATCTTTGCAGCCTATGACAGAACACAACTGTCCTGGAGGCATCCTTGGGCCCCCCTCTAGCTTTGGCCCTTCAGCTCACTGACCCTATTAGCAGTTTAGGTTGCCCTATCAGGCTTAAGTTGGCTGACCAAAGGGAAGGCTAGAAGACTCGAACCTCCGTGGTTTCCAAGGAGATTCTATGGGGTCAGATTTTTGTCAGCTGTGGTTTAATGGTGACGTCTATACATCCCCCTAAAAAGCGTTCATATTCTGGGAGTGGAGGTGCCTGCGCTTGAGAGTCTGGGCAGCCAGTCCTGCACGCCCGAAATGTCCGCGCCTCGAAGGACCAAGAGGCGCAGGTCCCGATATTCAGTCCCTAGGGAATCTTCTGTGCAGTATTTCCCCGAAGCGGGGTTTCAGCACCACGAGTGATTTGGAGAAAGTAGATGGCAGAGGGATAGAACGCGGGACTCAGGGCCCTCAGAAATAGCGGCTGCTCAGGCAACAGGTGGTTGGGGGCTGTCAGAACTGCCGAAGAGGACCGCCATTGCTGGCGTTTTCCGTACATGCTTTCCCGCTGCTGCGTCTGAACTTCCATTAAAAACAAAACAAGCAAACAAACAAAAAACGGAGAACAAACAAACAAACAAACAAAACCCTGCAAGTTGAGAGGTGTGAGATCCGATTTTAAAACTCAGGTGTTAGTATGTTGCAGGATGTAATCAGCCAGCATCTATTAAAGCACCTACTAGTTGCTAGATATCTGTGCCAGGTTCTGGACATACATATACAAAAGAAGGAATCCATAACCTTTCATCCCGAATCTTGCCAGTTCATAGCGGTTCGTTTTCTGGAAATACCACTTTATGGGGGGTGGGCCGCCCCTACCTCCCCTTCCCCACCTTTAATGTTTGCGGTCTCTCTCCAAATCCAGACTGTCTGGGTGTGAAAACAAACAAACAAACCCCCCAAACCAACAATCTCCTTCACCTATGTCTTCGCATCCAAACCAAAGCAAGCAATTGTGTAGCCCTCTCGTCCCGTCTTGGGGCGATGGATGCAGTTGTCAGCACTAACATTCGTGGCAGGGAAAGGGACCATCTGAGAGTTTCTTAGATGGCCTCTGCTCATCCTGTTGGGTGAGAACGGTTTCCCACAGCGCGGGAAAGTCTGGGACCGATACTGCAAGAGAAAGAAGTTACCCAGCTTGCTTTCCAACGAGTTAACTCCCCTTATCCCAGAGCCACCAGCCCGAGAGGAGTCGCAGCCCTGAGACGAATCTCGAGGGCCAGTCATACACCGAGTGAGCCTCAAGGCACCTCTCTGTCTACCCTCACCGCCTTCGATCGACTCCTGCTATTTTACAGGGAAGGGAGTGTGTGCTAGGCGTCAAAATCTCTGGCTCTGCGACTTGCAGAGGTGATGGCAGCACAGAAGTGTGTTTGAAGGCTGCCTTGGGAGGGTATAAAGGCAGTACTCTTTACTTGGAAAAGTTTGCAACCACTCGAACGCCTCTGGTGTTGAGGTCTGGGCAAGGGCTCCTAGTCCTATACTTCTCCATTCCACGCACCCCCGTCTATATTTACACTCCGAAGGCGCGGGAAATCCGCAAAGCGAACCAGATACAGGTGTGTGCGTGTGGGTGTGTGTTTTGTTGTAGGGGATAAAGGGAGATTGAATAAGCTTCTCACTGTAAGTCTCACTTCTTTCACCCCAATATCTTTTAATTTTTAAAGGTGTCCATTATTGATCAGGCAAAAGGTATTGCTCCCTAAAGTCTGGAATGTAATCGGGTCGAGAGGAATAAATTCTAAAATGCAGCCCCAGCCACCCCAATTCCTCCTCTTCCCCTGACTCAGGTACATAGAAAAGTCCCTAAGACTTAAGTTGGGAAATAGTGTGGTTAGGATTGGCAAAACGTGGAAAGCTAGAGTAAGGCTTACAGTCCTATTGGGATTGCTTTTTTTTTAAAAAAAATTTTTATTTAATATATTATTTATTATTATTACTATTTTAGAAACAGTGGAGTTCTTTCAACGGAATCTGGAAAAAATTCCTCAGTTTCTCCCAGGGTAGCAATTTTTTGCTAGGTTTATAGTGAGGTTCGTGCCCACGCTGTTTATTCATTTATTTTTAAGCTGAGAGGCAGGGAGGGAAAGCAGTGAAGGGGATGCTGCTTCTAGCGAATGCTGTACTTAACCAAATCAAGTTTTGCTCTTGTTTAAAGGTTCTTCTTATACTACCAATTTTCTTACTGATTTTTACTACCACCACTAACACTATCCTTCTCCTCTTCCTTCTGCGCTTCCTCCATCCATCCATTTCATATATAGCACTTTACCGTTTAGAAAGTGCTTATTCCAACTCTCCAAAAGGAATGTATCATTTCTTAGATGAGGATAGTACTTTTCTTATATTTTCCTTTTCCGCCTCTTGCCTCCATGCTCCCCTATCACTGGCGTTTTAAAATATTCTTGCCCCTGAGCTACAACCTTCCACTTCTCTCTCTCTCTGTCTCTCTCTCTCTGTCTCTGTCTCTCTCTCCCTCTCTCTCTCTCTCTCTCACACACACACACACACACACACACACATACATACACGCACGCTCACACACTAAATATGCATAGCAAATGCAACCCTCACAAATTTCTCTCCAAATGAGTTTCTATGTCTGTGAACAGAAAAGACCCCAGAGGGAGCGAAGGGAGTATGAGACTCATCCCTTGAAAGTTTAGCTGGGAAGATTTTCCTCCGCCCTCTCCTGAAACCTGCACCAGACCTTCAAGTTCCCTTGTAAATTAGTAAAATAAGGCAGAGTCAATCTGGCAGGACCTGTCACCGCCTGGCCAAATGGGGCTTCAGCAACTTTTCAAGGCCCCCGCCACTGCCACCAGCAAAAACCAAACAAGCAAGCAAACCAACGACAACAGCAACAAGTCAGTCCAAATCTCACTCCCCTTCTCTCCCTCTGTCCTGCACCCTAGAGGCACTCAGTTATTGGGGGGTGATTCAGGGTGCCGATCTCCTTGACCTATAAGATTGTAGCAGCCTCCAGATCTGCGATTCTAATTTCATTAATTCGCATCTCAGCCCCTATCCTTGTCCTGCATGCACAAGCTCTCTTAAATCGTCTGGGGGCGAGACGAGCTTGGAAGTTGCTTGTTCTCTTCCCCACATCTTCCCACAAGGGGGATTTAAAAGTCAAACCAAACAAATCCGGACTAGCCACCTAGGCTCCGCTCTGCTCTAGCTCACCACTGAGGTTTTTCCTTCCTCAAAGTCTCCTCTCTGCACCCACCATCCGTTAGCCACCCCCCCAGAACGTACACATCTCTCCATCTTCTCTCCTGGCGCCCTCCCTTTTCCCCTCTTAGACGCCTTAGCAGCAGGTAGCGTTTTCCTTGAAACCCCGCTCCCTAGCCCTGGAATCCCTGAGCCCTGCAGAAGCTCTGGATGGAGCCCCCAAGCCTGGGCGGGTGGGATAAGGTGGGGAGGGGGTTATTGATTTTATTTTTAGTTCTACTTGGTCTTTTTGCTCTTCTCTCACGCGTCTGCATATCCTATGTAACTTGGCGCAAGCAAAGTAGTGCCAGTATCTCCCGCGCCGGCTGCAAGAACGCAGAAATTCCCGAAAACCAAACCTTCTCTCCATCCCCTACCCCTGTCTCCTGTTGGCCCTGGAAATCTGGCTTCAAGGACAAGGCTGGGGTAAATTTTCAGAAAACGTTCCAAATCTTTATCCTGGGACGGATAGCTAACACTCACAGCTCTTTTCGTGGTTAAAAATCTCCGTGTCAGTCCCGCAAAGGGTCTGAAACCCCAGATTCATTGGTCTTAACCGCAATCAGGATGTCTCGGAAGCTCTATCAGTTTTGGTTTGGCGGCTTCTAACTTAACACAGGAAAATCCGCATCCTAAATAGCTTTTAACCTCTTTCTGGGCCTCAGTTTCCTCACCTGGAAAATAAAGGGTTTGGCTGACCTCTAAAGTCCCTTCCAGCTCTATGTTTACGATCCCGTGGTCTTTGTAAAAGATTGTAAGGGAGATATACAGGTGATCGATCCTATAAAAACTCTCCTCATTTTGACTCCAAAATCTTGACTTCCAAATTTTTCCAAAATTCCATTTTGACTTCCAAATCTTCCTACTGACGTCTTCCTAACTTCACTCCACCCCAAGAAAAAGAATATTGCATCTTGTATGCATTTAGAAAAAAAAAAGTAAAATCTTGGTACATTCTTGACTTAAGTAGTTTCTGTTAAAAAGTCGCTTTGGAACCCGCTAGTGAGTACGCACATACATACTTACACATCCATACACATACATCTCACGTGGTTAAAACAAGAAGGCAGGGGCGGGGGTGTCTGTGAGTGAAATGCGAAAGGGACCTCTCTTTCTTTAAGAGTCGGGTAGGTGGGTAAAACCAGGCTGCTTATGCAAATGATCCTATCGCCCCGAGGGCCAATTGGGAGACGGGGAGGGGGCGTGGTTCCCCGCCCGCTGCTTAAAGAAACTTGTTGCAGGGTCCGCGAAGTGAGGATTGCGCTTTGAAACAGTATCGGTATCGGTTGTGCTTGCTGCTGGGAAGCTCGGGGTACTGGTGACCGAGATAGCAGCAGCAGCGGCGGCAGTGGAAGTAGCAGCCTTAGCTCCATAACCACCAGGGGGAGGGGTGGCGGTGGTCCTCGGCGCAGCCGGTGGAGACAGTCGCGGCCGCCACAGCTGCAGGGCACATCTGCCACCCATCTGGGGTGGGGGGCGGACCCGTAAGCTAAGGAGCTGCGGGTGGCGCGAGTTCTTCTGGCTCCAGAAGCGCAGGGAGCAGATCCCAGATCCCAGAGCTGGGGAAGAGAGCTTTGCCCGGCGCGCCCCAGTGGGGTCCGCGGCTCATGCCTCATTGAGCTAGGAGGAGAAAGGAGAACGGGCAGAGAGACACAGCCCCGACCCCTCCCCGACAAGGTCTTTGCAGACCAAGACACTGCTCCTGCCTCTCAGAGTCGGCTCAAATGAGACCGCCGAAGTGATTTTTTTAAAAATCCCTTTAGTCTTAAAAGTTCTACGCTTAAGTTGCAGGATTTGTTTGTTTTGCTTTGCTATTTTTTTTCACTCATCTGCCCGCGCCGTCCTCTTCTTATCGCATCCCAAATGCTCAACATGACCGAAGAACACGAGAAAACCCTGGAGCCGCCTTGCAGCCCTTCAGGTACTACCAGCTCGATGTCGCACGTGGAGGACTCAGACTCGGACACGCCGCTGTCCCCGGCCGGCTCTGAGGGCCTGGGCTGCTCGTCTGGGACCGGTCCGCGGCAGGCGGGCGGGGGCGCGGCGCTGGGCTCCAAGGTGGACCCGGGCGAAGTGGACGATCGTTTCCCCGCGTGCATCCGCGATGCCGTCTCACAGGTGCTGAAGGGCTACGACTGGAGTCTGGTGCCCATGCCGGTGCGAGGCAACGGTTCACTCAAGGCTAAGCCTCATGTCAAGCGGCCGATGAACGCCTTCATGGTGTGGGCACAGGCTGCTCGAAGGAAGCTGGCTGACCAGTACCCGCATCTGCACAACGCCGAGCTCAGCAAGACACTGGGAAAACTGTGGCGGTGAGTGACCTCGGGGAAACTGGGGAGGAAATCGGAAGACCACGGACTCGAACCCCTCTTGACCCAGAGAAGGGAGGAGAAGCGGGCATTCGGACACTGAGGGACACTCTTGACAAAACAGTCCGCCCAGAGCAGAAGCGTAATTAATTAGAAATTCAATTTAACAAATACTTGTTGGGGTTATTGCTGTGCAAGGTCCTCTGTGCTGGGCTGAGGGAGGTGCAAAGATAAATAGTAACTGATTCTTACCCATCCAGACATTTGGATCACCGAGTGCCCTCTATCATCAACTTTAGAGCTAGAAAGGCTCTTAGAGATCATCTCTAGACCGACTCTTTCGTTTTACAAATGGGGAGAATGAGGCCCAAAGAAGTGACCCGCCCAAGGTCACACATATAGTAAAACCGCCTTGGGGAAATCTTGATGGTGGAAGTTCCTAAACCCTTTCTCCTTACAGTTTTATAGTTACTGACAAGGATTAAAAAGGGGCATGTGAATTTCCCTCTTTCTGGGTGATCTGAAAAGTTTGTCCTTCTGCTCCAGCTTACCCAAAATGTTACTAGAACCGAAGAAAGATAAGTAGGTGATAGATCTGGGAGCCCAAAGGCGAACCAACTTGACTCCCTGGAGGGTCGGCTTTGTGGCGCTCTTGTCCACAAAACTCTTAGGGTGCTCCAACGCTGAGAGGCTGAAAGGACGGTGACCTTTCCACATGCACACGTTGGCCCCCTCCCTCCCAACCAGTGCTTGAGTGAGTAGTTGTTAGGCTTGCATAATTAAGGGGGCTTGGGGGAGGGGATATTAGGCTGTGTGCTTTCTGTGGGTAGGTGAACGCATCGTTCTTTTAAGTGGTCCAGAAGAGACAAACAGAAAAGAAAAAAAACCAAAACCAAAAATCCCCTTTATGTCTATCCCCTGGTTCTGAGGAGCTGAGTCTTCATAACTAAAACTTCGTGAGGAGAGAGGGGCAGTGAGAGGGGTGAATTTAAAGGGCCATCCTTAAGCCTGGGTTAAGCAAGTACAATTCAAAAGATCCAGAAGAGCAAAGGGACAAAGACAGTGCCATAGAGTCACCCCTTGATATGTATGGGCTGTTTTGGATAGGACCACCCCACAGAGTGAACTCTGCCTGGGTGAGGATTTGGTTCCAACGGCTCTATTAACCCAGAGTTTGGACCCTTATTTTGAACAGAAGGGATACTGTGGTTGAAATCCAAAGAGGAGGAGGAGGAGGGTGGGGGTGGGGGGGGGGGTGAGGGAACCATTCCAAGAACCAGAGTTCCCTGCTCCCCTGGACAATTTATAGGGTTGGTCTGAGTGGAAAAATACCCTCTGGCAAGACCTGAAGCAGTTCTGTGTTCTTTGGGGGTCTGAGTATATTTTGACAACATCTCCAGGTATCCAAACACCCTGCTCCCTAGAGAAGCCTTGAGGGCTAAATCTGGTAACTCTCTGAATACATATTCAGGGCTTGATACAGCACAAAAACCTCTTCAGTGAATTCGAAGCTAAATTTGGGGGATTGATTTATTACATTTCCCACCAAGCCACCAAACAGTCTGACTTTGTTTCATCTGATCTCCAGGGTACCCAGCACAGTACCAATTAAATTACATTAAATTAAACTCAACATTTATTAAGCATCTACTTATGTACAAATCCCTAGGCTAGATGCTAGAGAAACAAAGACAAGTGAGGTACTGGAGATGTACTCAGACACCTCAAGTAAATATGGTTTCTTGACTATCCCTCACGCTGATTGAGTTGTGTCCGTCTCCAATTCCCTAAGACAGATCTGGAACTGCTGGAGCTGTTTGGTCTTAAAGAGAAAGTTTTTGCTCTCCTTTGGGAAGTTTTTCGGAGTTCCTGTGTGATCTACCTAAATCTGTCTTTTAGCAGCAGTCCAGATTGTGGACCTAGTCTTTCTAGCTTGATTTGTATTTTACAAATTAGTTCTCACCAATATTTTCAGTTTTTTCCCCCCTGTCTCTCACAACATTTCCCCACACCAGTAGAAATGAATGAACCAAGTTGGAAGAGCAGTGGATATTTTGGGAAGAAGGCCTTGCTATAGAATTACTGGCCTTTCATTTAACTCGTAAGAATGAGGCTGAATTGCTTGTCTTTCTCTTCTCTGATTTTGAACTTAAAGATCATTGTCACTTCTGATTGTTCTTTCTGATTGTCTTCAAGCCTTTATATTAGGTGTATATATTTAGATTTTAAAAATCATTGTCAAGTGTTTGGGTTTGCAAAAATATTCTGACTTCCGATTCCACATCGCAGGAGAAGGGTTTTTTAAAAACAGAGCAATTGTAATAGGCATCAGACAATGTGTTTGGGGAAAGTTGTTAATGATTACAGTCCATCTTCTGTAGGTCCTGGACAGCTTTGAATCTGTTGTATGTACAATGTATGTCAGTATTCAGGATATCATCCATTTCACTGTTTTGACAGTCACCCTTTGGGCCCCGGAATCCCCAGCCTTAAAAAGAGGCGGTTGGTTTATGATTCATAATATTCTTTCCCAGATCCAAAGTTTCTATACATTTCAACAGGCTTCACATTTGTAAGTTGAGAATAAGTTTCTGGAAAGTATTATTGCCTGGTATACTCTTGTGATGTTTCTAACTGATGCCTGATCACATTCACCTTCATATTTTTGCCCTAATTTATAATCAAAGAACAGTCAGCCCTGCCAGTTCTATTAGTTTTAGCGCATCAGTTCCCGGGAAGTAACACTTTTGTCTCACGGCATAATGCCTTGACCCCAGATGCCCAAAGTAAAGACATTCTCCTCATTTCACCTTTGGGTTTAGTGGGGCTGTTTATAAAACACATAAGCAGGAAAAGTAAGATGAAACATTTGGGTGATTATTCCACTGCTTATTTCTTTGAAAGCAAATCAACAAAAATACAAATCAGGCTGAAATGTGAAACTTCTGTAGGCTCTCCCAGGTCCCATTTTTATCATATAGTAAATGTCTGAACTTACAGCCAGTGGAGAAGAGCGTTGTATAAAAATATTGATACTTGGAAATCCCAAGATTTAGAGGACCTTTGTAAGACAGTATCATTTATTTAGATCTTATGGTAGACCCACGCTGGCGCTGACTCCTAATAAAAGAAGTTTTCATAAAGTTAAAAGGAAAAGTATGCAAATACCATTATTTGGGAAACATATGCATATACTCATCTGTCTGTATTGCCAAATCCTTATTATCTTTCCCATTTAACTTGAATTTTTGTTTTTATTTTTACAGCTTATTGAGTGAAAATGAGAAACGCCCTTTTGTAGAAGAAGCTGAGAGACTAAGGGTCCAGCATAAGAAGGATCACCCGGATTATAAGTACCAACCTCGGAGAAGGAAAAGCGTAAAAACTGGCCAGAGTGACTCAGATTCAGGAGCTGAGCTCGGCCACCATCCAGGGAATCCCATGTATAAGGCTGATTCTGGCCTGGGAGGCCTGGGAGATTCTCACCATCATAATGATCATACAGGTAGGAGACCAGGAAACTCACCCAGAGCTGCTGGGCCGTGAAGAAATCTGAGCCAGGACATATATCCTTCGGCAGAGGCCCTTTGTAAACTGGAAAGGGAGGGAAGGGAAATTCCAATACAATCTAATATAATAAATAGCAATGCTAAGCCTCAGTAATTTAGTACCAGCATAAAGAATCTAGTATGGGAAACAGAGTAGGACTAATCAAGGCTCCTGATTGAGGTTAATTCTTAAATTGTGCCTTTTAAGATGGACTGAAAGTTAGTCCGAAAGGCCTTCATAATGGGTCCAATCATGACCATTCCTGATGCTAAAGTAAAGCTCAGAATTGGCAACCTTTAAGTGTTGACAGATTCCAATAGAATTGCTAACATCCTGTAATTTCAGACGTGTTTGTTCTTTCTAGTTTAAATCCTGTCTGAAGGATTTTATTCTTCTCTTTGTATTTGTATTGTTGGGATATAAAGGGGACACACACACACACACACACACACACAGGAGCACACTCCACAGAAATGCCCAATTGCAATTGAACACAGGCAGCAAATATTTACTGAGTCCCTACTATGTGCAAAAAGCACATGAGAAAAGATGTCATTGTTTTTGTTTAAATAAAAAAATCTTGACCGTTTCTATTGATTAATAAAGAATGGAATTTATCCCAATTAGGATTTAAGTTTATGGTTTATCCCTAGGATTTCTGTGAACTTTGAAGAAAAGAATTTCAAAGGCATTAAGCTGCTAATGTGAATTTTATAAGAATCAATTATAAATTTAGAACCAGAAGAGACCTGAGGGACCATCTAAATCCTTATTTTACATATAAGTAGAATGAGACCCAGATAAGTTAAGAGATTTATAAGTGAACAGCATAATGTAGTTAATACATTGCAGGTTTAAACCTCTTTCACTCCATATGCATCATTCTTTCCACTGCATTTTTTTACATATTTGTTAAAAAATTTTTTATGGGAAAACTAATGATCCACCTTTTTCCCCCCCTATCCTATCCTAAAACAAGACTTTGATTTCTGAAATTTATTCTCTTTTTTAGGGCAGACACATGGACCGCCTACTCCACCTACCACACCTAAAACTGACCTACATCATGGTAACAAGCAAGAGCTGAAACATGAAGGGCGCCGCCTAGTGGACAGTGGCCGCCAGAACATTGACTTCAGCAACGTGGACATCTCAGAGCTGAGCAGTGAGGTTATCAATAACATGGAAACCTTCGATGTCCATGAGTTTGACCAGTACCTGCCCCTCAATGGTCACTCTGCCATCCCTGCTGACCCTGGGCAGAACTCTACAGCAGGCTCATACGGTGCTTCATATTCCCATTCAGCACCTGGGAGTGGTGGACCCCAAGTATGGACTCATAAGAGCCCTTCCTCAGCTTCTTCCTCATCCCCCAATGAGCCGGGCCAGCAGAGGCCACACATTAAAACCGAGCAGCTGAGCCCCAGTCACTACAGCGATCAGTCCCACGGCTCCCCAACCCATTCTGACTACGGGTCTTACAGTGCCCAGGCCTGTGTGACCACGGCCTCTACAGCCACTGCCGCCAGCTCCTTCTCAAGCTCCCAGTGCGATTACACTGATCTTCAGAGCTCCAACTACTACAATCCCTACTCTGGCTACCCTTCTAGTATTTACCAGTACCCGTACTTCCATTCCTCCCGCCGGCCATACGCCACCCCGATCCTCAATGGCTTATCCATTCCCCCGGCCCACAGCCCCACCAGTAACTGGGACCAGCCTGTCTATACAACCCTGACAAGGCCTTAGAGGAAATGCCATCAGGATGAAAAGAGGGAACTTTACAGAGGAAAAGTTAAAAACAAAAACAAAAATAAAAACAAAGAAATCCCAAACAAAAAAGGAAAAAGAAATCTTTGAGGTCTTTTAAACTATATGCACTATTGAAGGAAAGAGGTAGAGGAACTCCATGCCAGTTTTTGAAGTGCCTGCTGAAGTCTGCGGGGAACACTAATTTTTTTTTTTTGACTGCATGTCCCTTTGCTTCTAAATCTCCAAGCATCTTTAAATGGACAGAGTTCTATTTTCTTGCTTTTTTTTTTTTAGATGACTGATAATTCCTTTTAAATAAATGAAGGCCAACCAGTTGACTCCTCTGTGAGGACTGACAGGAACATGTTAATTTTGCATTGCATTGAGTGCAAAATACAAACAAATCAGAAGGAAGTGGTACAAGACTTTAAGGGTCTACTGCAATCAGAGGTACGGACCAACCTTGAGGACAAGAACTTACTGGGACCAATGAATAAATTTCCAATGATTCCATTTTTTTTTTAAACAGTCTTGTGGAAATCCTTAGGAATGGCTCTGGGGACCAACCATCTCAGTGTCAGGGGTGTTTGCTTTAGTCAGAGTTCTTCTAAACAAGGTTTGGCTGTAATTAACATTTTTTGGGGGGAGCTTAAAAGTGTTTGATTTTTTGAAATCTGTTAAATATGTATTTATGTTCTATATTATTTTGTCTTTAATTAATGAAGTAATTTGTGCAAAAAAAGTAGAATTTAAAAAAATTAAAGACTGGAGACTTAAATAGTGACGATGGGACAATAAAAAAAAAACCGGTGTTATGAGTCTGTTTTAACCACTGCAGCAGGAGTGTCAAAAGGAGTGGAGTGAAGCCTAGGTTGTGTAGACATCATGGAAGTAAAATTGACATCTGGATGGGAGTCAGAAATGGGACGGGAGTGGTGTGGGAAGGACGTTCACTCAGACAGCTGCAAAAATGACTAATTCAATTCAGTAGGACGGCGAGGGGACAGGTCAAGAAAAGGATATTTCTTTTGGGGAGGGCCCTTTCTTTTAATTTGGTCATGATGCCACTTGTTTTTCAAAGTGTTTAACGAGATTGGAAGGCAGAGGCATCTCTGGATTGGTAGATGTAAGTCCTGCAGCATGTGGCTAGAAATGAGGAATTTAATGAGCAGTTCTCTTCCACGAGCTGGAGATAACACTTTAATTTGGGCTTTTAGGGACCAGATGTCACCTGTCGAACTGTGAAACTAAAACCTCCACTAAATTTTTGTAGGTACTTAGTTTTAGACTAATGTTTCATTGATATGCTTCTGT
Organism: Vombatus ursinus; assembly: GCF_900497805.2. Taxonomy (NCBI): domain Eukaryota; kingdom Metazoa; phylum Chordata; class Mammalia; order Diprotodontia; family Vombatidae; genus Vombatus; species Vombatus ursinus. Next base: position 37,466,188 of record NW_020954548.1, on the reverse strand, counting down.
TTCTTCCATTGTATGCTGAGCATATAATAACCACCTACTTTATGGTAATGTGTGCCTTTAAAACTTTGTAAATCTAAATACATTTGAGAGGTTATCTTCTTTTTACTTTTTCTACTTTTCCTACCTTTTTCTAAGATTATTTTTTTGCCTATTTCCTTCTGGGGGGAAAATGATCGCAAACTCATTTTTATGCAATCTATTTTTCTGTGTAAAGTTTGGAAAGACATTAGCTGTTACTTACGTGCTCTGTTTCACTAGTTTCTGACCAAGCAACGCTAACTTTTGTACAGATCAATTTGATAAAATTAAAAAAAATGCTTTTTATCTATCATGTGCTGTCTTTTTGTTGGTGGTAGTTTTTAAAGTCCTGCGCACTGAAAATAAGGATTGGGACTTAGGAAAAGAAATCATGTTTTTAAAGGGACTTTTGCTCTCATAAATGCCCTTAAAAAAGAATTATTCAGCGTATGCCCTTTGCCAAAGGGCTTTATAAGCTTGCATTCTTTAACCCTTACAGTACTACATAGAAGCAGGTGGGAGACAGATTGACAGACCTTATCTTCATCTTTCCAAAGAGGAAGTTGAACATTAGAGAGACTAAGGGACTTGCCCAAACTCCCAACAGAAAGCCAGGGGCCCACTCAGGGCTAGAAATCACGAGATATTTTTTTTTCCTGGTTCTAGCAACCGTCTTGCCAAATTACATTCCCTCCAAATTGGGACCTTTTCTGGAATTAGGCATGAATTTATCCTAAGGCAGTTCTGTTTTCTGAAGCTAATGAGGAATTCTGGAGGCCCCTTCTAGGGATCTTTCCTTTGGGATCTTTTGGGTAAATGGGACTGCCCAGACTCAAAAGGTGAATGACACTCAGAAGCCACGTTGTTTTTCCCTCTGAATGCCAAATGCAACCTTTGCATAGTGTGAAAAAATCTCTACTAGGCTCCAGGCAGCTGTGCCATTTCTTAGGCAGAGGCATAGATGGAAAGACTCCTAAGACCTTTTGGAGGAGTCTTTGTGAGTGTGTGGCTGCCATTGCTGTTTTAAATAAAGTTTGCTCTGGCTGAATTATGGGAACTTGTAGGTAGTGCTGTTGTATAGCTTGATGGAGAATATGTTCATGATAACAATAAATGCAAAGAAGCTGAATATGGCTAACCAACCAGACTACAGATGACCCTCATCCCAAATGAAATTTGCTGTTTGGCAAATTGGCTTGTTGCCTGGGCCTCATGGAAAGTGGCTGCCCCCAGGCCTCCTCCTCCAGTTCACATTTACAAAAAGTTCTGGCAATATAACATTATTATGTTCTAAGCCAAAGTTCCTCTCTTTAGGAGGAGACTTGGTCTTTCACCCTGTTAAGCCTACATGTCTCATGTTACATCCAGGAAGTGTATGGAGTTGGCCTTTAAAAGCATCTTCCTTTTGGGCAATACAACCTGAATTTCACTCACCCACCAGGGAAGCAGGGCATGGAATCGGCTGTGTATGGTTAAAAAACAAAAAAACACCCCCCCCCCCAGCAGACCAAAAGTGAGGGACAATATCAAATCTGCAAGTATAATCAAGTACCTTTGTGTTATTGGCATTCAGCTCTCTGGCCCTCCCTGTAAAGATCTCCTGGAATAGTGCATGCAGCGTCCGGCATTTCTGCTATTCAGGATGAATCCTTCTCTCCTTCACTTTGTATAACAAACACATTACGATGGCCCAGGAGTCCTATTCCTGCCAAGAACAGTGTTTGGGAAGAGCTATGCCTGATTTAAGATGGTCCGTGAGGTTTGGGGTATGCCAAATCTCCCAAGTGGGTTTGTATGAGTGTCTTGGGATGGGGTTGGTGAAAGCTAGACACAACGTCCATTGGAAACCCCTTCCTTTTTCCTTTCCCCCACCACATGGAATCCGGATCAGCCCCAGCCTGGGCTGGGTCAGTCCCAAGTCCAGCAAAAGGCTGGGCCAGCCAACCCGATTCACAAAGCTTGTATATTGTAACCTCGAAACCAGGCAAACCCCAGGCATTGGGCTTGCTGACAAAGCCAATCCTCCTTTTGCTAATCCTCCTCCTTTTCAGCACTGGGATTTGGTTATGGGACTTGCCAGTTTCCCAAGGACTTGGACAAAACTTGCCAGTTTTGTTTGAAGTTGGCTAGTCCTCCTGAATGTTAACTCACAGGGGCTGCCTGAGCCCTCCTGACGGAGTCACAGGGTCCGCCTGACTCACTTAGCCTGAGGCCCCTTGGAATCTTTTCTTCATAGCTCTGCCACACAGGTTCCCCTTTCCTCCATTCCTCTTTCCTCCTTCTCTTTCTCCTCTATCTTTTTCTACTCCTCCTTTTCTTCCATCTTCTTTTTCTCCTCCTTCTCCTCCCTCTTCTCCCTCCTCTATCTCTTCCTCCTCCTTTTCCTATCCCTTCTTTTTCTCTTCTTCTTTTCCTCTTTTTTTCTCCATCTCCTCCTTCTCCCCCTCCTCCCTCTCTCCTCTTCCACCTTCACCTTCCCCACTTTTTCTATCTTCTCTCAACCCCCAACAATTCAGGCTACTGTTGTCCAAGCAGTTTTTCCCAGTTACAAGATGAATAAAGGTTAAATGAAAGGAAGAGAATCTCTCCATTTCAAGTATTTATTAAGCATCCAATTGCTATGAGCTGACAATGTCATTAGACAATACTCAGAGTATTTTGTGTGTGCTGGAGAGAAGGGGATACAGCAGGACACAGCAAAGCCCTTCCTGCTCACCGACATTCACTTTACTTCTTCAGCGGCGACTTGTGTCCTCAGCTCTCTCAGGGCCTTGTTCCCTTTGGATTCAAGGATTCTTCCCACTGGGTGTGGCTCATGTCAGCTTTCATTGCTCTGCTTCTAAACAGCCCATGATGTTAAGTCAACAGACATCCTTGTTATGCTTTTCCAGAAGACTCAGCTATGGGTCTTGTAGCCTATTTCTGTCTTTCCTTGACAAACTTCTCATGTTTTATCATGGTGGGAAATTCAAATTATTTGTCATAAGGGGACTTACCAGCATCTAAGGAGGGATTGAATGGTAACGATTGCCTCTACCTTCAAGTAAACTTAGTGGTTCTGGATTGGATGACCTCTTTGGGACAGGTCAAGCATGTCCCTATGTGTTTAAAAATTCCAACTCCTGATATCTCCTCTCTTTAGTGATGACAAGATCATAGGTTGAGAGCCAGAAGAGACCACAGAGATTGTCGAGTCCAACCATATACATTTTACAGATGAGGAGACCGAGACCCAGAGAGGTTAAGTGATTTGGCCAAAGTCTCGCAGGTAATTTCAGAGGCAGGATTTGAACCCAGGTCCTTTGACCCCAAAGTCTGGGTTCTTTCCACTGTACATGTATGAATACCCTTTTATATTTTCATCGTGTTCCAACTTGCTTCAAAAATGCTACATGTTATACAGCTTAACTTCTCACCTGTCTTGGACCATGATCTTTTGCTCTCTGGGGGAGATTACCCAGCCCCACTCTGACATAATGGATGGATTGCCCTCTTCCTAGGGAATGGAAAACTTTGTATCTATAAGGAGAACTTTAAAGAGAAATAATAATGCTACTTCCTCAAAGGTGAACTTCGTGATCAGTGTTGTCCAGACTGGAGACAGGGAGATGGCAACAGTACCTCAGAAGCCACATTGTTTTTCCCTCTAAATGCCAAATGCAACCTTTTATTCATTAAACATTTATTAAACAGGCATTTATTAAACACTTGCTGTGTGCAGAGCAGTCTTCTGTACACTGGTGGGGAAAGGGGGGTGGGATACACAGAGATAAATCAGAGAATATTCCTGCTCTTCTGGAGCTTGCAATCTAGAAGGATGATGTAAAACATATACGAATAACTACTTCATAAAGATGATGTAAAAGATAAAGATATGAAATATATACAAATACACAAAGATGATGTAAAACACATGAAGATGTAAAACATATACAAATAACCATTGTGTAAAGGAATACATGAAAGTATGTAGAAAAGCAGAAACAAAATGGTTTATCCAAGTCTTAAAGGAGGAGAAGGGTCATTACCAACTGGGAGGAATCATGGGAGTTTGTGGAGAAGGAAGCATTTAAGTTAGACTTTTGTGGATAGATAAGAATTAATCTTTACCATGACCTCTCAAGGTCCCATGATATTTCATTTGCACAAAGGGTATGTCTAGATATGACACTTCATGAATTTCAATTGAAAGCTTGGGAAAAGAAACCAGAGGACTTCTCCTTCTCTTAGGCCTTTCTGCCCAGCATTCAGTTTAAAAACAATTTGTGAATCCTGGGTCACTTTGGGGGAGGCTGGACCAAATTAATGATGATTCTCAATGATTTCTAATGCCATTTAAATAGTTTCACATAGAGTAATTCAAATTAACAGCTTGTAAAGTGCTTTGATGTGAAGGATCTTTGGGGCCTGTTTTAATGAATAGAAAATATTCATTTGTAATTACAACTTTCATTTTTATTGTAATATTTGATGGGCTAAAGTCTGAAAAAGAGACCCCACAATTGTTCTCTTAAGGAAATCAAACATTGATTTTTTTTTATAAACCCTTTTTTCTGAATAAACAATAGAAATTTTAACTTAGAGTCATGAATTTGATATTGGAACATAGAGTGTCCCAAAAGTCTTTTTGTCATTTTCTGTTATAAAAGCTTAGAACTGCTCTAAGACTTCTGGGACTTAGAGCTAGAAGAGACATTAGAAATTATGTAGTATAGTAATTCTTAACCTTATTTTGTCTCCTGGACCCCTTGAGCCGTCTGGTGAAGCCTATGGAACACTTCTTAGGTTAATGGTATTAAATGCATAAAATAAAATACATAGGATTATAAAAGACATTAAGTATATTGAAATGGTAACCAAAATATTTTTTAAAAATTCATGGATTCTACTAGGTTAAGAATCAACATCCTCAGGCCAATACCCTCATTTTACAAATGGGGAAACTGAGGGCCAGGGAGGAAAAGTGATCCCTTCAGCCAGGCCAAATCTCAAGCTACAGCAGAAAATCAATCCATTTTATATCTAAAGCCGTCTAGAGAAGCAGTTTTCCTCAACTCCACTAGTAATTCATTCAAATGTTTTGCTGTGCCAGGACGTACTTTTTAAAAAAATCTAACCCAGATCTTTCCTACTGTAGTTTGTGCCCATTTGTCCAAAGTCACAAAGTGATTCAGGTGTTCCATGCACTTTTAACGACTTGTGGTTGACAAGGGAGGCTTCCTCAGTCCAGTGGGAAAAGTTTCTCATTTCTTTTTTCTACCAAGAGAACAGTGTTTGCTACTTATCTCAGCCGAATAGAATGCCCTATTAAGAAAAAAAGAGGAAATTGCTTTTATGGTCCATCCCCAAATTTCTGATAGATGGGAAAAAGTCCCTTCTAGTCCTAATACATGATCATTTTTCCTGGAAGGTTATCAACTTTCATAAGTAGATTTTACTGTTTGGAATTAAGTTTATGGGCAGGAAAGGGGAGTTTCAGATCCAAAATGTATGCCATCCATGAGGGGAGGAAGGGAAAAGAAGAAGAGAACATTTCATTCAAGACAACTACTCTGGGAAGGGTAATCCTTCCCATTTATAACCCTACTTCTTCCTTCCCCACCTAAATATTATGAAAATTCTCAGAAGTGTCTGAAACCCTCAACTATAGTTTGACTTCAGAATTGTAGAATGTCAGATTTGAAAGGTATCTTGAAAACCATTGATCTTTCCTCATAACTTTATAGAGGGGAAACTGAGGCCCTAAGAGGGAAACAAGTGATGCTAAGAACTCTGGACAGGCTGTCTCTGGAGCTGAAGTCTTCTCATTCCTGAATTCACCAGGGCAGCTGAAAAGGAATACTATTCCTCCAACCCCATTCCTGTCTTTTAATATCCCATTGATCCTCCCATTGACCCAGCTCAAATTCCCTCTCCTTTGTGAAGCCTTTCTTGATTCCTCCAGCTGGAAATTATCTCTTCATTTTGTCTCTCACTATTTATCTGTCTGCTTTACATCTATTAAACTTCTCTAAGAAATGGTGATAAGTGTCTATATCTTTACCTTTATCTCTTTACCATTTTTTTAAAAGACTAAAGTTTATTTAAATAAGTAAGGTTGAAGCCATTGTAATTTGTAAGTGGTGTTATCTTCTCATCCCTAATCTGGAGTTGATTTTTGCCTTTTCTCTAAATTTGTTGGTGGTCTGTGGGCTAGCTCTGGAGTTGGTAGGTATTTAAGTATTTTCTCCTCTGAGATGTGAATGAAAAAGGAGAGAATCTGACTTAAATATTTCCAAATGTATAAGATATTTGAAAGGATAGTAGACTTAAAAACCTCTCAAGCTTTTGTTGGGCAAAGTCCCTCTACCCCCAACTGATCAAAATTTGTTACATTACATTGTTCTACTGGTAGACATTTATTTCATCCTTAATAATATAATAATTACTTTATAGAACATAAAACAACCCCTTTTCTGGAAGCACTTTCTTGGGATACTTGAGTCTGTAGTCCTTTATGGTTATATGGCATCTTATAACTACTTCAAGGGGAGGAAAATGATGGAAATCACATTGAATTCATTCCATTAATACTGATGAATATCATTCATTGTCAATAAACATTTTTTTTCCCCAAAGCGCTGTCTTAGGCACCTGGGGGAGTTACAAAGATTAGACAAGCCTTTTGGGACCTGCATATATAGTATGACACATATATAGATATCATACAAAATGACATGTGGTGAGTGTATTAGGTCCCAACCAAGAACTGAAGTCCTACTGGGGTAAGATTATTACAGACTGGGGGAATGAAGAGGTATGAAAATTAAGGGAAGATTTCTTGTAATAGGTGGCATTTGAGCTGGACAGCTGCTCTGGGTTGTCAACATAACAGAAGCAGGACAGTAGAGGAGTGGGATCAGTAAGACAGCAGCTGTTACCAATATTTCTAATGAGGCAGCTAGGTGTCATGGTGGATAGAGTGTTGGACTTGGAGTCAGGAAGACCTGAGTTCAAATCCTGCATGGGATACTGAATAGTTGTGTGACCCTCGGCAAGTCACTTAACCTCCTTTGGTCTCAGTTTCCTCATCTGTAAAATGGAGAAGATGATAATAATTGTACCTACCTCACAGGTTTGTTGTGAGGATCAAATTAATTAACATATATAAAATACTTTGCAAACCTTAGAGTGAGTGCTGTATAAATGCTAGCTATTACTAATGAAAATATCAGCCTTTCTTCTACTATGAGGCCTATAACCTATAGATAATAGGTTATAGCAAAGAGGTGAGATCTCAGCCTTAGCCTGTTAGACTGTGGGCTATACACCTTCTGAACTCTGCCTTGCGCCTCAGAGATATCCCTTAGAGATGCCTTAGAGGCAACTGGGTAGTACAGTGGAGAAAGTGCTGGGCTTGGAGCTGGGAAGATGTGAATTCAAATTCAGCTTCAGACACTTACTAACTGTATGACCTTGGGCAAGTCACTTGACCTCTTTGTCTCAGTTTCTTCATCTGTAAAATAGGGATAATAACAGCACCTACCTCCCAGGATTGTTGAGAGTACAAGATGAGGTAATATTTGTAAAGTGTTTAGCACTGTGCTTTGCATATAATAGACCCTTAATAAATAATTGTTTCTTCCCCATGTTTCCTTCCTTCCATGTCAGAGGTCATGAGACCTTGGCAGTCATTGGGCATATGGCCATGACATACTCATTCTAAATGAAATTCCTTTTGAAATAGCCATCCCTCTTCTTTGGCATCAGAATAGTTATTTCTTTTTAATATTAATTCATATTCTTAATATTTTTATTAATAGTTATGTATTTAGAGTAACAATCCTTTAAGAGTTTACTCATTCAACACACACTTATTGAGTACTTACTATATGCAAAGATTTCTGTTTGGCTCTACTGTGGGAGGGTAAGGAGGGAAGAAGTAGGACATAAAGAATAATTCATGGTTCTTGAACCATGAATTATCCTAGGCTGATATAGTTGCTCAGGCTTAGGATTGAAATGAAGAGATACTTGTAGACCACCGAACTTTTTTTCTAAAAGGAAATTTACTTAACAGTCCCATGGAAAGAATATTCACCTAGTCAACAACACTGCTTCTGGTAGACGGAACTTCCCTTTACTCTCTATCTGAGTGCATCTTGTCAGAAGAGAGTACTGACTTACACGGCAATGGGACGTCCATCAGGTCTGAGAGATCCTGATTCCTCGTGAGCTTTATGCCTTGGGTGATCAAGAGCTGTGTCAAGGGCTCATTCTCCAGTCCTTTGGACCAATCAAATCTTGGATACACTTTCCTTTCTTGTAGGAAAAACTAGCCCATCCCACATGGCAAAGACTATAGTATATGTTGCTCCTACCCCAGGCCCTGCCCACAAGAGGCTTACTGCAGCTTCCCAAAGGGACTCACTTTTTCTTAGTGGGTGATTTAGAGTGCCTGTTTCACCACTTCAACAATTATATTTTTTTCCTATTTTTTTACACTTAGCTTACTTAAGTGATGGTTATTCTCACAGCAACTCAGAGGGTGAGTTTGACCTTATTGAATGGGTTCAGCTTTATAAAGCAAGAAATTCCAGTTGTTCTATAATCAGAAATGGCATTACTTTTTCACTGGGGCAGCTAGGTCTCTCCTCACATGCCTACATTTTTTATCAAGTCTTAAAAAGGACTCTTTAAACAGCTGGAGCATAGTGTCCTTTGCTCAGGACAAGGAGTGGAAGTGCACTTGAGAAAGACTTCCTGATTTCCAAAGGCACATAAAACTAAGGAGGGAGAAACAGGAAAAGTCTAGTGATTTTCCTTTGAAGAAATCTACTTGGCATTTTCATTTTGCATTCATGACATGAAATACCCTGGGAAAAATAGCACAATCTGATTGCCAGGTGAATGTTCAGCAGAGTGATATGAATATTACCAACCCATGTCACTGGTTGGCCCTGACAAGTATACTTCCATTCTCAGTTTTACTAGTGTCTGTGGGAAACAAAAGGAAAATCTAAGAAAAAGAAAATGAGATTGATTCTTAGTCCTCTATAAACACAGGCTATTATTATTTTATTTTATTTGAATACATTATACACTCAGACCCTAAAATCCAGAGATATCCCCTTAACATTCACAGTTTATACTTGAACTCTGCTGGGAGTCAGAAGATTCCAGTTTCCCCTTTGGTTTCACCACCATATTGCTTCGTGTCTTAAGGTAAGTAAGACTGAATACACTATTCACGTGCCTACCAGTTTGTTGTTGTGGTTTGCTTCAAGTTATTAGCGGAGTGGAGAAGTCAAGGCTGCTGAACTGTAGGGGTTGAAAGATAAGGATTATTACTAGTTTTTCTTCAATGATGAGTGCAGACACACACACACACACACACACACAAGACTGGTTATAGCTCCTCTGGGAGAAGCACCAAGGAACACAAATGATGTCTGTGTCACTTGGGTGGTCTATGTGAATCTGTCACTGTGTTAATGTGTTGCTTTAAAGTCCAGACACAGACCTTCCGAGTAGTGAATGATGCCCCTGCATCCCCTTTTCTGTGTTGAGCTGCATATTTGTCTGTGCTGACTGAACCCTTTCCCCTCCTCCTGAGAGGGTACCTACTGTGGATACAAGATCATAACACAAATATCTGGGGCTCTGGGGCTCCAATCTGAGACTCCTTCGAAACTCTTCCATGACCAATATTTTGAGAAATTCTACTTTAGTAGAATAATCTTGTCCATTTTGGTGGCATAGAAGCCAGCATGAATTTGGAAAGCATTCACCTATCCTAAAAGATACTACCTTGGGATAGGTAGGAAGTAAATTGAGGTGGGCAGAAAGTAGGGTTGTAGTATATTCTTACTCCATTCTGCCTCATTTCTCTTTGTCATGGACCTGATGACTTCCTTTTAATCTAGCAGAGGTAGGGAATGGGCCAGGTATGGCGTGTAAGTTGAGAAACAGTCCTATAGGCTTTCTCTGCTGGTCTCCAGAAAAGTTATCATTTGAGATTTATATGCCCAAGAAAAATTCTAAGAACTATGCTTCCCTTCCTCCACCCTGACCTTTATTTCTGTGCAACACTATTTAGTTTTCTATACCATCCCCCTATTTGCCCAGTATCACCAATGGACTTACCTGGCTTGTCCATCATTTCCTCCTGGACCTTTTTTCCTGTGGGGTTGGAGTAGTAGAGAAAAATTTTAGAATTGAATGGCATTACTCTGTGCATATTTCTGGCTTACTTCCAGTCCACTTTCCCCATTAGCCCTGCCCTAGTTATGCCCCAGGGCCCTGTGCCATAGTCAGTATGAAGTACCACTGTTGATTTCCCAAGGAAGATAGCAACTTGTGAGATGTTTTTTGTAATGGTTTCAAAAAAAATTCCCTTTCATTAAGATTCTTCCTAATTGAACTATATCCAGGAAGATTTTTTTTTTCATTTGTTTCTTAAAGAAAACCAAGTGTCCACTGTGAATATTCATAATGAAACTGGTTTGACCAAATCTCATACACAGGACTTCTCACTTATATTCTATACTGGAGCAAGAGCTCTTGGATTTGGAATCTGAGGACTTGGGTTTTTATCCCAGCTCTACCACTTACTAATTTCATCACTTTGGGCAAATCACTTTCTTCCCCTCAGGCCTCAGTTTCCTCATCTGTAAATTGAAGGGATTGGACAAAATGGTCTCTGAGGTCCGTTCCAGCTTTGAATCCTAGGAATCTATAATTTTTCATATTTCTATTACCTGGAGAGGTAGCTTTTGTGGACTTCTCTTGCTTATATGGGGTAAGGGTGGAGAGAGGGAAGAGAGGGTGCTTGTTTGTGTCTGTGTGTTGTTTCTGGCCCTGACAGTGGTGAAATTCTGTACCAGGGAAGGGGTTAAATATTTTGAAAGGTCTTGTTTGAGGTAGAGTGAATTTTAACCACCGCACACATAACGAATGCAAAACAGGGTGAGCCGCTGGTGGGGAGCCAAGTGCACAAGAGAGGAGCTGCTGAATTTTAATGATTCATTATTGCCTGGAAAGGCCTTTGTCTCCCTTTATCCGGTGCACAATAAAAGAATTAATTGGACAGAAAATGGCAGGGCAAAGAACTGACAAGTCATTAAGGGGCTCTGAATGGCTGATTAGATGCACATTGGGGGTGGAATTTCAACTGCACTGTTTCCTCGAGGCCTGCAGAATAATAATGGAAGGGCACAGTTTATATTTTGTATGCACTACCAGAAAGTCCTTTATGCTGGCATTGTGACGCTATTTATTATGTTGTCGATTTAGCTATTGCAGCCATTGTGGTTGCCACAAGAATGCACAAAGTGGGATTTTTCACTTTCCAAAGGGACTGGAAGCTGTCTGACAAATAGTTTTATTAATTTTTTTTTTTTTTTGTGTGTGTGTGGTTGAGAATGGTTAGTAAATATTTAGGTGCAGATGGGGAAACTTTTGTGTGTGTGTGTGTGTGTGTGTGTGTGTATTTTTTCCCAAATTCCCAACACAACTTTTCTTTCCTTGTCCTCCTCCCCTCTCCATCCCCACCCCCTATCCCTCACTCCCCGAAAAGAAAGAAAACTGGCTGTCTAATGGAAGTTGGCTGCTTTCAGTTCTAGGGGCTGACTGTTTCCCCACCCCGCACTGGGGCTGGGCGGGTGGGGCGGGTGTGGCATGGCACAGAGTAGCCAGTCAAATGGATTTGTTGGCAGGCCCGAGCTCATAGGGCTCCCCACAGCACACATGAGACTCTAGGGCTGGGCTTCCGCCAGAATTGTGTGTTGTGCTGCTCACGTCATTATTATTTAGAAATTGCCTGCTTAGAAGAATTATGGGCTGGGGACCCATTCATCCACAGATATCAGATCTACGAAATCCAGATCTGAGGTACCAACTAGCAACAGTAACATAACAAATAGAATTAGAGGAAGGAGCTTAGACATGATCTAGCCTAATGCCTCTACCATTTTACAGATGAGGAAACTGAGGCTCAGAGAAAGGAAAGAATATTGAATTCAATTTGAGTATTTGATATGCAGGGTATCAGAGAGCAATCTGTTTTCTGCTGGGGAAGAGTCCTAGAAAAAAGCAAAAGAAAAAAGCCAATGTTAATTAAGATGTGTATTATTCAGCTCAGCTGCAGATTCATTCCTCTGTATTAAAATGCAGCCGTCACCTTTCTAGAACCCCAAAGACTTGCGGGGGATAAAGATCACTTTTCTGAGCTCTCTTCTAAAGCTATCCCTGATAACTTAATTTCTGACAGCTTTCTTCCTGCTCTTAGAGACCATGCTAATCTTGTCTCTGTTTTGAGCTACAGTGTACTTGAGTAGGGCTCAATTGGGCCTTTTGTGTGTGTGTTATACTTAACATAGATACAAAGTTGTTGGATTTCCCTGCCCTGAACTGACCCTGATGGTTATATGGCTTTAGGTCTTTAAATTGTCGTCAATATATAACTATACATTGATACTGTTTCTCTTAACAAACAGCTCTTTATTTAAACCCCTACCCTGAGCAATTCACTCTGTAAGGAGCTGTTTCTAAGTAGGTCAAAGAATAACATAATAATAATTGGCACTTAGATAATATTCTAAGTATTATAAAGCACTTTCTTTATCTATATCTAGATCTACATATCATCCTATTTGATTCTCACTATAGCCCTGTGACATACATCATATCTGTGGGTCTTCTGAAACTACTTTAAGTTTGAGGTATTTTGTGGGTCAGTATCCACTTAAAACAATTTCTATGAGTCCTTTCTGATATGTTTATTTTGACAAGGCCAACTGCAGTACAAATTAGTTCAAAGCAAAGATTCATTAACTTGTACATTAAAATAAGTGACAGAGAAAGTTCTTTCAATACACAGGAGTATATCACCCCTCAGGTTACTGTACTATGAGTGGATGAGGGCATTTATACAGGCACAAGTAATATGTGTGGCTAAGAACCAGAACCACCCTTGCTTGGGGAAGCTTGAGTCTTCAACGCTACAGTGCCACTGATGTCCTTTGTTGATGTTATTGTGTGCTCTCTGTTGGTCTCTGCCAGTCTTCAGCAATGCAGTTTCTTCCCCAGTAAAGGGAAGGGTCTGTCAGCTCCTTAGCTTACAGCCTCAGGGGCTATCCTAGCTCTTCTAGTGATGCAGACCCCAACCAGCTAGCCAGAGAAAGCCCTTAGGCATTTTAAGTCTGTCTGGCTCAGGTTTCCTCAAACTAAATGTTTGTTTCACTTATAGTGAGATAATTTCTTCTGATTCCTTTTCATTCATATGATTCCAAGCATGGCCTGTGCAAATTATAGAAGCTAGATGAAGAAGACTTCATGGTTTCCATTTGGAGTCTTTGTCTTACTTCTCTTTTGTTCTGCATTCTTTTGAACAACAAACCCACCATCATCTTTACAGCTGTCACCCCCCTTTTCAGATGAGGAAACTGAGGCTTAGAGAGATTAACTGGTTCTCTTGGCTAAAGCTGGGATTGATACCCAGATTTTATAATCCAAATCCAGTAAGTATTTTTCTACTTAATACCACTGCTTTCAATAGTGTAATGTCATATTATAAACAATGGTTTCAGGTCCATTTTAGGGGACACTGATCTATAGAGAAATGATGAAAATGCCATTTTTCATATTCTTTGACCAGGAAAAAAAATCAGTTGTCATTAGCTGTAGTTTTCAGTCAGGTATCTACTTTGGATGCTGGAGGAGAAATAGGAATGAGTGGAGTTGAATGGAGATTCTAAGTGGAGGTGTGCTGGAGCAAGTTCCAATGGCTGGGGAGTTGATTGTTAAATTTTCAGTGTGAACATTTATATCTTAGAAATTAGGAAATGCTACAAAGCAGGGCTTGATTTATTGTTTTGTTGGTTGAAGATTAATACAGATTAATTTAAAAGCCTGTCATACTTGGAGAACCTGGTTGTTAAACATTTACCGGCATACCTCTGATTGTGAAGGACTTGGAAGCATATTATAGGGAGGGCTTCTTTCTGCAGTCAATTCTTAATTTTCTGTTTTAGTGGAGGAGCAAGGAAAAAAGACCTCTCTCATTACAGATAATTCAACACAACAGATAGTCCAGAAATAATTTCTGTTTGGCTTATAATGTATCATTTGATTTATTTTGGCAACAGATATTATCTCCCTAATTATTATTTATTTGAACAAAAATGAGTTTGGGTAATGCACCACTCTTAAGTTGATTTGGCTGATTTGTCTTCTGGGTCTAAATGAATAGTTTTGTGCATTTTCTCAGAATCTTAGACTGTTAGGGTTGGAAGGGATATGAAAGACCATCTAGTCCAGGTCTCTAATTTTAGGAAGGAAGACATTGGGGCCCACAGAAGGGAAAAGACTTGTACCAGTTCACACAGTGTATTAGGTAGAATGCTGGACTCTGAATCCAGGCAGATGTGATCTCCAACACTTATCAGCTATGTGACCATGGGCACACTTAACCTGTCTAAGGATCATTTTTTTTAATCTTTAAAATGAGATAATGATATCTGTAACACTTACCCCCCCAAGTTTGTTTTTTGTTGAATTTTGAATTTTGAAATTCAAATGTAGAGTGTTTTGGAAACCTTAAAAGATTAGGACTGGACCTCAGATTTAATTAGTACAAGGAACTCCTAGAGAAGGAAACCCCCCTTCTACCACTATAGGTTACTACCTTCTCTGCAATTTATCTGTTTTTTTTCCTTTGGCTAGGCAATGGGGTTAAGGGACTTGCCCAGGGTCATGCAGCTAGTAAGTGTTATGGGTCTGAGGCCAGATTTGAACTCAGGTCCTACTGAATCCAGAGCTGGTGCTCTATTCACTGTACCACCTACCTGCCCTTGCAATTTATCTTCTTAACAGAGTTGCCTAAGCACTCAGGGTGAAGTACTTGGCCAGTGTCACAAGTATGTGTCAGAAGTGGGACTTGAACCCAGATCTTCTTTGTTCTGCTCCTGGCTCTCTATCCATTAGTGCATATTGGCTTTCTTAAAGTGTTGTATAAATGCCAGCTATTTATCCTTAGAGGATTTAGAATTGGAAAACTACTTAGAGATCAATTAATCAACAAACATTTATTAAATGCCAGGTACTGGACTAATGTGAATTGTAAAATGGGGTAACAATAGCACCCATCTCTCAGAGCTGTTGTGATGATCATATGAGATAATATTTGTAAAGTGCTTAGCCCAGTGCCTGGCATATAGTAGATGCTATATAAATGCTTATTAAATTAAAAATATAGCAAGTACTCAATAAATGCTTCATTTATTCATTCATTCTTAGTTCCTGACACACTAAAGAAGGAAGTGGAGGTTTGGGTGACCTGGAAATGATGAGACCTGTAGTTAAATATTGATCCAATATTGATATTTTGAGACACAGAATCTTTTACCACCTGCTGGAAGCCATGATGAAACCTAGCAGGATTAAACATAGTAGATGTTTTTTTTTTTTCCCCTGGTATTGAGTATTTAAAATTATATTGCTGTTTGAAGTTATTGTATTGAGACTATGTAGTGATTATCTCAGTATAATTTGGAACTCATTGAGGAGTATAACTTTAATGGTAGTTTAATGCAATGAGTAATATGGACATTAAACTATGGGCACTATAGGAAAGTAAAATGAAAAATAAAAGTAATAAAAGAGTAAAAGAAAATAAAAGTCTTTCTCAATTTTTTTTCAAAATATAAAGGCCCTTCAAGAACAAATAATGCAGGGTTCCTGGTCCGTATGACAATAGCATACTATGGGATATTCCCTCCATCAAGGCAGATTACAAATTCATAATTAAAACTCAGAAAATTGCATGAGACTCAGATAATCCCATGGTTTTACATAGCTTGTAAGGGTCAGAGACAGGATCTTATATATGTTGTAGTCTAGTATCTATAGCAGTGTTCTTTGAAAAATCTGCTCTAATCCTGATTACTCTTCCTTAGGAAGTGATTTCTATGTTTCTTTCAGGAGCTTGAAGCATTTTTTGCTTATTGTGGTAATGTTGGAGTTTAACCACAATATGTTTTGGTGCATTGATTCTTGAGTTCTTCCTGCTTGGGCTCCTGTGGATCCCTGTTATTTGTATTATGTCTGTTAGTGCCAGCTCATACCAGTTCTTAAGAATAGACTGATAAATTTTCAGTGTGAGTGTTTGTACCTCAGAAATCAGCAAGTGTTACAGATTTGGGCTAAATATAGTATATTGTTAGTTGTCTAAATTCAAGAATGTGATGGAGAAGATGTTAATAATGCAGATTTAACTTAAAAATGTATTGTGAGTACATTGAGTTTTTTTTTCCTGGAGAGTCAGATGTTAAACATTTAGCAGCATGCCCCTGGTTACTTGCCTTCTTAATTTTAGAAGATTTTCTTTAGAGATTTCTTGGCATAGATATTTAAATTCTTTTTCCCACTCTAAATTTCTCTGGAATAGCAGTCATCCTGTGATTGTTGTATTGTGATGTGATCTATCTTCTAGGTCTGCTGCTTGAATCTGCAAGTTTTCCAATTCTTTGGATAATTCTTTGACTTTTTTCAGCCTGTAAATACAGCAGCTCTACATTGTGGGCAATTTTGTTTTGACTTACATTAAGGGTAAAAGTTACAAACTGGCAAGTGAAAGGTAAAACTTTCTAATGCTTAGAACTAGCCAAAATTTGAATGTACTGCCTTGAGACATAGTGAGTCCTCCATCATTAGAGATCTAGCAAAGAAATCAATGACTACTCGTGGGGTATGATAGAAAGAGGATTCTTATTTAGTTTGAATTAGATGGTTTCTGAGGTTTTTTCCAACTGATATATATATATATATATATATATATATATATTTTTTTTTTTTAAAGCAAGTATGCCACTGATTATTTTTCTGGATTTAAAAAAGATTTTCAATTATTCTTCACATTTATCATTTTCTTCATTCTTTCCTCCTTATCATTTTTAGCATCTTTTAATTCTAGTTTTGGTTCCTCTAATGACTAGGAAAAATTTTCTTTTAGCTTTTAGTTTGTCTTGTGATATTTTTCTCAGGGTTAATTCTTGTGTGGAAAAAAAAACAAACCAACAATAAACTTTGTTATTAATAACCCAAGAGAGTTGTCTACCGGCTTCAGGGAT
Source organism: Vombatus ursinus (assembly GCF_900497805.2). Lineage (NCBI taxonomy): Eukaryota > Metazoa > Chordata > Mammalia > Diprotodontia > Vombatidae > Vombatus > Vombatus ursinus. The sequence continues at coordinate 37,449,062 of NW_020954548.1, read as the reverse complement.
TAAATGACTTAAATGACAGTTAAATTGCCCACAATTACACCAGCAGTTTATGTATGAAACAGGACATGAACTTAGGTCTTGTTGACTATGAGGCAGGCTCTCTGTCCACACTACCACACTGTCTCTGATGCTTACTTAATTCCTTTTAATGTGTCATTTATCCATTTGAGGATCTCTCTTGGAATATCTTATATGGTTTCTTTTTCTGTTTGTGTTGCTTTTGGTATTTTAAGTTTTTTTTCCAGTTATTCGTGTGTGTGTGTGTGTGTGTGTGTGTGTTTCTGTGTGTGTGTGAATCCTAGCATTATGTTGATTTGTTTTGCTCATTTTCTATTTTGGTTGATTTTGTTGTCATTGTTTTCTTGTGTGGTTTTAAAGGTCATTTTTATTCTCTTTGGTGTTCTTATTTGTTGTTTTTTGAGGATCCTGGCTGTCTTCAAAACTCTAACGCTACTATTTTGACTAGAAAGTAGAACAAACCAACAAACCAACTCTCATACATTTGGTTTTCTTGATCATATTAGATCTGATTATCCTAGAGAGGGGCCCAGATGAGAAAAAGCTAGCCTGGAATCATCCACATTAGCTGTGGATAAATCCCACATGCTTAGGATGATAGAACCATGATACAGAATCTTAAATCTAGAAGGAACTTCAGAGACCTTCTAGGCCATGGGTTCTTAATTTAACTGAGGTCCATGAACTTGTTTTGACAAAACATTTTAGTAACTATATTTCAATAGGGTTGGTTTCTTTGCAATCTTATGTATTTTACTTTATGTATTTAAAAACATTGTTTTGAGAAGGGATTCATAGGCATTATCAGACTGCCAAAGGACTTCATGACAGAGCAAGAGCTCCTTAAGAATTTCTGCTCTACAATCTGGAACTATGCCCAAAGGACAATCAAACTGTTCATACCCTTTGACTCATCAATACCATTACTAGGTCTGTAGTACAAAAAAGAGAAAAGGACCCACATGTACAAAAATATAGCAGCTCTTTTTGTGGTGGCAAAGAATTGGAAATTGAGGAGATGTCCATCAATTGGGGAACGGCTGAACAAGTTGTCATGTATAAATGTAATGGGAAACTATTGTGCTATAAGAAACGACAAGCAGGCAGATTTCAGAAAACCTAAAAAGACTTACATAAACTGATGCAAAGTAAAGCGAGCAGAACCAGGAGAACATTACACATAGTATCAGCAACATTGTTTGATGTTAACTGTGACTGACTTAGCTCTTCTCAGCAATACCGTGATCCAAGACAGTCCCAAGGTACTCATGAGGGAAAATGCTATCCACCATCCAGAGAAAGAACTGAAGGAGTCTGAATGCAGATTGAAGCATGCTATTTTTACTTTATTTTTTTCATGGTTCTTTTCTTTTGGCCTTCTTTCACAACATGACTAACATGGAAATATGTTTTATATCATTGCATATACATAAATTGTATAAAATTGCTTATTGTCTTAAGGAGGGGGTTGTGAGAGTGGGAAGGAGAAAATTTGAAACTCAAAATTTTAAAAAATAAATGTTAAAAATTGCATTTACTTATAATTGGAAAAAAATAAGATATTATTAAAAATAAATAAAATTAAATAGAAAAAGAATTCTTGCTCTGGTCTAATAACCTCATTGTACAGAGGAGGGGGAAACTGATGCTGAATTGACCATTCCCTTAAAACTATAGAGACAAAATTTATAATTCTATTAAATATAGTGCATGTCTCCATATGTGTGGTAAGGAAATGGCTCACCTGGGAATGGCTCAATCAGGTACTAGCCACAGCTATGGGTATTGGATTCAATTCAATTTATCAAACATCTTTTAAGCATCTCCTGTGTGCAAGGCCTAGGGCCTGGTACTAGATATACAAAGTTAAATAAGGTACCAGGCTTGCAGTGTAAGAGAGGAGATGATATGTTCACAAATGACACTAATACCAAGCAGAAGGTGATGAGTGCATAGGAGGCCCAGCCACAGGGGCTACAAAGACTAGGAGGGGGAAAGATCATTTCCAACTGGGAGGGCTGTGTGAGGAGTCAAGGAAGGAGGGGGTGGCACCAGAAAGGAGGAATGAATTTCGACAGGAGGGCATGGGGGAAGGGAAAATACATTCTAAGCATAAGATGAATATGAGAGCAGGGTGAAATCAGGGGATGGTGAGTTCCAGTTTGATAGGAATATAGAATATATGAGAAAAGTAGAAGATAAGACCATAAAAGGAGTTGAAGCCTAATTTTGGAGACCCTTGAATGGATGTAGCTTGGCTATAGCTTCATCATCTATGGGTGATGAAGACTATTAGGCAAGTTATGATCTGTCTGAGCATTTATACAGAACCCTAGCTTTATACCCATCCATATTTCATTTGACCACCTAATCCTGTTTTTATGCACTCATACAAGTTACAGAGGCAGAGCAGGGGTGAACCAAAAATACATTAGTATATATAAAGACCATTATTACATATAAAGAGCATTAGTTCAATAGAGTAAGCATAAAAGACACTGAGCCAACTCTCTCAGACTCAATCTATCTTGATTCCTAGTCCAATGTTTTCTCCTCTAGACCATGTTGTCTGTATTGATATTGTTATCATTAACCTAGAGCCAATTTAAGTGAGTCCACTAGGGATCCAGAAACAGGTTGCCTGTACCATAGAATGGTACCCTGGAAGAGTTTAATTAGCTACTTAAGAAGTTAAATGATAAATAATGGTAACTTATATTTGTATAGCAATTTAAGGCCTACAAAGTGTTTTCCTCACAACACCCCCATGTCTCACCCCCATCTTACAGATGACATGGTCTAACCATGTAACTCCTATGCTCAAGAACTTTCACTGGCTCCTGATTGCCTCTGGGCTAAAGTATAAACTTCTTTGCTTGACATTTAAAAGCCTCTCACAATCTGACTCTTACTTATATTTCAGACTGATTTGCACATGATTCTCCACTGCCCACTTGATGCTCTAGTCCAATTAACCTAATGACTGTTCTTTGTGAATGACATTCAATTTCCTATTTCCATACCTTTGCATAGGCTGTTCCTCCTGTTTGAAAGTTCTCTCTCCTCACTTTATCTTGTAGAATCCCTAGATTCCTTCCAGGTGCCACTTGTTATAGGAGGCCTTTTCTAATGTCCCTTAATGCTACTATTCTCTTGCCTCTCAAATTATTTTATATTTATTTGGTATGTATTTGATATATAATTAACTGTGTACATGTTATTCCCCTCCAGTAGGATGTAAGCTACATGAGGGTTGTTTCTTTTTTGTCTGTATCCTGAGTGCCTAATAAATAGTAGTTGTTTAATAGTTTCAGTCATGTCTGATTCCTTGTGACTCCATTTGGGGTTTTCTTGGGAAAGATACTGGAGTGGTTTGCCATTTCCTTCTCCAGATCATTTTACAGATGAGGAACAGAGGCAAACAAGGTTAAATGACTTGCCCAGGGTTGCACAACTAGTAAGTGTCTGAGGCTGGATTTGAATTCAGGAAGATGTCTTACTGACTCCAGACCTGATGCTCTATCTACTGTGCCACCTAGCTGCCCTCATAAGTAATAGACACTATTACAAATAGTAATAAATAAACATTTAATAAATATTTATTAATTTGAATTGGATGAGAAAACTGAGGCTCCCATGTTTATTTAGATAGCAAATATTAGTCAGGATTATAACAACTCACATTTCTTCAGTGCTTTTCCTTTTTGACTAACATTTTCCTTTCATAAGTAGTTTAGGAGGATTTAAATCCAGAAGTAATTGTATCACAGAGATCTGATCAAATATCATCAATCAGATCACAGAGTTTAGAATCAGAAATGATCATACATAGTCATTTAGTCCAATTCCCTTTTTTTTTTTGTATTCTTTTTTTTTCCTTTTTGGTGAGGCAATCGGGGTTAAGTGACTTGTCCAGAGTCACACAGCTAATAAGACTCAAGAGTCTAAGGCTGGATTTGAACTCAGGTCCTTTGGACTCCAAACCTGGAGCTCTATCTGCTGTGCCACCTAGCTGCCCCAAGCGTATTTTTTTTTTTTTGCTAGCAATCTGGGTTAAGTGACTTGCCTAGGGTCACACAGACAGTGTCAAGTGTCAAGTTTCAGAGGCCAGATTTGAATTTAGATCCTCCTGATTCCAGGGCCAGTGCTCTATCCGCTGTACCACCTAGCTGCCCCCAATTCACCATTGAGATTAAAGAACTTATCCAGGGTCATATAAGTGGCAATTGACAGAGACAGGATTTGAACCCAGGCACCCAGGTGGTACACTAGGTGGAGGCAGCAAGATGAATTCAAATTTGGTGGGGCAGCTAGGTCGTGCAGTGGATAGAGCACTGGCCTTGGAGTCAGGAGGACCTGAGTTCAAATCCGACCTCAGACCAAACACTTGACACTTACTGGCTGTTTGACCCTGGGCAAGTCACTTTACTCCAAAAGGAGAGCTCTTCCCAATTTACAAGGAAGCATTAAATTCCCTCATTTTAAAGATGAGGAAACTGAAGTCCAGAGAGGGGAAGCTACTTAAGAAAAAGAGTCAGGATTCAAACACAGGCCCTCTGACTTCAAATCCCTTATTCTTGTCTCCAACCACACTGCTTTTCAAGCAGAGCTTGGAAAGGAGAGAACAGCAGATTATCTGGGAGAACAGGGTACTCCCATTCTCTGTGGCTTGATGTTGCAATTTCTTTCTAGCAGTCCAAGTGTCACAAGATGAATCATTTAGTTGATGGAAAGTCAAGGATGATCACAGAATAGGTAAGTGTCAACAGCTGACAGCCTCCTGAATCCTTGGTGGGAATGTTAATTTTAGAGGCATTTAGGAGGAGCGGCTTGCGTTTTTGAAGAAGAAGAAGAAGGCAAGTAGGGAGGTACCCTAGCAACCCCAGTTCTTTCCCAGAAGACTTCAGCTGCTTTGACAGTTCAAACCAGGAGAAAATAATATTATCTGTGCTCCTACTTTCAAGAACTGAAGAAAACTTTTTATAAAGTTGTATTTAAAAGGCCAAATTTAAAAGGCCTTCCTTGTGAAGGTCTAGGCATTTTTTTTCTCCTTCAAAAAAGTATTAATGAAGGGATACAGGGATGTCTATACTCAGCATGGGTATTAGGCAGAAATCTCCAGTATCATAAGTGTGTGTAATCTTACAAGAGTGAGTGAGTGTGTGTGTGTGTGTGTGTTTGTGTATGTGTGAATGGCTGAGAGCATCCTGACACTGGGAAAAACTACTCAGTTTGTAGTCTGCTAAATGGAGGGTCAAAGGGATTGTTCTTCAAGATAGCCCATAGCATGAGGATGTACTCTGATCAGTAGTTTGAAACTTACAGGAAGCATCTTAGAAATGTCTAGTCATGTTCTCTCTTAGATCCTGGCTCCTGAGAGGGAAGTGGAAGCGGGTAGGTGGAAGGAGGGCTACAGTGGCAGGTGGGAAGACCTCAGCTAAAATCCTGCCTCAGACATTTGCTGGCTGTGTGATTCTGGGCAAGTCACTTAACCTCTATTAATCTTAGCTGCTCATCCACAAAATGTGGGTGATGGAAATATTATAATACTGTTATGTTGTATTACATTACATTACATTACATTATATTACATTATATATCATCACCCCTATCATATAATTACAGCAAATGCTCAGGCTTTGTTGTAAGGATCAAATGAGATAATATGTGTAAAATGCTTGCTAAACCTTAAAAATAGTCTCTCTCTCTCTGGGTCTCTGTCTCCCTGTTTCTATCTCTCTTTGTCTCTCTCTAACTCCCTCTTTCTCTCTTTTTCTGTTTCTGTACGCACACACACACACACACACACACATACATACATACATACATACACACACATATAAAATATATAATAAAATAAAGAATATACAACGTATATGTGTGCTTATGTATATACACATATGTGTGCATACAAATACACACATCTGTGTTTACACATACATATGTGCATGCATGTGGTTTCCCAAAAGTTTGGGACACCCTGTATATATACACATGCATATGTTAGCTATTATTATAAGATCATAGATTTGTAGCTGGAAGTGACTTCTGAAGTCACCTAACCCAACCCCCCCATTTTATAAATGAGGACACAGGCTCAGAGAGGTTAAGCAGTTTGCTCAAGGACATACAGGTAGCATGTGGCAGAAGCAGGATTCACGCTTAGGTCCTCTGACTTAGAGACTGAGTCAAAAAGGAGAAATCTCTTCTTTATCCTCTCCTATCCCCTTTTCTCCTCCCCTAAAAATTCTCAATTTCAAGGCTTCAAATACTCTTGAGCTATTTTATCACTTCAGTCTCTATCTCCTACTATTTCCCCCCACGAAACCCCACTTCCAATCCAACCAAAATTGATAAGTCACCTTTCCACATGCTTTGTGCTTTCCTTTCCCTGAGCCTTTGCTCATTCTTCCCCCTAGGCTCAGAATGCTCCTTTTACCCTTTCTCTTGTTGAATTTCTACCAATCTTTCAAAGACTAACTGAAATTCCATTTCCTTCAGGAAGTCCTCTGGGATTCTTTATCAGTGCTATCTTCTCATATCAGTAGGACCTTGTGGGCACTTGGAACTCACATGGCCCTAGGCAAATTAGTTAATCTCTCAGAGTCTCAAGTGGTAAAGATTTTAAGTAGCAGAATAGGTCCAGATCAGGGGTGGGGAACCCATAGCCTTGAGGCCACATATAGCCTTGAGGCTGCAGGTTCCCCATCTGTGATCTAAATGTACATTAATAGAAGGACTTTTTTTTTTTAACTGGGATTCAATCAATAAATCAATAAGCATTTATTAAACACCTACTATGTGTCATGCACTGTGGTAAGTGCTGGGGACACAAAAAGAGGCAAAAAATAGTCCCTGTGCTCAAGGATCTTACATGGGGAGACACCATGCAAAAAAATAAAGACAAAGCAAGCAACATACAGAATAAATAGTAAATAATTAACAGGAGAAAGGCACTGGAGTTAAGATGGGTTGGGGAAGGCCTCCTGTGGAAGGTGGGATTTTAGTTGGGACTTAAAGGAAGCAAGGAGGTCAGTAATTAGAGTGGAAGAGTCAGGGCATGCCAGGCAATAGCTTGGATCTAGGAGATGAGAAATAGTGAGGAATCCAGGATGATCTTCAGATTGTGAGCCTGAGGGACTGAGAGGGTGGTGTTGCCCTCTACAGTAATTGGGAAGGTAGGAGTTGGGGAGGGTGTAAGGGGAAAGATAATGATTCCTGTTTTCAATATACTGAGTTTAAGATGTCTATTGGACATCTAGTTTTAGATGACTGAAAGGCAGTTGGAGATGTAAGATTGTAGGTCAGCAGAGAGTTTGGGGCAAGAAAGGCAGATTTGAGAATCATCAGTATGGAGACAGTAATTTAATCCATAGGAGCTGATGAGATCATTAAGTGAAATAGTATGGAAGGAGAAGAGAAAAGGACCCAGGACAGAACCCTGAAGGACAGCAATGGTTAGGGTATGATCTGGAGGAGGATCCAGTAAAGGAGACAGAGAAAGAGTGGTCAGATAGGCAGGAGGACAACCAGGAAAGAGCAGGGTCCTGAAAACCGAGAGAGTGGAGAGTATCAAGGAGGAGAGAGTGATCCACCGTGTCAAAAGCTGCAGGGTGGGGGAGGAGAATGAGGATTGAGAAAAGGTCAGTGGACTTGGCAACTAAGAGGTAATCAGCAACTTTGGAGAGAGCAGTGTTGGTGGAGTGATAAAGTCATTAAGGGATTAAGAAATGAGTGAGAGGAGAGAAAGAGGAGGCATCTATCATAGATGGCCTTTTGAGGAGTTTAGCTACAATGGGCAGAAGAAATATAGGACAATGATTAGCAAGGATGGCATAAGGATCAAGTGAGGGTTGTTTTTTTTTTTCAGGACAGGGGTGATATGAGCATATTTGTAGGTAGTAGAAAATGAGCCAGTAAAGAGGGAGAGATTGAAAATAAGTAAAAGAATGGGGATGGCAGAGGGGGCAATGTATTAAAAGAGATGAGATGGAATGGGATCACTTGAATATGTACAGCAGTTAGCCTTGGTAAGGAGTAAGATCATTTCATCATGTGAAACAGGAGTGAAGGAGGAGAGAGCGTCAGAGGCACCTGAGTTGTAGGAGATGAGGAAGAGAGAGTTCATGGCAAATGGCCTTATTTTTCCCTGTAAAATATGAGGCAAGGTTCTCTGCTGAAAGGGTGTGTGTGTGTGTGTGTGTGTGTAAGTCATGGGAGTTTGAGGAGACATGAAAAAGTTCAGAAGAACCTCTGTAGAGAGGGGTATGGTAAGTTGATAAAGGAAGTATTGTAGGATTGCCTAGCAGCATTGAGGGCCCAGTTGTGGTTATGTAACAAAAATTTGTAGTGGATCTAGTAATTTTCTCCACCATCATTCAGTAGCACATGTGTAGGTATAAAGGTAACAAGTGGGAGTGATCCAAAGCTGAGACCTGGCTGGGTGTAATTGGCAATATGATAAGGAGGCAAGAGATTCAAGAGAAGAAGACAGTAGAGAGTTGAATTGGTTCTTCAACAAGTCAAGACAGGGTGAAGATGGGAGAGTGGCTAGCACAAGGAAGATGGTCTGGGAGAGAATTGAGGAGTCAAGAGATTGTAGGTCATAGTGTAGATGAAGAGTAGGGTTACATGAGGGAAGGCAAAAGGAGAGATGAAAAGCCTATAGATTATGGTTAGATAAGGAGATTTCAGGTTTCTTGAGCATGGAGGTGGTACATTTGTAGGTGATGGCAAGATCAAAGATATAACCATCTTTGTGGCTGAGGGGGAGTGGGGGAGCAGCTCATGGGAGGTGAGCAGGTTGAGGAACCGAATGGACAGGACATTTGAAGAAGAATCAATATGTATTTTGAAGTCCCTTAGTTTGAGGGCAGGAATTGGAGAGGAGAGAAAATTGTAAGCCACAAATCAGACTCATTGAGGAAGGGAAAGGAGTAACTTGGGGATCTGTAGACAAAAGCTACTAGGATTCTGATTGCATGGTAGATATGAATAGTATGAGCCTCAAAAGAAGAGAGATTCCTCAATGATGGAGGAAGGAAGAGAACTTGAAAGTGGCAATGGGGAGCAAGGAATATTCATTCAAACTCCCATGTCTTGACCAGTGAGCCAAGGAGAATTAGTTAATGTGCAGCCAGTACTGGAAAGGGTGAACAGGGAGGCTGTGTTATTAACAGAAAGCCAGGTTTCAGTCAGAGCTAATAGACTGAAGGAATAGGGGAGGAATAGATTTAAGATGAAGGCAAGTTTGTGGCCTATGGAACAGGCATTCAAGAGGGCACAGTGAAAAGACTGGATGGAGTTAGGATGAAACTTTGGGGTAGGAAGATTGAGGAAGATGTGAATGAAAAATTGGGTGGTGAGAAATGGGGTATAGATGAGGATCTATGGGAGTTCAGAGTCACTGAATTGTGAAGGGCATGATCAGGTGTGAGAAAGCTCTTTGTTAAGTAGAGGGTGACACTCCTCTACCCTCAAAGGACAGGTGCAGCAGGAGATGGGAGGCCTGAAGTTAAAGGGAGGGTTGTATATATCTATGATATTATAAGTGCAGTAGAAACAAACAAACAAACAAACAAACAAACAAAACAAAAAATCTGCTCACCTCCTATGAGTTGCTCCTCCACTCCACCTCAGCCACAAAGATGGTCATACCCTTGATCTTGCCATCACCCACAAATGTACCACCTCCAAGCTCAAGAACCTCGCAATCTGTGCCACCTGTGGGCAAAGCAAAGTTTAGATGACAGGATACCTGCCTTCAAGAAGCTCACTATCTGGTAAGCACATGAGAGAAACACAGATAAATATAATTCAGTAGAGATAAAAACCAAAGTGATATTCGAGGTCTGAAGGGGAAAGTTATTCCCAAGGATTAGAGTTGGAGATGTGGGTGGATCAGGGAAGGCTTCCTGAAGGAGGTAGCATTTGAATTGAATTTCAAAGGATAGATTCAACAAACTAAAAGGGGAGTGGGGTGGGGGAGGACGTTTCAGGCATCAGCAGACAAGTCTCATTTCTGCACTTAATCATGAGCTACCCTTGACTACACTCTCTTCCAACCATCGCTTGAGTGGGGAGCCCGCAAGCTCAAGCTCAAGCTGCTCCCCCAGGCCCTACTCATATTATTGTCTGCAACTAGCAAACCCATCAGCTTTGTGACAGGAGGAACTTGATGTTAAAGACCCCTTAAGTCTGCCCCTAAAAGGCATGAAACAGAGGCGCTGTGGGAATCTAGGCAGTTTCAATCCATTCACTAGAGGCAGATTTTGCTCTAACAACAGATTTCCCATCTTCATATAATCTTTGGAGCAGCCTGCTCTAAGTCCCATAAGTCTCTGCCATTTGAGATTTGGCTGATCCTTTCAACCTCTTTAAATGGTTGTGGGAGGAGGGGGGGAAGACTCTTAACATTTTAAAGTTGTGCTTTCACATCTCCTCTGAGAAATAAGAAAGTAGAAGCTTAAAAATGACATTTTCTGTATCAGCTGTTAAAAAGGGAAGGCGAGGTGTAAAGTCACCTCTTGCTTTTGTTCTCCATTACGTAAATGCAGCAAATCTCAACCCATACATCTATCCCCTCTGTCTGACCCCCCTCCCCTCCCCCCCCATCTGTCCCTGCTTCATTCCTTCCATCTGTAAACCTGCTATTTCTGGCTCTGGCTCCATGGCCAAGCCAAGAGTGATTATGCATCCATTTCTCCCTTCCTTTCTTCCTTTTCACAGCTCTCTCTCTCTCTTCCTCCAGTTATTCTGACATACCTTCCTCCCTACTCTTTTTTTTATACCATCCCTTCAACTCTTCCTTTCTCCCTTTCTCCAGTCCCTCCTTTCTTCTTTTCATCCATTTCTTCCCCTTCTTTCCTTCCTTCTCTCAGGGCTACTTCCCTCTTCCTAATCACACTTCCCTACTTTACCCGTTCTCCTACCTCTCCCTTCTTCCTCTCACCTATGTCTTTTCTCCCTTCTTACTGCTATTTCTTCCTTCTTCAGGCCCTCCCTTATTCTTTGTCCCAGGTTTCTTCCTCCCTCCCTTCTCCTAACTCTTCCTCTTCCCAACCTACCTTAAACTCTGTTAAAAATATCCTCCTCCAAACAGTTTCTCCCTCTTTTTTTTTCTCCCTCCCTTTTGTTCTTCCCTCAATTCCCATTCTATTTCTTTAGCACTTGATTGGGATGGGGTTGGGGAGACTACTGCTCTGCTTAGACCTGGAGTCCCTCTCTGTTGACCCCTAGAGGGCGGCGCACCCCCCCCCCCCCCCCCCCCCCCCCCCCCCCCCCCCCCCC
>NW_020954548.1:37364125-37437655 GCF_900497805.2 Vombatus ursinus | reverse complement strand
CCCCCCCCCCCCCCCCCCCCCCCCCCGCCGACCACTTCCAAAAATGAAGTCTATGAAGGGTAGTCCTGATTAAGAGAAAAACATATTAGAGTGACAGGCACTGCTTTTTTATCTCATGGATGGGCTCAGCATATCAAAATGACAGCACCCGAAGATAGCTAAAGATTACTTGCTTCCTACTTAATAAGGGTGGCCCACTAGGTGCTCCAACTGTGTGTAAATTGTATGGTGTTTGTGCACAGGGTGTATTATATGTAATATGTGTGTGTTGTGTGTATGGTATGTGTGGGGTTTGTGTATGTATGTGTAGTATGTATGGTATGTGGGTGTTTGTGAGTATGGTATGCATTTGGTATGGATGCCATGCATGTGTTGTGTATGGTACAGGGGGTTTGTGTATGTTATATGTGTGTGTGATGGTATGTGTGGGCTTGTGTATGATGTGTCCTGTGTGTGGTGTGTTTGGAGCTTGTGTATGTGTTTGAATAGTGTGTATCATGTGTATGATAATAGTATCCAGCATTTATATGGCACTTCAAGGTTTGCAAATTACTTTACATGTCATCTCCTTTGATCCTCACAATTACCCCGCAAGGTCGGTACAATTATTTCCATTTTTGATATGAGGGAACCGAGGGTGTGAGCTTAAGTGACCTGTCCAGGGTTACATGGCTAATGTGTACATGTTGTGTTGTGTGTGTGTGTGTGTGTGTGTGTGTGTGATGTAAGCAGGAGTGGGGGTGGGGGTGGGGGTGGGAAGGAGCAAATTTTCTGAAGCCCCTTCCCATCTTCGCACCTTCCCACCTTTCCAGGCCATGCGTCTTTTCGCAAGGATGGAGTCAAGGACAGAGCTGGAAGCCTCAGCCTCTCGGTGAGGGGCGGGGGGGGGCGGGGCGGGGGAAGGGTTTGGATTGGGAAGTGATTCCAAACATCGCGCTGAAAAGCAATAGGTCTCAGAGATACGAAGACATTTCCTCATCGGCTCGGTCAGTGTAATCCGAGCCGCCGGCGGCTGGCTGAAATATTTCCTTTCATTAAAATCCCAGCCGCCCGGGTCCCGAGTCGCCCTTGGCGGAGGGCTGTCGCGGCTCTGGGTGAGCGCCTGTGAACCCGATTGAGCTTGCAGAGTTGAGCTTTCTCCTTTCTCAGGAATGTGCCCTAGAGGGAGGTGGGGGTGGGCTAGGGTCGGCGCTGACCCGCCCCATTCTCCCCGGGGCGTGGGGAGGAAAAGAAAAGTCCAGAGCTAGGACAAAAGGGGGGCAGGGGTGGGTTGGGTGTTCCTTTGCCGCCTGGCATCCAATGCAGATCCTTGCCCAACCAGCATTGGGGCCTGCTGAGAGCCTTTCCTCCCCCAAAAGTCTATTTCAGGAGCTGCCCCTCATTCCCCCCCAGCCTTCCTCCTCCTTCTCTACCCCCCACTCAGCTCCCCTCACACATGCAGTTTGATATTTAAGTGAGGAGTGAGGGATTAGCTGTTTCCTTGTCTCCGCACCAGAACTCACTCCCTCACCACCTGTTCTCTTCCTTTGCACTCTCTCTCTCTCTCTCTCTTTGTCTCTCTCTCTCTTTCTCTCTCCTTCTCTCCTCTCCCTCCCTCCCTCCCTCTTTCCTTTCCGTCCTCTCCTCTCTCCTCCCTCCTCTTTCTCCCTCTCTCCTCCACCTCCTCCATTCCCTCTCATACCCCCTTTGTCTCTCTGTCTCTCATCTTTGTCTCTCTTCTGTCTCTGTATCTCTTTCTCTTCAGCTCTCTATCTCTGTCTGTCTGTCTCTCCTTACCCGGAATCTAGGCGAAGTTCTCTGCTGTTCTCATTACCATTCCAGTTGGCTTTTTAACAGAAAAAACAGAGAACAGAGGGAGCATTTGCATAAAATCCCCCAAGAAAATCAAGTAACCGAAGCCTCCTTTTATTTTGAAAGTGAATCAATGAAGTTCGAGTTTATAAGGTATTTAAAGAGCTGAACAACAATGGGCACGTTTTGGGCACCAATGGGTCCTGACTACTTCAGGAGGTTCATGTAATATTCATCCTTTTGCTCCAGCAATTCTGCTGTAGCTGAATGAAAGCCAACTGGGTGGGAGGGGAGTGCCCTTCTATCTGCTGAGACTCAGACAATGTTAATAAGTCAATCCATAAACATTTATTAAGCACCTACTATGTGCCAGATTGGGTGTGCAGTGCTGTGGATTTTGACAAAAAGATGCAAAAGATAGTCCCTGCCCTCAAGGAGCTTACAATTTAACGTTAGAACTGGAAGGGCCCTAAGAGATCATCAGGGCCAACCTCTTCATTTTCTAAGAGAGGAGAAGGAGGCCAAAGAGGCCGAATGACTTGCCTCAGAGGTCACACAGATAGTAAGAAATGGAATTTAGGAGGAGACTGAGTGATCTTTTTGGTTCCTTCCAACTTTCAGATTCTACAATTCCTTACGACTCTTAAAACCCAGTGCCAGCTTGGAGTTCATGCTAGGTCAGTTGTTCCATTTTGCAGAGGAGAAAACTGAAGCCCAGAGAGATGAAGTGATTTAAAATCATGGGGTCATTAGAGCTGGAAGGGATCTTGGGTGTCCTCTAGTCGAAACTCTTCATTTGACTGATGAAGAGAATGAGGCCTGAAAAGTTGAAGAACTTGTTCAATGTAGCAAAGGGAAAGTGGCAGGATTGGAATCCAGGTCCTCTGACTCCAAATCCAGGGCTTTTCCCACTAAGCAGTGCTGCTTCCCACTCCTTCAATTTGAAAGCTGCTCCTGGTGGAAGTTAATGAATTGAGTTCTGAGAAGACTTAGGGCTTTTTCTACAGCTTTTCCTACCCTTATCTTTTACCTGAATTTGGGGGAATGGAAGAGTGTGGGGTAAACTAAAGCTTATCCTCAAGGTCAGGCCTGGCCTTTCACAAAAGAAAGCAATTTTATAACAGGCCTAACAGCAGTCAGAGATAGCTAGCTATGTTCTGTCAAGTTCAACAGCCTGTTCACCCCAAAATTAACATGTTGAAACTTAGTGTAGAACCTCAGTTGGGCTAAGTTATTACTAGTAAGAAGCATCTTTCCCCCTGTCTCCCCCCCCCCCCAACTAGTTTTGTACTGAAGGCCTTCCTGTGGCTGCATTTCAAATGACATCTTCTACTTTCCCTTCCCTAGGCCTCCCTTACCTTAATCAGGGCCCTGATTGTCCTGATTTCTGATATACCTAGGTTCACATTTCTATAGATCTCTGAACTCTGCTAGGTCTGCCTGCTTCCTCTTACAGGTCCAGGACCTAGGGTGAGCCTCAGATCTGCCCTGACCCAATCAAATATTCCACTGACTTGATATCCCTCTAGTCATTCAGGTTTGAAACCTTAGAGTTATTCTTAACTCTTCAGTCTCCTTCATCCCAGATACTCAGTTAGTGGCCCAAACTTGTTGCCCCCTCTTCTACAACTTCTCTTGGGTCTGACCCCACCTCTCGACTCACACAGCCATTATTCTGGTCCTGGCCCTCATCACCATATCTCTTGAGGTATTGCAAAACCTCCAAACTGGTCTACCTCCCTTTTCCAAGATGTTCTACCTACATTTGCCAGAGTGATATTCCTAATTCTCAGGTTCAGTCTTGTCTTTACCCTGCTAAAAAGAAAAAAAAAATCTCCCATTGCTTCTTATTGGCTCTAGGATAAAATAGAAACTCTTATGCTTGATATTTAAATCCCTTCACAGTCTAGTTATAGCCTAGATTTCCAGGTTTATTGTATATTATTCTCTTCTTCTTCTACATTCTAGCAAAACAAAACAAAACCCTGTTTGTTCTTCTGCATATACAACATTCCATCTCCCACCTCCCTGACTTTGTACTATCCGTCCCCCATGCTTGGAAGGCACTCCTTCACCAGATCTGCCTTTTAGGGTTCCTTGTTGTTGTTTAGTTGTGTCTGGCTCTTCGTGACACCCCATTTGGGGTTTTCTCGGCAAAGATACTGGAGTGGTTTACCATTTCCTTCTCCATCTCATTTTACAGAAGAGGAAACTGAGGCAGACAGAGGTTAAGTTACTTACTCAGGTCACATAACTGCTGAGTGTCTGAGGTCAGATTTGAACTGACTCCAGGTTGGGCACTCTATCCACTGAGCCACCCAACTGCCTCTTTAGAGTCCCTACCTCCCCTTAAAACTCTGTTCAAATGCCACTGCTGAGGTGATTCCCCTTTCCCAATTACTTTAAATTCACTTAGTATATATTTTGTAATTACTTGTATATGGGTATCCATAGTTGAAGATGATTGGCCACTGGACCAGGAGGGGTGGGCCACTCAATGCACCTTAGAAGGAATAACCTCCTCTCTCCGCTCCCCCCTTGTCCCCCATCTCTCTTCCTATTTACTGAACGTGGCTTGGCTCTTTGAGCTTTTCCCTGAATCATGATGACTGTGAGCACATAGCAGGTAAAGCCTTGGAGTTTCATTAGAAGAACCTGAGGTGGTAATCTAAAAAAACCAAGGCATGGGGATGGAGTCATCCTGGGGAGGAAGCCTATGCTCCTAGGGAGGAGCTGCTTTCTCCTGGAGCAAATGTGACCCCCTGATGTCTTTACCTACCCAATAAGGGTGAAGTCTAATTTGTCTTGTCTTAGTTATGGCTCTGATTGGAACAGTAACAAGACAATCGACCAGCTTTAGTTTGGGCATTTCCATCAGTGACTTCAAGTGGAACTGACAGGAAATATCTATGTTTCAGGTTAAGCTTGGTAGGTCATAATGAAAGCCATCTGTTGGCCAAGCTGTGAATGACTAAAAATATCCCTTTTTTAAGAGTTAGGTCTGTGGCTCTCTGATCCCTTGTTAGTTATACTGAAGAGGCCTGGATAGGTTGGATAGGATATACTGAAGATAGGCTGGAATAGTTAGAATTTAAGAGATAAAAATTCATCTCTGAAATGAGCCAAAGAATAGCCCTTTCCCCCAGGAGGAAGATTTGGCAGGTCAGCCTCCCAGTTGGATGGACTTTGCTTTCATGCAAATGCTTAGTGAAAATCCCTCTGGGCTGGGCCCCCTACTAACTGCACTTAGGGTGCAGCCATTCTGCCCTCCTGACTCTGGGAACCTGTTCCTGATTTGCAAGGGAAATAGTGTGTAAATAATCCTCATTACCCAGGAAAGCTGCCCATTCAAGATCAAGTTCACTTGTTATTCTGATCAGCGATAAGCTCCATTTGCATAATTTTTCTCAGTCGAATTACTACTGTGAAAGTTTGTGTTTCTGGTGGGGAGGGGAGTGTGAGTCTGTTTTTAAGGTCTATCAATGGTGGAAGGGTCCATTGACCCTGGAAGAATAAAGAGGGTCAGGATTGGCTGGTGCCCTTCTCCTTTCACTGTGCCTTTGGGGTTTAGAGAAGGTTAGGAATTAACACTTAGTGGAGGTCTTAAAAGTGGTCTAATTTTTCTTCATTTGATAGAGAAAAAACTTGGGGCCCAGAGAAAACAAGGAACTTACCCAATATCTTACAGGTAGTAAGTAGCAGAGACTGAATTTCAACCTAAATTTTCTGATGTCAAGTCTTGTGCTTCTTTAACTATATGACTCTGTTTGGGCCAGATGGATGGTGATGGTGGAAAGAACTCTGGCTTCAGAGTTTGAAGACCTGAGTTTGGAGATATATCCTACTTGTATGACTTTGGGCAAGTGACTTCCTCTTTCCTGAGAATTAGCTTACTTGTCTTGGACTAGACAGTCTCTAAGGTTCCTTATTTAGAATAAGGATGAGAATAAACTTATTATTTATTTGCTTATTATATATTTATTATTTATTTAGAATAAATGAGTTCATTTGGTTCTAGAATGACTGCCTGCTCTTCCAAGGACACTGGTATTCTTGGAGACTGGTGAATCTCAGTCCCTGGAGAAGTAGTCTCTAGATTCCTAGATGATAAAAATTATGAAATATTTGGGAACTATAGCTGAAAGACATTTTTTCATATTTGTTCAGTCACATTCTCCCAGGGTGGAAGAAATTCTTTCCTGGTAGTTAATTCATCATATATTGAAGATTCAATAACTCTTGAGCCACCAGGGGACCACCATTTTAAATCATGTTTCATAGAATGTTAGAAGTCATTTCCAAGTGACCCAGGTTATCAATTTCAGCTTTATTCTGGACTCTTTTTCTCCTTTACCCACATATTCAATCAGTTGTCAAATCTTGTCATTTCTGCATATCTTATTATTCTCAATATCATCTTGACTCCATTTTCTTCTCTCTACTCATGGTCACCACTCTAGTTCAGGCCCTAATTACCTCTTACTTGGACTATTGTAATAAGATCCTAATTGGTCTCCCTACCTATTCCTACTATTCCTACTCTAATAATCTATACTTCATACCACTGCTAATATGATTTCTCTGAAATAAAGATCTGACCATGTCAATTCTACACTCAATAAACTCCGGGGACTTTCTGTTTCTTTTAGGATCAAATATAAAATTCTTTATTTGATTTCCCAAGCCTTTTACAACCTGGTCCCACTCTACTTTTCTAACCTAGTTATATGTTACTCTTTTTCTTACACTCTGTGGTCCAGCTAGACTGGCCTTCGTGCTGCTCCTCATATACGACACAACATCTCTCGTGTCTTTGCACAAGCTCTTGACACGCTTGGAATGTGTTTCCTTCTCAACTCTGCTTCTTAGAATTCCTTATTATGGGCAAAAGTCAGCACAAATGTTTCCTTCTAAATGAAGCCTTCCTTGATTCCTCTGTCCATTCTCCAATTTTTTAAAAATTTTGTATGTATTTATAGATGTGTATACATTTTCTCCTTTGATAGAAAGTAAACTCTTTACTCTGATCAATACAGTGAAAACCAGTGTTCTAGAGGGCTCATTATAAAAAATGCTACCTTCTTCCAAACGGACTCAGAGTGAAAATGAGCTAGCTCTCTCTCTCTGTCTCTCTCTCTCCACATTACTATATTTATGTATATTCTCATACACAATACATATGTAACATCACATAAAGAAATTGTTATTAATATTTTGTACATATAAGAAATTTCTCTATAAACATTTGTTTTAAAAATTTTTGAGTTCCAAATTCTCTCCCTACTTTTCCCCCTCCTTCCTCCTTGAGAAGGCAAGCAATTTGATATAGATTATACATGTGAAGCCATGCAAAATGTATTTCCGTATTAACCGTGTTGCAAAAGAAAACACAGATCAAAATAAAAAAAGAAAAAGAAAGTTAAAAAAGTGTGCTTTGATCTGCATTCAGACTCCATCAGTTCTTTCTCTGGAGGTGGATAATATTTTCATCATAAGTTCTTTGAAATTACCTTGGATCATTGTATTGATCAGAATAACTAAGTCATTCACAGTGGATCATTGTACAAAATTGCTGTTACTGTGTACAATATTCTCCTGGTTCTGTCCACTTCACTTTATATCATTTTATATAAGTCCTTCTAGGTTTTTCTGAAAGCATCCTGCTCATCATTTTCTTATAGTACTATAGTATTCTATTACAATTATATACCAGCCATTCCCCAATTGATGGGCATCTCCTCAATTTCCAATTCTTTGCCACCACAAAAAGAACTGCTATAAGTATTTTTGTACAAATGGGTCCTTTTCCCTTTTCTCTGATTTCTTCGAGATAGTAGTGGTATTTCTAGATCAAAGGGGATGCACAGTTTTCTAGTCCTTGGGGCATAGTTCCAAAATGTTCTTCAGAATGGTTGGACCAGTTCACGACTCTATCAACAATGCATTGGTGTCCTAATTTTTCCACATTTTTTCCAACATTTGTTATTTCCCTTTTCTGTCATATTAATGAATCTGATACTTGAGAGGTGGCACCTTAGAGTTGCTTTAATTTGCATCTCCCTAATCAAAAATTATTTAGAGCATTTTTTCCATATGACTATAGCTAACTTTGATTTCTTCTTCTGAAAACTGTCTGTTCATATCCTTTGACTATTTATCAACTGGGGAATGATTCATATTCTTAAAAATTTGACCAGTTCTCTATGTTTGAGAATTGAGGCCTTTATCAGAGAAACTTGCTGTAATTTTTGTCATTCAGTTTTCTGCTTTTCTTCTAATCTTTGCTATATTTGTTTTGTGTGTGCAAAACCTTTTCAATTTAATATAAACAAAATTATCCATTTTACATCTCACAGTGCTCTCTATCTCTTGTTTAATTGTAAATTCTTCCCTTATTCATAGATCTGACAGGTAAAATTTTCTGTATCTTGGGCTAGAAAATTGTCTCACCTTGATCTTTTGTTGGCTTTGCCACTCCAGAATTCAATTTGAGGCATTATTTTAAAGTTGTTTTAAAGGAAGGGAATATTGGGAGAGTTCAGATGAATTCCTGCTTCTACTCCACCATTTTGGCTTTTTTAATTTTAAAAACTTAAGAATCCAACCATAATTACAGAGAACTGATGATAAAGATTGGTGCTCACCTTATGACAGAGAGGGGATAGACTCAAGATGAAGAATGAGAGGCGCATTTTTTCGTCATGGCCAATATGAGAATTTGTTTTGCCTAACTAAGCATATTATTATGAAGGTTTTATTTCTTTCTTTTTTATTCCTTCTTTCCTTCCTTCCTTTCTTTTTTCCTTCCTTCCCTCCTTAGGAGTGGAGAGACAGGAGGGAGAGAAAATAAATTCTTGTTAATTGAAAACAACAACAACAACAATAACAATACTACTATTACTGCTGCTGCTGCTGCTACTACTACTACTACCACCACTATTACTACTGAATCCAGGGCAGAGGAAACATTGCACAGTGATGCTTATTAAATGCTTATTAAGTGAATAAATCACAAGGCAACCCCAATCTGCCACTGGGCAACTCTTATTACAAGGTTCAGAGAAAAGAAATGGGGTGAAGTGTAACTGACCAAAGGTAAGTGAAGCTGATATCTGACCAATACAATACCATGCACACAGTCAGTGCTTAATAAATGTTTGCTCAGTTGAATTGAGATGAACATGAAAACACATCTCTTTCCCACCTTTCCCCAACTACAGTACCAACTTGACGACCAGGATTAGGGTGTAGATGTATAAAATGGTGCTTAGAGAGGCTTTTATCCTAGCAGTTCTCAAACTGTTTGATCTCAGGACCCCATCAAACTCTTAAAATTGGGGACCTCAAAGAGCTTTTGTTTGTATGGATTATATACATAATGTCTTAGTATTATTATTAATATAATTTTGACCTCATTGACCCCCTGAAAAGATCTAGGGACCCCTGAGGTCTGGGGGCCACACTTTGGGAACCACTGTCCTATCTAAAACCTACAACTGCTTTAGCCTCAAGATCTATTATCTGGGGATCCCCACCACAGCAGTTTTGCAGGCAGTCTCCCATTCCCAGCCTAAGGCTAAGCTTCTATATTTTCCCAGTAGCAAAGGCCTTGCTCCCAACAAGCACATCCTTTATTAAAGCCAACTCCCCTGTCTGTGGTTGAAGATTATTCTGGTTTTGATTTAGGACTCTACATACTTCTCATTTTTTTTTTCTCAATGAAGAAAATAGTTAAAGGAAGCTCCTGGGATTGGAGGTTCCTTAGCTGTGAATTCTTTGGCTTTATTGGTGACTGTCAAGCCTTGTAGGACTGGCTAATTCATAGAATCACAAGATGTCAGAGCTGGCAGGGACATCACAACAAGAAGAGAGAAGACCTGGTGTCATGGAGGGAGTTGGGAACTTTAAACCAGTAAGATCTTTGTTCAAATTCTGCCTTGAAGCACTTCCTAGCTGTGTGATTCTGGGCAAATTATTTAGCCCCTGTGGGTTTTAATTTCCTCATCTGTATAATGGGGATGTCAATAGCACCTATTTCATAGGGTTGTTATGAGTCTTAAATGAAATAATGTATGAAACCTCCAAGACCTGTAGAAATGTCAGTTTTTTTTTTCCAGCCAAAGACAAGATTTATTAGAACATCTGCCAAATTGGGCAGATTCTTAAGGAGTCTGAACATTAGTGAGCTATTGGCTAGATTATAAGAATCTGAGCACCTTAATGGAGATAAGATGGACCTTTTATACAGAAAGACTGTGGGAGGGATTTAGGAGTGGCCAAGTAGTTTCGGGTGACTGGAGGAGGGGGTCTAAGGAAGATCTGAATGGGAGTGGCCAGTAAGCTAGGGCTAACAGAAAGCCTGGGATCTGGGCCTTGTGGCCAAGGGAGAATGGAGCCTAGCTAGGATTAAGGGTGGGAAATGGTCGGGGGCCATGGGGAGGTAAGAATGTCAGTTATTTTTAAGAGACATTAAAATTGGAAAATAAGTTGTCAGAGTTGTAAGGGACCTTAGACCAGGAAAAGATAAACTCCTTGAATACAGGGACTAGTTTTCATTTTTTTCATTGTATTCCCAGGACCTAGAATGGTACCTTGCACTTAGGGACTTTGCAAATATTTTTTGATTTGAACTGTTGAACATCTAACAAAATATGCCAACAATGCAGGGGGTCTTAAGCCCCCTCTCCCTCATCTAGTCCAAACTCCTTATTTCATATTTTACAGAGTTAAATGAGGGGAGAAATGATTCACTTGTCCACAGGGAGTTAGCTTCGAAGCTAATACTAGTCCCCAAGTATCCTGTCTCCTAGCCTCAGGCTACTTCTCCTGGACTGGTCGTCTCTCAATACCTCCTGATAGTATCGGGCTGTTGCCTTTTGAGTCTTTGAGATTTTATGCAGGATGAATTTTTCTGTGGGTGTAATTTTAATAATCCTTTCCCAAAATAAGGTTCATCTGTGCCCAAGTGGCCTACTTATTCAGTCTCTATATGTGTAAATACTAAGCTTAGGGAACAGTGAAGCTAACTTTGGGGGTCTCTCGTAGTCAGAGAACTGTTTTTTGTTCTTTTTTATTCTTTTCTTCTTCCTCCTCCTCCACATCCTCTTTAGTTAACATATAGTGGAAAAAAGACTGGATTTAGGTCTGGGAGACTTGGCTCTGCTACTTGCTTGTTGGGTGACCCTGGTCTTGTTCTCACTGAACCTCAGTTTCCTCTTCTTTCTATGGGGGTAAAAAAATACTTGTACTACCTCCTCACAGGGCCCTTGTTAGGACAGTTACTTGTTAATTAGAAAGGGATTGGAAAATGTGAATTATTATGATATCATTATCATTATCAAATATGAATTGACTATGTTTATCCTGCCTTAGCAGAGACCTTGGACTTGCCTGGGGGAGAATTTATGGGGGCAGAGGAAAGAAGACTTCTCCATAAAAATGAAGTCACTTGAGTCAGAAAGTTTCCACTTTGACATTCAAATTCAGCAAAGAATCTTGTCTTTATGAGAATGAATAATCTGTAAAAAAAATTGTCTTTCAAACAAGTGGGCTTGAATTATGGGAGTGCAAATGCACTCTTAAAAAAAAAATCAAAACCACATTTCCTCTGTCTCAGACTTACCCAAACAGTGATTTCCCCCTAGTTTCACCAAAATTTGGAAAATTTATTTCAACCTTTTTCTTTTCTACCAAGGAGGGGTTGATTTTTCCTTCAACATCAGCACGAAAATCACCTGGAGGTTGGGATTGGTAATTCTGCAGGAGGCAAGGCCAGAGGGAGTAGGCCAGGGAGCCCACACCATAAACAACAGTTGTAGGGGCTGGCAAGATGATGACTTGTCTCAGGCGCCATCATGAGCTGAGATGGTATTGATGGTATTCTTCTATGGAGGTGGAGTGCTAAACCCCCTAAGCCTTTCTCAGCTGCAGAAATACCAGTGCCTAGACACTACTTTCCTGTTGGGCTAAGGCATGACCAGAAATTCTCAGTTCAGACCTCAACTCCAGGGCCAATACTCATGCTTACAAAAGGAAGCCTCCAGCAAATTCATCAGATTATTGGATTTAGGGTTTAGTAGGGCCCTGAGAGATCACCTGGTCCAATACCTTCCTTTTATAAAAAAGAACTCTAAAAAAGCCCCAGAAGGAGAAGTAATTGTACCAAGGACACACAGGGAGCTAGCAAGTGACCAATCTGGATTCAAACCTAGTTCTTTGGTGTGCTCTGTATTGTACCAAAACATTGCAAAGTAGCATCCACCTTCTCAGCATTAAACACTTGGCCATGGCATTGGACTCTCCTTAAACCCACAAAGCATGCTTCTTTGATTTTGTGTTTGGAATTAATCTCTCTCTCTCTCTCTCTCTCTCTCTCTCTCTCTCTCTCTCTCTCTCTCTCCTCTCTTTTCTCACTCTCTCCCTTTTCTTCCCCCTTTTCTGTCTCTGTCTTTTTCTCTTAGAGAGCACTGAAGGATTGGGTAAGGATGGTTTATGTCATAAAGTCACTGAAAGCTATGTGCTTGACAACATCTTTGGAGCCCTTCCCACTCCTATTGAGTGACCCTGTGTTGCAGGTTATAGAACCCTCTCAGTCAGAGTTTACTGGACCCAGACAGTCAGATCTACACCACAAAGTATGCTTATCTGTTACAAGGGTTTTGTTTTTCTTTTCCTTTTCATTGGGGGTAGGAGAGGAAGGAGAGAAAATAGATGATTGTTAATTGAAAAAAAATTTTTTTTTAAAAGGTAGACTCTTCTGCACACACATAAGGAAATAGTTGCTTAAAGAATTTGTTAATTAAATATGGTCCTTTGGAAATAGCAGGATAAAGTTCACCATAACCATATTTAATTGCAGATCTGAGTAATGCATTTTTAAAAACAGAGGTTCTCTGAATGTCAACTCCTTCTTTCCTCTCTGGTTGCAGAGCCCTAATCATGTGGAACTCCATGATGGAAATCTGTCTGGGCTATCCAATTATCCCAGAAGTCATCCTTTTTTTCTAAAACATATTTTCCCTCTCCTAGGTGATATTAAGTGCATTTTAGGTGCCCCACCCCAGTTTAATGATTTCCTCTGGAACATTGTATGTTTCACATAAGCTAGAGGGTCAGAAGTCACTCCAGCTTAGGAACACTTCCTGTTAAACAAAGTGATTGGCCCAACTGAGTCACTAGTCCTTGCTAGTGGAACATCGTTCAGATGAAGGCTTGGTGTCAACCTTCCCTTGGCAAGAGGTTGGCTTCTCTGGTAACTACTCCTGGAAGGAAAGACATACGATAGAAATCCCCAGTCTCCCTGTGAGTTCTGTCTACCTGATGATTGGAATGGTGTCTCCTATTTAACTCTGCTTGGGAATGTGAAATATGGATCAAAGTAGACCTTGGCTGGAGGTTCACCTTCATAATAAAAGTGTGGGAAACAACAGCCGGTTCCACTAATACTGGGCCTACATTGGCTTGGAAAGGCAGTCTATTTTCATATTGCTCTTTAAGTGGGCTGGAAATTGCTTTATTTTATTGGCAGCCCAGGTGATTAAACATCTGGAATAGCAGTGTAGTTGCCATTGAATCTTTAGAACTTCAAAATTATTTTTTCTCCCCCTTCTTCAGTGACTTGAGCTATACAAATGGTATTGGTTGAACAAGAATAATAATAATAGCTAATATTTATATTGAACTTCAAGATTTGCAAAGTACTTTACAAATGTTATCTTGTTTTATTCTCACAAAAACCGTAGGAGGAAGGTACTATGTCATTCTTACTTCACTGATGAGGAAATTGAATTAGGCAGCTTTTAAGCGATTTACCCAAGGTCATATAGCTACTAAGTGTCTAAAACCAGATTTGAGCTCAGGTCTTCTTGACTTTCAATCTGGTAAACTCTATCCACTGTGACACTTAGCTACCTAGAATCTGGATTAGCGGACCTAGTATTTAGATATTCAGACATTGAAGATGCTGAAGTCATCCACTGCATCCTGGGCCACCTCCAGTCATCTTGATTTTTGTCTCTCCACTAGATTTTGATGACTCTGGAAGAGAGAGTGAGGCTGATAATTTTGTACAACTCTGCCTCATTTAAATATATTTCATGTGCAAGTCAAGACATCACCTGTGATGTCATTGGTCCTCTTAAAAAATGAAGGACAAACCTCAACTTCAGGGATCTGTGATTTTACCAGGGTGAGTATAGTGTACCCTCCATCAGGGCAGGAAGTAATCTCTCTACACCTTAGTCTATTTAAGTTGCTGCAGCCCCCCAAAAAATTCATCACTGATTGATCAACCTTTTGGAGGTGAGCCTTTCCACACTTAGGTTGGTTCTTGGCCAACAGTCTGCCTCCAGGCCCATCCCTGAAGCCTTTCCAGCTCAGTAGAATCTGCCAGAGCTTGTATTCTATTAGTATGGCACTCAAACCCCAAAAGATCACTCCACATCATGATGAGGTATCAGAACAGGGCTCTAGATATGTTACTCTGCATAAAATTTGAAGTTGAGAGAACACATGGCCATTTTCTCTCTAAGGCAATACACATAGCCCAAAGTAATAAAATTAGTAATAGTTTGTTACATCTGTATAGTATTTAATATTTTCCCAAGTGCTTTAGGGAAAAAAACCCCAAACCTTCTTTTTTTTCTGGATGAAAATTTGGACAGATTTCTCTCCCATTTCCACATGTCCAACTACAGAAGAATATTCTAACTAGGTTGATGCATAGAAGGCTGTTCCATTTTCCAAGTAGAGCTATTCAAGCTAACCTTCTGGAAACTCTTACCAATGACCTCCCTGTTATTGATAGGACTCTCTGCCAGGTACTGAGCAATACAGAAATGAATGCCACAATCCCTGCCCTCAAGGAGGTCAAAATCTAGTAAAGGATAAGACACCTAAGCACAACATAGATAAGTCAGAATGTGGCAAATACAAAGAAAGGGCCCAGGCAAAGTGTGCTAGAGAATTGAGGAGGAAGGGATCTGGGAAGGCTTCATGGGGAAGACGGTACGTGAATTAAGTCTTGAAGGAAGGTAAGGTTTCTTTAGTTTTTTTTTTTAAATTGTATTTCTTTATTCTGAATTTAAACCCAAAATAAAACAAGCATTTCCATATGTGGAATAGAACAGAAAAAGAGGATTGTGCAGGAAACCGTGAATCTCTATTACGTACAGCTTGCTTTTCTTTTAAATCAATTTCAACTTCTGCCTTTAAAAATTATCTTGTTGTGGCACAGTGGATAGAGCTCTGGCCTTGGAGTCAGAAGGACTTGAGTTCAAATCCAGTCTCAGACACATGATACTTACTAGCTGTGTGACCTTGGGCAAGTCACCTAACCACAATTGCCTCACCAAAAAAAAAAAAGCAAAAAAAATTGTCTTGTTTGTCTGTGATTCTTTCTGGTCTTCCTTCTGTGTTTTTTTTTTTTCTGTGAGTTTTTCATAAATGAGGAAGAAAGGAATTTCAACCAGTGGAGGAGGGAGGCAGGGACCATCCTAGGCATGAAGGAAAGCATGTACCAAGGCATAGAGATAAAAGAAGGCAGGATTACAAAAGTGTAGAAGAATCTCAAGGTTATCTAGGTTGACAAAGTGATGAATACTCAAAAGTAAAACTGTATTGAGAAGATATTTGATTTTCTGAGAAAAAACCCCCAAACTCATTACAATATTTATGTCTGAGTTTATAATACTATGTGCCAAGGGGGAAAACGTTTATTCCACTTTCCAGATCTGCAAAGCATTTTATTGGCTGGTTCATGGTCTTCCATGCTGTAAGAACTGGATTAGTTTGAAGATTGGTCCTGAGTCGTATTTTTCTTTACCATTTCATTGAGAGCCTGCTTCTCAGGAAAGTCATCATCACATGTAATGCAGAGAAGTAGGAGCAGATATTCTATAACTGCTTCTGAAGGTCTACTAAGAGTGTAACCAATGGAAGTCTCTTTAATTGTCTGCATGGCCAAAAGTGGAGACACCGCCAAAAGGCCTTAGATGGTCTTGGTCATTCTTTTTGGTTGATCTCCCTTGGTTTGACTCCTTTCCTGCCTCCATCTAGTCTGGTGAGAGATAATGCTATGAAGAGAGAGGCCTTTGGCCTTCTCTCCTCTAGGGCTGACAAAGGCCTCAGCCCTTTATTTCTGCATTTGTTCTCTTCTCTTTTAGGTGAAGAAACTGGAGATTCCAACCCTGTGAGCTTCTAAGGATCAGGAGGCCAAAAGGTCAGCCTCTAGGAATCTCAGCTTCTGGGTTTTGCACACAGCTCAGTATCAAAGTATCAAGTAGCACAGTGTGACTTTTTGGGCAGCCCAGTGGCAGTTGAGATAAGGACTCAAAGCAGTGAAGTCACATTTGGATGTGAACTTGGTAGGATCAACATCATGTAGAAACTAGAAAAGGGGAGAGTATGCCCCTGAATTGTTGGGGTGGGATGTGTTTGTACTCTTTTTATAGTTGTATCTTTGAAGTAAATATCCTTTTCTAAAAGCTGATTGGTGTTAAGTGGTTAATCGGAACTAGGGCACTGGGGTTTGAGCAAATAGCAATAGGCGAGTGACATCTGTCTCTCCCATTCCTCAGGGTTATACTAGAACCCTAGGGCAGCCTGGCTGTGGGATAGTGGACCACAAAATATTTGCTGCAATGAATTTGACCAGTATAGACAGTCCACTAACATCAATTGTCACAAAAATCACCTCTTTCCCCCACCCCATGAAAGCTTTTGGGTTTTTTTTTGTGTGTGTGTGTGCACAATATGGATCCTTGGTTTAACTCTTCCCCAGAACCTTGGACTTTGCCTTTGTGGACAAGCATTTCCATAGAGACTGGCCATTTTTCATTTTTACTCTCTTTATGGCTTGAACCTCTTTTCTTGAGCAGAAGAGGCAGTAGTTAGCAATGGATGTGCCCTGCTGGGTGTGGAACAGAGAAGAATCTTCCCTCCACATTTTCCCCTCCAACGGGGCTTATGCCAGGATGAGTGGGAGAGTTGGGTCCCAGCTGCCAGCTGTCTACATGACTGCTGGCACAGGAATGTTTCCATAGCAACCCTCCTCCACCCAAAGCGTCACACTCCACCCACAGCCATTGGTCTGTCCCAGGCTTCCTGGAGAGTGGGCCAATTCATGGAAAACCATTTCCCTTGATAAGCAATTCAAATAAAGCTTAATGTGTTTAGTGATCAATTCTTCTCATGATGTATTTATCTGTTTTTAGTAATTAATTCATTGGAAGCTTACCTTGCTTAGTGCTTGCTTCACCTAAGGATGGCTTTATTGAAGAATCTTTTCTTAGATTGGTCAGTTTGCCTGACGATCTTCTTATTGCCCCTGTTTCCTCTAAAGGTCAGTTCAAGCTCCACCTTCTACATGAAAGCTTTGCTGATCCATCTAACTCAGGGGTTCTTAACCCTTCTTGTGTCATGGATCATTTTGGCAATCTGGTGAAACCTACAGACTCCTTCTCAGGATAAGGTTTTATTGTCTCCATTCGTAACTGAAAGAAATGCTGAAGTTCACTTAGAGGTTAGTGAAAATAAAGATGAAACTTTTTTCCCCATCTAAGTTCATGGATCCCCTGAAATCTATCCATGGATCCCTTCTGTGGACCCCAAGTTAAGAACTCCTGCCCTAGCTGTTAGTATCTCCCTTCCCTCAATTACATTGTTTTAAATTTGTATATGGATAAACATGTGCATGTGTGATTTTGGCTAAGTCACTTAACCTGATAGAATGTAAGCTTCTTAAGGTTAAGTTCTGTTTTATTTTTGTCCTTGTATTCCTAGTGCCTGACACATAGTAGGTACTTAATACAAGCTTATAGATTGAGTGATTGATAACCAACTGACGTTATGACATTTTTGATAAAACTTCATAAAAGTAATAATAAGAAAGAAATTAGGTTTTTGGGAACCCAATGAAAAGTATTCATGTTATTTTCCAATTCAATAGCTATGGCTGCCCATGAAAGAGCACTGTACTTGCAATTAGGAGACCTGGATTTGCATCTCAACTCTATGATCCTATGATCATAGAACTGAAAACTGGAAGAGAATTATAGTTCAATTCCCTCATTTTCCAGAGGAAGAAACTGAGGCCCAGCATGGTGAAGGCAATTGTCCAGGGTCACATAGGTAGTAAGCAACAGAGGAGAGGCTTGAACCTAGATCTTCTGACCATAAATCTTGTGCTTTCCCATGACTACTCCTGATTCTGCCACTAACCAGCTATTTGAGTGACCCTGGCCAAATCACTTAAGTTTTTGAGGTTTCATTCTTCTCTACTTAACATGAAAGGATTGGATTACATGATCTCTAAGGTCCCTTCAAGCTCTAAAAACCCATTGTTCTATTTCAAGAATTTTTATTTTCTTTTTCTCCCATTGGAAACATTTCCATGTTCCATAAACATGATTATTTATGTGATTTGAAGATTTTCTAATTTATGTATATATATATATATTTGCTTTTAGGCAATTGGAGTTAAGTGAGTGGCCCAGGGTCACACAGCTATTAAGTGTCAAGTGTTTGGTCTGAGGCTGGATTTGAACTCAGGTCCTCCTGACTTCAGGTCCAGTGCTCTATCCATTGTGCCACCTTGCTGCTCCTATGAATTTCTTCTTAATATTTGAGTGCCCTTCATTGCTTTGAAGAATGTGTCTAAGGAAGCATGCCTAGCCTCCCTTCGTCTGTTGTTTTATGTCTCCTGTCCTTAAGGGTAGGGTCCATTTGCAGTGTAATGGAGCAGCCAGTCTAACTTTCTGGTCCCACATCTGGGCAGGCATAGCTAAGCAGGTGGAGAGCTGGAATTCTGTCATCCTAGAGTATCATTTTCTGTCTTTTAAAAATTTTTATTTACTTATTTTTTGTTTTATGGAATGAAACAAGCATTTCCATAACATAGTATAATAAAAAAAGATGATTGCATACAAAACTGCAAATTTATTATGTACAACTTGCTATTCCTTTTAAATATATAATAAAGTTTCATGTAAATTTCTTTTTTTTCTTCTTTCCCCACCCTCTCCCCACCCCCACCTCCTGCCCTAGAGATGGCTACCATTAGATACAAATATGTATACATATTTGTATATATACATATATACATACACACAGATATCTATATATATCTATATCTCTCTATGTATCTAGATAGATAGATAGATAGCTGGAGACCACTGAGAGGAAGGCAACCAAAATTCAATCAATTAACAAGCATTTATTTAGTACTTACTATTTGCCAGGCACTGTGCTAAGTACTGAGAATACAAATATAAGCATAAAGAAAGACAGTCCCCTGTCTTCAAGGAGGTTACAATCTAATGGGGGTGGGGGTGGAAAGACAGCATGCAAAAACAAGCTGAAAGGGGGTGTAGGGAAGGTATCTAACATGGGTGCATGATGGAAGAGTCTGAATTGATGGCTGGCCTGAGTGCTCTCCTTAAAAGGAGGTTCTGGAATCTATCCTGCCCTACAGGAAAATAGAAGGGGAAGGGGATAAGAGAAGGGGGGGTAGAGATAGAAGAGAAGGCAGACTAGGGGAAGGGGATTCAGAATGCATGCCATCTTGGGGTGGGGAGAGGGGTGAGATAGGGTGAAAATTTAGAACTCAAAATCTCATGGAAGTAAATGTTGAAAACAAAAAATAAATTTATTAATAAAAAAAGAAAAAAAAGAAAAAAAAAGAAAAAAAGGAGGTTCTGGGAGGAGCCATCCAATCAGAGGGAAGTGCTGCAGATGTTGATGGTTCTTACTAGGTATGAAATCCAGGGCTGGAGTGATCTGATAGGACGAAGAGTTTTTTGGGGCATGATGGAGGAGTCTGGCATATAGCCTGGTGACAAATGAAAGCTGGATGGAGAAGGACCATAACGATGAGTTGACAGAAATGAAGGAAATGTGTAGCCTGGGGACTTAGTGGAGAGGGGCATGATAGTTCTTTTCAAATATTTCAGGGAATGTCATGTAGAAGAAGGCCTAAGCTCACTCTGTTTGGCCCCAGAGGTCAGAACTAGAGATCACTGGTAGATATTATAGAGAATTGGATTTAGACTTGAAGCAGGAAAAATCTTTTTAACAAATAGAGCCATTCAAAAGTGGAATGGGCCACCCTGGGAGCTAGTGGGTTCTCCTGCTGAAAATTTCCTCGAGTAAGTCAAGTTATCCATTGGTGATGCTTCATGCTTCTCTCCTCCAGGGCACTTCCTCAGTAATGCTCTTTATGGATGTCGTTTTTGGCTTTGAACTGTTTGCTTGCAGATAGATATAGTTCATGACTTTCTGCCTGGACCTCAGACCACATTCCTTTTGGCTCTTCTGACTTTGAAGGCAGTTTAGCTTCCTGTTCACCTCCTTGGAGATCAGTTTGGACCCCCGCCCTGCCTCTGGCAAAAACAAAGACAAAAATGAACAAACAAACAAAAAACCTGGTACATTGTGCTTTCTCTCTAGACCTGTTAATTGACACTAATCTCCAGCAGCTCTTGATCTCCATCCACTCACTTACCTTCAGAGTTGGGTAGAAAGGGACCTGGGATAGGTCTCTGGTCGTCTCTCTTGGACTGAGTCACAACAGACAATGTTACTCAGCCTAAGAGTATGTGCATATATGTATGGGTGTTAGTGTGTACAGGTGTGTGTGTGTGTGTGTGTGTGTGTGTGTGAAAGTCCTTTCACACAACCTCTGGAAAAGATTGGTTATTTATCACAGTGTAAGGCAGCAAGCAGACAGATGTTCTAACATCACAGTATCAGGATCAAATCAAGCCTTTGATGCTCTCTATTTTCTCTTCTTGGTATACTCCTCCCAGAATTTCAGTGTCCCACCTTTGGGATGCCAAAAAGCTCTTATACAGTCCCTGGCTACCAAAGATCTTTTACCCAGGTTCCCCACCTGAGTCTGTCTTCCCTGGACCTTTCCCTATCCTTTATCTCCATTCATACTTTAAAAATTTTAAATTCCTTTAGATTACCTACTTAACAGTCATTAATAGATACAACAAAGAACAAAAGAGAGGATTGCTTACGAAGCTGTAAATTTCTCTTATGTTGCTAAGTACATTTCTAAAGTACATATTACATTTAACAAGAGAGTAACAAACTTGCTCTGTGCTTCCTTTTTGGGGTGTATTTTAAAATGTTTAATTGATGCTCTTTTCTTTGCTTTTTGTTTTTTGCATCTACATCACTACTCTAACTCATAGTAGTAGGTACTTAATAAATGTTTGTTAAATTTGAATCTCATTCAACCCATTCGTTTTTTTTTTTTTTTCAGAAGAAGAAACCGACATCTAGAGAGCAGAAGGAACTTGTCCAAGATTATTCAGTAAGTCAGGGGCAGAGACCAGAGAGCTGGGACTTGAACCCAAGTCTGACTCTGGTCAATATTCTTTCTACTTTTCCATCCTGCCTCCCTTCCTGTTCCCCCTCCATAATGGGTAGTAGCCTTGGATTTAGAACCAGAAGAACTGGATTATAATTCTTATTCTATTCATTAGCTATATGACCTTCAGCAAATCATTGGTTTTTCGGGTTGCTCATCTATAAGATGCTTGGTGTTTCAGGTTCCTCATCTATAAAATGGGAATAATGTTGCTGCTGACAGTTATATGCCTCTGGTGGCTCTTATGGAGATCAAATGAAATTAGGATGTAAATGCCATTTCATTGGATAAGTACAAACTATGTTCAGGGGATAGAACTAGGAAGAAAGCAGTTTCTGTTCTTAAGGGACTTATGTTTACTGAGAAGGCATACAACAGGCTCACAGTTAAGTAAATACAAAGTAATTTTGGAATTAGTAGCAACTAGGAATTCCAAAGAGCAGAAGAAAAAAAAGCATTTCAGACCTGTGAAATGGTTTACGCGAAGGCCCAGAGATGGCAGATGGAATGTCATGCATAGGAAATAGCAGTTTGGGGAATGGAATAATGTGACATAGGTCTGGAAAAGTAAGCTGGAACTGAATTGTGCAGGGCTTTAAATGCTGTACATAGGAAGAATTTGTATTTTATTTTCAACATAATAGGGAGCCATGAAGGCGTCTTGAGCAAGTGAGTGACAAAGTCAGATTTGTTCTTTTGGAAGATTACTTTTGCAGCCATGTCAGTATGGATTTGAGAGAATAGAGGCTGGAAGTGAGTTAACATGATGAGGGCCTGATCTAGGCTGGTGGCTGTGTGAATGGAGAGAAAATGATAGATGGGAGCGAGGGGTTCTTAACCTAGGGGTCTGCAAACTAAGGTTGTTTTTTAAAAAAACTATTTTGATAATATTTCAACAAAATTGGTTTCCTTTGTAATTCTGTGTATTTTATTTTATGCATTCAAAAAATTATTTTGATCAAGGGTCCATTTGGTTTCTCCAGACTGCCAAAGATTAAGAACCTCTGTTGTAGAAATACGATTCAATAACTAATTGGATATAGGGGTTGAAGAACTAGGAAGAGCTGATGTGGATTCTGAGGTTTCAGACCTTGGTGGCTGGAAGGATAGAGGTGCCCCTATGGAAGTTAGAAGAATGAGTTTCATTTTAATCTTGTTGAGTTTGAGATGCCTATGAGATATTTGGGTGGGGGGAGGGGAAAATACCCATAAGGCAAAGAAGATGGTATGGAGCTGGAGCAATGAAATGTTATTCCTAACCATTGATGTTTCTTCTATGCCCTCTTTGGAAATGCTTGCTGGGACAAGAAAAAGAATTAAAAGGGAGTCTCACGTACTTGTTCAGTTTTTAGCAGGGGGGCTCCCCCTCCCTCCCTGGTCCTTTACTTTCCCCACACCAGAAATCATTAATGACCACTTCGTGGAAAAGAATGATTTTTCCAAATGTAAATGCAAGGAACATTCGTCTGGTGTAGGGTATTTTCAGACTCTTTACAGAGTTCAATTTAATGTCTCGTCATGTTCCTGGGGAAAGTCCGAAAACCATATGTCATGCGGAGAAGCCAAAGTGCTCTTGGATGCGGGGGAAAGAGAGCAAGGTCAATTAAACAATGTTAGATGGAAGCAGTAATGAAGGCTCTGGTTGTGGGCACATACGGTGGGTTCCTTCAGGAGTAGGAAAATCTCCATTGACCTTCATTTAGCTTCTTTGGCTCAGCTCAATGTCTGTACCTCTGTAGTTCAAAGGCTCCCTACCCTGACACATGGATATTGGGTTGGTATTGACTCAGAGGGGAACAGGATGCCTACTGAATCAGCAGCTCCACATCCTTCATCATGGAAGTGTTAGGGGTGGGCACAAAGCCCAGGACTGGGGATCTGGATAATATTCCCATCCAGGAGATCTGGTGTCACAGATGGCATTCACACTATGGAATATGAATATCAGCAGATCCTTAAGAAGAGTGGGCCCAGATCTGCAAGAAACCAAACTTAGAAAAGAGCTCAGATGAGGCATGGTTATTCTCATTACCAAAGAAGCCTTTGCTTTACAAAAGATTGGACTCGGGGAGGCTCCCCTAGTCTAGGCACTTTTCCTCTTTTTAAAAGAAATATTAATATTATCGTTGCCTTTTGTTTTCACGTCACAATCATTTTCAGATATGCCATGCCCCCACTCATTGAGCCTTCCCTTCCAACAAAAAAAAAGAGTTAAACAAAACCAATGTATGTGGAGATCACATCCTGTGACGCATGCGAACATTCTCTGAGAGGCACTCCCAGAGTGATGCTGACTCTTTTCACCTAGCCATTTTTCTCACTGCTGCTTACTGACAGTTCTCCCTGCACACCAGACCTCCAAAGGCCATGTGTAGGAAGAGCCAAGCCTGGGCACTTCCTGGTACCACATAGCTGCCTCTTGACCTGGCCATTTTCTGTCATCCCATCTCAGCTTTCCACCTCTTGCACTGAGAACTGTCAACAAAAAAACACTACTATTGCCTTTTTAAAGGGTATATTAATATTGTACCACTCACCATTTTTGTGACTTTTTGAACCATATTTCCCTTCCTTAACCATCACTCCTCTCTATGTGATGTCTCCCCCATTAGAAAGGGAGCTCCTTGAGGGCAGGTGCTATCTTAATTTTGTATTTGTCAGTCTAGTCCACAGCTTGGTACATTACAATCACTTAATAAATGTTGTTCATTCATTGGTTCATTCAGTTTCCTACCTCTCCAAGGAAAGGAGGTGCATTTCCTTATCTCTTCCCTAGACCCAATACCAGACATTGTGTGTACATCGCTCTTAGCTGCATTTTAGTGTTCTCTTCATTTACATCATTGTGGTCATGCATATTGTTTTCCTGGATAAGCCCAGCAGTTAATGAGAGGCTTCACCCTCACCTGAGCAGGGAGGAAGGGAGGTGTATGCATTGTCTCAGCAGTCGTCAGTCTCAGACCCCTGTTACCTCACCAGCCTGATCACTCCATTCTGCCACAACGGTCCACAAGAGTCGTAGTACACAGGGGCCCATAGGGGAAGGGGAAGGATGCCAGGTGTCTCCCCCCTTCCTGGGTGATCCGAACCTCAAGGGTAGGAGTTGTATCTGATTCTTCTTATTCTTCTTTTTACTGCTGATGTTGATATGCTATATACACGAGGTATTTATATATTGTTTCTTGAATGGGACAGAATGGAGTTTGGAATCAAGCAAGGCCCTCTTGGAACAATTTAAGAAGGATATTGATAAGATGGAGAACATCCAGAGACAGTCAACTAAGATGTAGGGCCTTGGTTCCATGTCACATGAGGATTTGTTGAAGGGGTAATGTTTATCCTAGAGAGGAGAAGATTGAGAGTCTTTAAGGGGAGTGGACAACAGCAAGGCATCTATCTTCAAGTATTTGAAGGGGAGCAGAGGCAAAGAACAGCTGAGAGTGCAGCTAAGGAAATGGAAGACCCAGGCAGACAGATGCTTGCTTACCTGGGGCTTACCAGTTGGGTGAGGTCTTTGAATCTGGCTTTGGAGGCCTCTGGGAAGAGGCTTCTATCTTGAAAACCACAAAGAAGTGCAAGGCTGGGTTGGGGTGTTACAGGGAGCTTGTGCAGGCACCTTCCCCTTCCCCCGTGGGTCCCAGTGCACTACGACTCTTGCTGGTTGATATGTCGGGATGGAGTGGTCAGTCTCGTGATGGAACAAGTTGCTGCTTCTCACACCTATTACAGGTAGAGCATCCGATGTTCTGAGACAAATGGTCATACTACCTGTGGGGCACTTACTCCTTTACTTCCTTACATAGTTTTGATGGAAGGAGAAACTTTCTAATAATCAGAGTGGTGCCAAAGTAGAATTGGTAACCTCAGCTAGTGGTGGGCTCCACCTCACTGGAGGACTTCAAGCAGACACTGCATGACTCTTGGTAGGGGATGTTATAGTAAAACGATATCTTTTAGGTATCTTGTGATGGCCATTGAGGCTCCTTCCAACTCTAAAATTCTGTGATTCTCTGGGACTATCCGGATCACTGAGAAAATAAAATTCACTACCTCCCTAGAGAAGCCTCCCCCAACTTCTCCCATCCACAGCCTCTCTTCTAAGCTCAGACAGCTCTTACTGCCTGTACCCCTTCATTTGACCCCATATGCGTGTATCTTGTTTTCCCAGTTAGATTGTAAGCTCCATGGGGGCAGGTCAGGTACTATGTATCTCCTCTCCTTCATTAGCCCCCCCCTTTTTTGAGGCAGTTGGGGTTAAATGGCTTGCCCAGGGTCCCCTTCATTTCTATCTCCTCCATAGTCAGTAACACTGAGTCTTGCATATATTAGGCATTTACTAAGTCACAGGATTCCAAGCTGGGAAAGAATTTAGAGATTAAAAAGAAAAAAGAGTGCTGGGCTTGGAGACGGAGTCTGTGAATTCTGGCTTTGATATTTACTACCTCTGTGATCTTTAGAGAGTATTTTAATTTCTTTGAGTCTAATTTTTTTTTTGGTTACAGTAGAGGAAATTGAGAGATAGCCGAGTGTCGGATTTAAGTCCAAACGCCTCAAGAGGAAACTGAGGTCCATGGGGGTTAGAGCTGAGGAAGGGTCTTCTTCACTCTAAGTCCAGTGGTCTATCCATTATACCACACTGAGTGAGACAGTTCATGTAAAGTGCTTTGCAAACCTTAATGTGCTATTTAAATATTAGCTATTATTGTTGTGGTGGTGGTTGTATTACATAGGGAGAAAGCCAAAACTAGGGCTAGGCTGTCTAGACTGTCATGGGGTGGAAATTTAGAAAACAACATAACTGCATGTGGAGACAAAAACTTCCTCCCCCTTGTTGCAAGGAAATAGAGAGGGTCCAGATTATCCTATGAACTCCTTACCCTACCTCCGGTGTGATGATGGCTTTTTTCCGGGTTCTCTGCCTTCTTTCGGTACCTCTTTAATTCATTCCCCACCCCTCACTCGTTACTCCAGGCACAAAAATTGTTAACTCCTGCTCTGTTAAAAGGTTTAAGCCCCTGATGCCTGCCCATCCCTGCCATTTTAGTGGGAGTCCAAGGGGAAGTCAGGAAGCAGGGTGTGAGAGTTTGGCTACAGGTTAGAAGGTTCTCTATTTTCTGCCCAGTGCAGTCATTAAGGCCATTTCTGTCTGGCACAGATAGCCCTGGGGTAGGCAATGTAAATGGATGAACAAATGAATGTGTTGTGTGAGCCAGTGGCAGCTTTAGGACTTTTTCTAATAGCAGAGAGAAGGAGCAAACCCTTCTGTTCCTCAGCATCTTAAGTTTTGCTTTCAGCCTTCCCGTCGTCTTGCCAAGTGTTATAAAAATATATCA
The DNA here is from genome assembly GCF_900497805.2 of Vombatus ursinus. Lineage (NCBI taxonomy): Eukaryota > Metazoa > Chordata > Mammalia > Diprotodontia > Vombatidae > Vombatus > Vombatus ursinus. The sequence continues at coordinate 37,411,156 of NW_020954548.1, read as the reverse complement.
GAGTGTGCCAAAACATTTAGCGCTGCACTTATTACTTTAAGGTCAGAGGTTAAACAAATTCCTTCTCAGAATTTACTGTGTTCATTTTAGCCTCAGAATGAGGTCCTGCCAGTGGTAGATATATTTCACCCAGAAATACCTCCCTTAAGTATTAAAGGGGGAGAAAAAAGAGGCGACCAGGCTTTTATGTGAACAATAGCTTTTATATTGCGTAGCTGAAAACAAGTCCTTTATGAAAAAAATAGTTTGTAAAACTTATTTTCCAGTAGCCAATAAATTGGGGGATAAGAAAAGGAATTTGAATTTTAAATGGAGAGTGATAATTTTATTTTCCTCACATTTGGCTGGTCTGGTTTTGTGAAAGAAAACAAAAAGGAGAGCGTGAGCAAATGGGTGCTCTTGGGGGATGGTGGAAAGTTCTGTTTGAAAAAAGCTGAGGCTTGAAAACCAGAACTCCTGACTGATGTTGTGAGTTACTATCTGTGCCTCAGTTCACTCATCTGTAAAATGGGGATATTAATACTGAACAACCATGCAGATTTGATAAATTTTAGCTTGCAAATAAATAGTGTCACTTACTTCTCTGGGCTTCATTTCCGCTACCATCTGTAGAAAGAGGAATTTGATCACTAAGGGATCATTCAGCTGTAATGCTCTTCATTTTATTTTCTATAGGTCACTTCCCCTCTCTGAGACTCAGTTTCTATATGTGTAAAATAAAGGGGTTAGACTAAGATGTAAAGAATTTTAGGAATGGAAAGGAATCCAGTTATTTAGCCCATATTTTATAGAAGAAGAAACTGAGCTCCAGAGAGGATGTGACTTCCTAAGTTCACACAGTAAGTCAATGTCTCATTTGTCATTCAGAGCTGGGTCTAGCATTTAGGTCTTCTGGGTCCTGGACTAGCATTCTTTCCGTTGATCTTGGGCCTGGAATATTTCCAGAATGCTTCACTAGTCTATCCCTTTGGTTTCAGGCAGGTTTAAACTCCTATTTTTACCCTCCCATTCAGCAAAGTGTACATATGAGGATGATGATGATGATAACTCAATTCACTATGGCATTGTAAGGGTTACAAAGTACTTCCCCAACAATAATGCTATAAGGTATGCACAGTATTATTATTATTGTTGTTGTTGTTGGTTCTTTGTTCTCAAAGAAGACCAATGACATCATGAGGGTGATGTCTTAACTTGTGTATGAATTGGATGTAAGTGAGGCAGAACTTCGCAAAGTTATCAGCCTCATTACCTCTTCCAGAGTCATCAAAGTCCTGTAGCCAGAAAAAAAATCAAGGTGACTGGTGATGGCCCAAGATGCAGTGGATGCCCTTGGTCTTTCTAAATAAGGGTCTTTCCCAGGTCTCAGTTTGTCTGAGGCAATGCCAATTCGATGACTAAGAGCTAGGGTCTTCCTCTCCCATATTATTATTATTATTATTATATCCAGCTTGTAGATGAAGAAACTAAGTTTCATGGAGACAAAACCTATGTTCACCCAGCTAATAAGTGTAGGTGCTTAATGCATATTTTTGGCATTGGATTGATTTTATTTATCAAGACTTGTAGCTAAGATGGTTCCCAAGCCTTCTTTGAAAACTTTTCTCAAATACTAACAAAATGAGTGAGTTGGAATAATGGAACCAAGCAGGAGATGGAGGGGTCAGTGCCATTGTGAAGGGAAGCAGAGATGAAGTGGAGCCTATTAGGAATGCAAATTACTATAAGATAATTGGGGCATTTATTAAGTGCCTACTGTGTGCCAAGTATTGAGCAGGAGATACAAAATGTTCCTGCCCTCAAGGAACTACATCGTAATGCCATTCTGAGCTGCCAAAGGTAAATTGAACAATAGATCTCGGGACCAAGTGGGCAGTACTCGGACTGGTGCCTCTCTTCAACATTGACTTCAGCACCAAAGCCCCTCTTTCAATTCAATTCAACAAACATTTCTTGGGGGCATGGTGAGCAAGGTGCCAGGGTACAAAGATAAACAAGACAGTCCCTAACCCCTGAAGATCTTTTACTGGGGTGGAAGGTAGAATAGCTGCACAGATAACAAAATACAAGGTCATTTGAGGGGGGAACAGAGCGTTGCAACCTGAAGTGGGGAGGGACATTGCAGGCTTTGGTGAGGAGGGGGTCACTTTAGCTGAGACTTAAAGGAAATTAAAGATTATAAGGCACGAAGGTGAAAAAGTGAAAGCGTTGCTGGCATTGGGAACAGCCTGTGTTAAGACTGGGAAATGGGAGCTAGCTAGTTTGGGAAACAGCCGGCCTGCCATGAAGAATAAGGAAGAAGAGTGGTAATGGGAAATAAAGCTAGAAAGGGTAGGTGGAGGCAGATTGTGGAGGGTTTATGTACCATGCTAATGATCTTGAATTTTTTTCCTAAAGGTAATAGGGAACCACTGAAGAGAATTTGTTTTTTATTTTTATTTTTATTTTCACTGGAGAAGTGACATGGTCAGACCTGTGCTTCAGGGAGATTATTTCTATTCTGGAGCTGGTTGGAAGACAGGTTGGAGAAGGAAAGGAATAGAAGCAGGGAGACCAACTAAGAGAGGTTATTACAACAGTCCAGGCTAGAGGTGTTGACAGCTTGAATTAGAGTAATGGCCACAGGAGTGGAGAGAAGGGGATGGATATGGGAGGTAGAATCAATAACACAGCACTTGGCAACTACTTGGATCTGGGAGTGAGGAGGAGGCAATAGTCAAGGATGATTTTGTGGTTGTGAATCTGGATTACTGGAGGGATGGTGTAGGCCCAGGGAATAATAAGAGCTAGGGAAATTAAGTTTCTTTCTTTTTAAATCTTGAGCCTATTTTATTTATTAAAAGGGCTTTCAGTCTTATTTTTTATTGACATCTTGTTTTTATATAGTGTTCATTTCAGAATGCAGGCCTCCTTTCTTCTTTGCCTAGTGAGCCATCCGTTTTAATAAAGATTAAAAAAAAAAGGAAGAAAGAAAATGAGTTCAGCAATGCTAACCAACGTACTAGCCGCGGACACATCGTTTTCATCCAGATGAGAATAGCGGTGGCAGGGTGTATCTGATCTCTCTTCCACTGTACGGGAGGGGGGATGTGGAAAGCCCCCAAGAACAGGCATTGTGTCATCTCCCCCACCTCCTCTCAGGTCTGCTGAGGCACTTAAAGTGGGGGAAGAAAGGGTTTTGCTGCTTTTGCTCTTAACATCCAAGTGCTTTGACAATAATCATGAAAAAAAGAAGATAATCATGAGCTAATTCTTCCAAGGCCAGGGCTTCTCTCTGCCTCTGAGAGAGAACTTTGGAAATTGCATTAGCTCCTTCAGGTCACCGGGGTCCTGAAGAGTGTGGCTATGTCTTCCAAGGATTATAGTAACAGTCATCATTTATATCAGCGCTTTAAGGTCTGAAAGTGACGTTCTAACTATATCCTAGATTTTATTATCCTCATTTTACAGGTGAGGAAACTGAGGCAGACAGTGATTAAGTGATTTGCTGAGTCATATCTAGTAAGTATCTGAGACTGGATTTGAACTTGTCTTCTAGACTCCAGGCCCAGAGCTCTATCTTCTGTGCCTTCACTGCGACCTACAGAATTAGAGGAACAAAGAAAACATTTTACATTAAGTGCCTATGTGCCAGGCACTGTGCTAAGAGCTTTACAATATTATCTCCTTTGATCCTCACAACAACTCTGGAGGTAGGTGTTATTAACATCCCCATTTTACAGTTGAGGAAACCGAGGTTGACAGCGATTAAGTGACTTCTCAGTCACACAGCTAGTAAGTGTTTGAGACTGAATTTGAGCTCTAGTCTTCCTTACTTCAGGCCCGGCACTATCCACTCAGCCACATGACTACCTCTAGAATGACAGAACTGGAAGGGAACCTGCCAATCATTGATTCTAACTCCTTTATTTGACAGGTAAAGAAACTGTACCCCAGAGGCAGGGGAGCTCAGAGCAAGGAAATGGTTCAGTCATGATTCATAGAGTTAGGAGACCTGAGGTCAAGTACCAAACCTGCCATTTTTTACCAGCTATGTGGCCTTAGATAAATTTCTTCATTGTTCTAAGCAAGGGTGTGCTGGTAAACGTTTAATAAATGACCCTGGTGGAAAAATGTATTCAGGACACACTCAAGTTTAATCTTCATTATTAACACTTTCTTAACTCCAGACAATGAACCAAATAATTAATTAAGCCCTAATTTGTAGATATCTGAGATGTAAATTCTCACTGATAAAAATTTAAAAGGGCTCTAGTCAGTTAGAGCTGGCTCCAGCACACCTCAGTTTCACAACTTGTACAATGGGAAAAATAATGCATGGAGTATCTGCTACTGGATGTTCCAGTGAAGAAAGTACGTCATAAGCTCTAAAGCCCAGAGTAAATATGAGCTGTTACAGTGATTTCATTTAAGGTTCTCAATGACTCTGTGAGGTAAATAGTATAAGTAATTATCCCCATTTTACAGATGAGGGAAGATCATTGAGTAACAGGGAAGGAATTTGAACACAGGCTTCCTGACTCTAAAGTCAGTGCTCCCAGAACCCCACAGGTAAAATGCAATTCAACAAGTATTGTGAATTCTTCCAGAAAGCAAGACTCTTTTTGTAAAGTACTAAATAACTCCCAATTTCTTTTAAAGCAAAGCAAATTTGAAATTTTATACTGAATTGTTATAAAATTTTAGACCCAGAACATTTCAACTGTAGTTCAATGGTGCCCCATGAAAAGCTACATGTAGGTTCAAGATATACCTTGGGATGGCATCAGAATTACTGGTCACAGGTTCCTATGTTTCCCTTTTACCAGACTAATCAGGGCATATATTTATTCAAAGCAAAAACATTTAATTAAACAGAATAACAAGATAAATAACAAGGAGAAATCTACCCCTATATAGAAGGTCATAATTTCCATAGGTTTCAACACCAATGGTGTGAAAGGAAATATCTGTAGTCTGGACAATTCACCCTACTAGGCTCATGCCCCAGGCAGAATACCTTTATAATTTTGAAAGTGACACTTTTGTTCCCAGCAGGGCTACGGATGGCATATTCTGGGCTGCTTTCTCTCTTGAACTGTGAGTTGTCAGTGTCATTTCCTTGCTTATTTTCTCCGCTCTTCTGTCACCTACTTTTCAGTTTCTATTGCTATTTGTTGCTTCTTTGCTGAAGTGTGGCTAGGCATGCTTCTTACCAACAGGGGAGTGTTCTTAGCTCTTTTGTGAGTCAGGCCCACAACTATACCCAGCCAACAAAGAGTCAAGTTTGTCTTTTTGACTGCTTTGATTTCTCCTCAGCAAGGATTCCTCCAGGATTATTTGATATTTGGGTTAGAGTGAATAAAGTTCATTCAGCCCCTGGCTGCTAGTACAGGAGATATGCAGATTACCTTGGAACTTCACTTAGCCACACTGGAGTGACTCGATGGAGGTAACAACCTTTATCATGAATTATTGGGCAGCTATGTGGTGCAGTGAATAGAATGCAGGACTTGGAGTCAGGAAGACTCATATTCATGAGTACAAATGTGGCCTCTGACACTTACTAGCTATATGGCCCTGGATAAGTCACTTAACTCCATTTGCCTCAGTTTTCTCATCTGTAAAATGAGCTGGAGAAGGAAATGACAAACCACTGGAGTATGTTTGCCAAGAAAACCCCAAGAGGGATCATAAAGAGTCAGACATGACTGAACAACAATAACAACAACACTACTTATTCCAGCTACACCTAGATCATTGCATTTCTTACAACTAGAACACTACAGATGCAGCCTAGATGGTGCAAGAGATAGAGGGCTTGGAGTCAGGAAGAACACAGTTCAAATCTGACTTTAGACACTAGCTGATCCTGGGAAAGTCACATAACATCTTTCTGCCTTAGTTTCCTCATCTGTAAAATGGGTTGTTATAAGGATAAAATAAGATAATATTTATAAAGTGTTTTGGAAACCATAAAGCCCTTTATAAATGTCAGTTATTATAATGTTAACATATTTCTCTTTAAGTTTTATAAACTATTTTTTATCATGACTGCTGATGGAAGTCTCAGTATTATTATCTCCATTTGACAGATAAATTGACTGGTCTCTGGTTATACAAAGTCCAAGATTTCTTGAATTGTCCAGAGCTCCTTTCATCATACTATGCTACCTTTCTCATCATGACTTTCTCTAGCTTAGTTGTCCTCAAACTTTTTGGTCTCGGGACCCTTTTACACTCTCAAAAACTATTGAGGACTCCAAAGAGCTTTTGTTTATGTGGGTCATATCTGTTAAAATTTACTGTGTTAAAACTGAAAACATTTTTAATATTATTATGAAAATGGTTTTGACCTTGAAAGGTTCTCATTTTGAGAACCATTGCTCTAGTTCATTCCACTGCATAAACAATCTAATTTTATCATTAAACCTAGCACAGGGTCTTTTACAAGGTGATTGCTTAATATTCATTGAATTGATTCAAATTGATCTTCTTTTAAAAGATTTCCAACTAAGGTGGTTTTCTTTGCATTTGCCACCCCATCTCCAATATGGTTTGTGTTACAACCTGAATTTTTTCTATAATTGATATTATTTTTTCATTGTATATGTGAGTGTATGACAGTGACCTGTATTTGGACCAATATAATTTATTGGGTTTGTTTAGTGAAAGGTTACCTCTGTAGCTCAATTTTGTCAAATGTAAAAAGAAAAAAGGACGGAGCAATCACTGCTCATCCTTCCTTACAGCCATGGTCTTGGTGGGTAAGAGTGAAATTAGATCTACCCTATAGACCTTTGAAGAAGAGGAAGTGGAAAGAGATTAGGGAGAGGAAGGATACTTGAAAAAGCACTTGAACAGGTTCAAATCCTGACTCTGCTATCTACTGCCTATGTGACCTCGGTAAGTAATTTCTCATCTCTGTTATATACTTTTCTGTGATTGAGGGCAAGTCACTAAAACCTCTCTGAGGGGGTTTAAATCAACAAACAAAGTAAGTGACAATTATGTGCAAGGCATTGGATTAGGTATTGGAGATACAAAGGTAAAAATGAAATAGCCCCTAAACGCAAGGAACTTAAAATCTCTTGAGCTTTGCTGTACACAGATAAGTGTACATATATTTATACACACATATGTAACATGTATGTATGTTTATATAGGTGTATATATATACTATATATATATATATGTATAATCTGAGGATTGAGACAGCATTAACTGATGGGGGTAGTGTGGGCTGGAAGCTTAAGAAAACTTTACAAATGAGGTAGAGTCTGATCTGAGCTTTGGAGAAAGAAAAAGGTTTGAGAAACAGAGGTAATGAGCAAGGAGTGCATTCCAGGCACTGTGGATAGCTTTTGTCAATGCATGGAGGTGGTAGAGGAACATTGTTCTCAGGGAACAGCTAATAGTCCATTTTACTTGGAATAGAAAGTGAATAAATAGAAGGAGTATGAAATAAAGTTAGAATGGTAGGTTGATGGCAGATTGCAGAGGTCTTTAAATTCCAGGCTGAGAAGTTAAGCAAGTAGGGTAAGTACTGTACCCCCCCCCCCCACTCCCCTCTCCTCCTCCCCAAGGGAAGTGACACAGTCAGACCTGTGCTTTAGGGAGATTATTTTGGCAGTTTGTGAAGGGTGGGATGGAAAGGGGATGGACTCAGGGTAGGGAGAGCAATTAGGAGGCTGTTCTGATAGTCCAGGCAATGAGGACTTGAACTGTGGTTATGGCTAAATCAGTGGAGAGATGGGGGTGGATGTGACAAGACTTGGGTACTGACTGGATTTGGGGGGTGGGTGAGGTGGGAGGGTGAGGAGTAGGTCAAGTAAAAATTGACTTAGGTGGTGAATCTGGGAAACTAGAAGGATGGTCTTTGCTACCCTGCCTTGAAAGAAATGGTGGAGTTTGGAGGCAAGACAATTTGGAAGGGTTGGAGATGACTAATTCAGGTTTGGGCATGTTGAATTTGAACTGCTGGAGGGATATCCGGGTGAAGGTGTGGAGTAATCCCTATATAAGACAGGAATTCAGGAGAGAGCTTAGGGTTGGTTACATAGATTCTGGAGTAATCTGCATAGAAGTAATCATTGAATCATTGGGAGTAGAGGAAATCACCAAAGGAGAGCATATAGAAGGAGAAGAGAAAAGGGCTTAGGACAAAGCAGTGGAGGACACTTGTGGATACTTAGTGGGAGATAAATAAGGGGTGCATAAGCAGAGTAGTCCACAAAGGTGGGACAGTGTAGCTTGGTGGAAAGAGTACTTTTTTTTGGAGTCAGAAGACATATAGATAAATAGTTATATATATTTATATATAATATGTGTATTACATATATACTTTTATATAACTCTATATATCTTCTGACTCCAAATAGATAACATATTATTAACATGCCACACTAATAATATATACATATGTAACTCTATAAAATTATATATAAATATTAATGTATCTACATAATGGGCAGATATATGGTGCAGTGGATAGAGCACTGGGCCTGGAATCAGGAAGACTCATCTTCCTAAGTTCAAATCTGGTCTCAGACATTTACTAGCTGTGTGACCCTGGGCAAGTCACTTAACCCTGTTTGCCTCAGTTTCCTCATCTGTTAAAATGAATGGGAGAAGGAAATAGCAAACCACTCCAGTATCTTTGTCAAGAAAATACCAAATGGAGTCATGAAGAGTTGGACATGACTGAAACAACTCAACAACAACGACACATCTATCTGTAGTAATATATAGATAAAGTTTTATATAAATAGATATCTAGATATAGTTATATGCCTGTATATGACTATATCTCTCTATGTCTGTCTTCTGACTAAATATAGTACTCCTCCACTATTTCTCTCTCTTTTATATATGTGTATATGTATGGATGTATGTATCGGTCTGTCTCTCTGTCCATCTATCTCTGCATATTACTTGCTTATATCTCACTTAGCTCCTGGAATATCAGACCTGGAAACAGCTGTAGAGGTAGAATGACAGAACCCAGGCTATCTCAGAATGCTCTGACTTTAGGATGAGACCTAGGAATCATACAGTCTGGCTCCTTCTTTTACAGGCAACTAAGACCCGGAGAAGTTAAATGATTTGCCTAAAACTATTCAGGGAGAAAGTGGTAGGAATGGAATTTGAACCTAAATCTTTTACAGCTAAATCCAAAGTTCTTCTCTTTGCTGACTGACTGTACTAGATTCTCTCTCATCTGGCCAGGAATCTCTTTCCAACGATCTGGACAAATGGTCACCTAATGATTGCTTTATCATTTCTGGTAACGACGTTACCAGACAGGTCTTATTATTACATAGGAAGTTTCATTATATCCTCCATCTCTGCCAACCTGGAAAAACATAGTAGAGGCCTAAAGAGGAACTATGTTGGACAAAGACCAGTCTAGCTAAATGCAGAGAAACTCATCTTTAGAAGGGTAGCTACTGTGTATTTTTTTTTTTTTGGCCACAGAAATTAATGAATATCTTTTATTATGGAATGGAAGTTTTATGACCTGTGCTGATGAAGAGATCATCCATATTAATAAAATTATAGATCCTTGACATACTGATATATTTTTAAAAAGAAATTATTAATGTTTTATTTTTATATTTACAAGTGAGTTGAAGAATGATTAAGTAAAAGTAACAATACAGTGACCTCACCTAAAAATGCATGTAATATTCCACATATGTAACACCACCCATTTGTTCATCTTTTAAGTTTATTCTTTTAATTAACAGAAACTTATTTTCCTTCCCTACCTCCCATTCTATTAAAAAAAAACAGCAAAGAAATCAATTTCATGTAACAAATATGCACAGTCAAGAAAAACAAATTCCTTAATCAGCTGTATACAAAAAATATGTCTTATTCTGTACCTTAAATATTCTCTGTACTTCTCTGTCAGTAGATGGAGAGGATGTTTCTTAATCAGTCTTCAGGAGTCATGGATCATCATTGTTATCACAATTATCACACAGTTATCACAATTTTTAGAGCTTTTAAAGTTGTTTGTTTTTCCAGTGTTGTTATTGTCTAAATTTTCCCTATGGTAGTATTAATTTCATTCTTCATCAGTTTACAAAAGTCTTCAAAATTCTTCATTTTTATAATATGAATGTTATAGTATGAATTGTTATCATGTTTCTGCTTACTTCACTTCATATCAGTTCATGTATTTCTCCATGTCTTTTTGAAATCATCTAAATATTTCCTCATTTCTTACAGATCAATAATATTCCATCACATTAATATACCACAATTTATTCAGCTATTCTTCAATTAATGGGCATCCCTTTAGTTTCCAGTTTTTTTGCCACCACAAAAAGAAGGGAACATTTTTTGTAGCAATTTTCTCTGATAAAGGTGTAATTTGCAAAATATATAAGGAACTTATTCAAAGTTGCAAGAATAAGAACCATTACTCAATTTGTAAATGGTCTAAGGCTATGAATGGGTAGTTCCCAATGAAAGAAACCCGGATTTATGTATAGCCATATGAAAAAATTCTCATCACTACTAATTAGAAAAATGCAAATTAAAGCATTTCTGTGATTCCACCTCACAGCTATCAGATTGACAAAGAAACAAAAAGGGAAAATGGTAAATGTTGGAGGGGCTATGGGAAAATAGGCACATTGATTTACTGGTGGTGGACTTGTGAATGGGTACAGTCATTCTGGAAAGTAATTTGGAATTATGCACAAAATGTTGCTGAACAGTGCATATTCTTTGACCCAGGTATCCCACTGCTAGGCCTATACCCAAAAGAATAAGAAAAAGGAAAAGGTCCTATTTGCACAAAAATATTTATGACATATTGATATATTACTGTATTACTTGGATGTTTACAAAGAGGAGTCAGTGGGTACAGTGAGAAGAGTCCTGAACCTAGGGTCAGGGTCCTGAGTTCTAGTCCTAATTCTGCCACTAATTTTCTGTGGGCAAGCTATTTTACCCTGCTGGGCCTGTTTCCTTAACTCTAAAATGAAGAGGTTGGGCTAAATGACCTAAAGTCCCTTTACTAAAATCCTTTCCAGTTCTAGTGATTGGATTCCAATGTATTAAATGCTAACTATTGGATTTTAATACTCTGATTGCATTTGATTTTTTCAACAAATCTGTGAGATGGGCAGGGTGGTATTATCAACTCTATTGGACAAGTGAGGAAACTGAGGCTTAGAGGTTGCTCAAGGTTACATAGCTAGTTATAAACAGTATTGGAACTTGAACCCTTTCTAAAGGCAGCAGAGAAAGGAAGTACAGTGAGAAGAGCCCGGGCAGAGGCAAGCCTAGAGTAGGCCCAATTGGAGACTACCAAACAAAGATCAGATGACCACTTGTAGGATATATAGTGGAAGGGATTCTTTTTTTTCAGGTATAGGTGAGCCTAGATGGCTACTGAAGTCTTTCCCAACTCTAAAATGATGTGATTCTGTGATCTTGAGCTTTTTAATTCCTTGGGGCATATTTAGTTGAAAGGATGATATAAAACAGGATTGAAAAGAGAGTCTGGGAGGAGGTAAGATGGAAAGGTAGAGGACCTCATCAAATGGTTTTCAATCCTGGCTTTTCTCCACCTGAGTTCCATCTGGCTATCTTTGCCTGGTTAGGTCTTTTTATTGTCTTCTAGAACAATGCAACTAGAGAAGAAAAGGTAGCCTCTGGTGTCTTGGGGGGAAAGAACTGGGAATGACAAACCCAGACTTCATTTGGGAGGCGCTGGTTTTTAGGTTATAATTTTAATAAAGGGGGAAGAATGAGTGAAGAAGTCTCATATTCCTACTTCCCCTTTTGAAATGAGGTTGAGGAGGGTCAATTCCCATCCAGAGAAAGAGAATCAGAACCAAAAAGGGTACAGGGTTTGAGAGATAGGCAGAGAAGAGAGATAGAAATGGGAAGAAGAAGAACTGAATGTCAGAAAACTTCATAAGAGTCTGAATAAATTTTGGGGAGACATGGGCACTGATTCCAAGTATTTGAAGGGTGGCCATGGGGTAAAGAGATTAAACTTGTTCTGCTTGGTTCCAGAGGACTGGACTAGGAAGAACAGATAGAAGCCGTAGGCAGGTAGTTTTAGGTGCCATAAAACCATTCTATTAATTAAATTTACCCAGAAGTAGAATGGACTGTCTCCAGAGGTAGTAGGTTTCCTCTCCCTGGAAACTTTTAAACAGACAGGAGAATAAGTTAATTGGCCATGGGTTTGTCTTTTTTTTTACTTTTTGGTGAGGCAATTGAGGTTAAGTGACTTACCCAGAGTCACACAGCTAGTGAGTGTTATGTGTCTGAAGCTGGAGTTGAACTCAGGTCATCCTGACTCGAGGTCCAGCGCTCTATGTATTGCGCCATCTAGCTGCCCCATTGGTCATATTTTAAAAGAGAATAAGAGCTCATATATGTGTAGTGGGTTTTCTCCTTTCCCTTCTCGCCATGGTCAACCACCACTCCAGTGAACCACAAGGGAACTTGGAGCTTTTGGCTACATGTGACTCATTCGGGTTGAGTCCCTTGATGGGCTACTGAGTCAGGACTCCATGGGTATACTAAAGGGGCAACTGGCCCTTTAACCACTGTCTTTCTTTTAACTTCTAATCATGAAGACAACTCTGAGCTGTCTAGAAGATCTGATGGGGGAAGACTGATTACCCAATCTCCTACCAGGCCACAAGCCATTAGCTTATGTCCTGCCTAGGTGATCCAATGCCAGAGATAGGGACACCTCCCTTTTGTGTCTTCCTTCTTTTGGATATAGGGCTTTGTGAGAACTAGAAAGGCCTCCAGGCCTAAGTTCACAGCTGCAACAGGGTCCACCATAGTAAGGGGAAATGCCTGAGCTGGGCAGTTCAGCCACTACTAGGAGAAAGTGCTGAAGCATGCACAGGAGTAGGCTGGGGGTAAGAGAGAAAGGGAAGGACTAGAGGAAAGATCAGGCTTGGCTGAGGGATTGGACAATGTCAATAGAAGTGAAATATAACATGGTATCCCAATGTGGCTTGAATATTAGCTTCTCAGTTGATTGCACTAGTAATAACAATAACTAACATTTATGTAGCACCTACTATGTGCCAGGCACTGTGCTAAGTACTTTATAATTATTTTCTCATTTGTTCTTCACAGCAACCCAAAGAGGTAGGTGGTAGTATTAGTCCCATTTTACAGTTGAGGAAACTAAGGTGGACAGAAATTTAGTGACTTGCCAAGGGTCACACAGAGAGTATCTAAGGGTGAATTAGAACTCAAGTCTTCCTGACTCCAGGACAGGCAATTTATCCAATAGTAGTAAGTTAAGCTATTGAATTCTATTTTAATCATTCTGTAATGCATGTCATGATTCTCTTATGAATAAATGCATAAGACATTTATTCAGCACTTATTATGTACAAAGTACTGTGCTAAGTGCTAAGAATATAAATAGAAAATTAAGACAGATCATGCTCTCAGGGAACTCATAGTCTAATGGATGGGACAATAAATATGAGAGGTTTTAGCTGCAAGTCATATGGGAGGGTCCCATGGTCCTTAGCATTCAAGTGGCAAAGCAGATGGTAATGCCTATTCTCTAAAGTCATTTCTACTGATCAAATCATGTCAGTTTCTGATGTTGAAGCATTCTACAGTGACTTTAGTGGAAAGCACTTTCCTTTCTGGATCTTCAGTAGCTCTGGCTGTAGCACTGGCAGGAGCAGCTGTCAGGCTGCACCTCCATAGGGGCTGCTTCTGAGGACAATGGTCACAAGCTCAGCACTGGAAGCATTGCTATTCCAAGAGCTCTTGAGCTCAGGGTCCTGGGCGTCTCCCTCAAGGTCAGAGGGGACATGACGGTCAAGGTCATGGGTATATGCTGGGTATATGCTGCCTCCTGTCTCTCCCTCAAGGGTGCCTTGCTGCTTCAGCTAGACTCACTTGTCTGCCCTGTGTGTGGCAATGAATTGGCAATTGGTGGGAAATGGCTGGTCTCCTATCTGTAGGAGCCATTTTATCCTGGTTATGGCTGTGACCGGCTGTGATGGAAGCAACACTTAATGCTTAGTATTTTTTTCTCTGTGTAAGAAGGAAGGAAGGAACAACTAAAGAAATGCATTTATTAAGTGCCAACTATGTGCAGGCACTGTGCCAAGCCCTTTACAAATATGATCTCATTTGATCCTCACAACACTCTGGGAGGGTTGGTGCTATAATTAATTATCCCTATTTTACAGTTGAGGAAACTGAGTCAGACAGAATAACTTGCCCAGGGTCATAAAGCCAGTAAATACCTGAGGCCAGATTTGAACTCAGGTCTTCCTGACTCCAGGCCCAGATCTTTATTCACTGAACTGCTTATCTGTATTTAGGCAATGTGGGGATATATTACCAGTCCAGTGCCTTATGCATATGTGTAAACTGGGTACCTTTTTTTACTCCCCACCTCCAACCTTAGATTTTTGAGCCCATAACTGGTTCTATAATTAATCTTTTTGTTTTTCCCTGGGACACCAAGGAGGAGGTGATGAGCAAATTAGTGCGATCAATGGGGAGCCTTTTTCAGGCTCCCCCCACAATGACCCTGGGCAAACTGAAATAGCTGGGGACAGAGTAGGGAGGAGAGAGTAACTTGAGCCCCGGTGAATCCTAGAACTGGTTGCCTCCAGCCACTGCACTGGATGTGAATTGGAGTAGGTGGTCTCTGAGATGTCTTCTAACTCTTGAGATTTTGTGATTCTGATCAGGAACCAAATGGAGTTTGAAGGAGATGTGAGAAACTAAGAATGTTTAAAAACCTGAAATTTTCCCCCCTGGATAATCATAGAATCATTGTGTTTTAGAACTGGAAAGGACTTCATCAATCATAGCATCAATCAATCAACATTTACCAATCAGCTACTATGTGCCAGATATTGTGTGGCAACTCGTTTGTATATAATTGAAAATCCTTTGCTTTATGGAGGAGGAAAGTGAAATATACTGGTTTATCAGACACTTTAAGGGTCAAGGGAAGTCTAGGAAAAAACCCTGAGTAATTCACAACCCGGTCTTTTCCTACCTTTCCAGGCTTCTTATTCTTTGCTACCTTCCATGCATGATCCAATCCAGCTATATCGGTACACTTGATGTTCCATTAACAAAACTCTCCACCTCCCATCTCTGAGGCTTTGCACTGGCTGCTCTCCATGCCTGCAATGCTCTCCCGCCTCACCTCTGTCCTTGACCTCCTTAAAGACTCAGCTCTAATCTCACCTTCTTCAAAAGGGCTTCCCCCTCACACCCCATACCTAGTGCCTTCTTTTACTTTTCATATACATACATAGTTATTGGTATGTTGCCTCTCCCATTAGAATGTGGACTTCTTGAGGGTAGGGATTATGTTTTGGTCTTTCTTTGTGCCATAGTGCATGGCACATGGTCAGCCAGTCAGTAAATATTTATTAATCACCTGCTATGTCTCTGGCACTGTGCTAAACACTGGAGACATGAAGAAAGGCAAAAGACAGTCTTTTTTCTCAAGGAACTCCTAATCTAATGGGAGGAGACATCATGCAAACAACTGTGTACAAACAAACTAAATACAAGATCAGTTAGAGCTAATCAATACAGGGCAGGCGCTAGAATATCAACAGATCCTTTAATAAATGTTTCTTGACTGACTACAGTCACTAGAGACAAGATCTATATGAATAAGTGAAAAGTCTGCATTAGAGTTTTTTAAAATAAAAAAAGTGTTTGATTTTCAAGCATCTAGAGGAATAACACGACCCATTTCACTTCCTGCGAAGCTGTACAATATTCAAATGTAACTCTTACTGTGTTCATTTTAGAGCCTTCAGAGAGGCTGAATGACTTGCCCGTGGTTGCATGTCTAGTAAGTGGCAAAACTGAGACCAGAACTCACATGTCTTCTCTCTAGGCCCAGTGCTCTTTCTACCAAACTATCCTGCTTCTCATGTGAATTCATGGCTTATAAAGTGATGGCACACAGAGGGCCAGAGTTGGTGAATTGGTAATAATCTGTAACTAGCGTGTCAATGACCCACCAATTAGTGCGGCTACAGTAAGAGCAGGGGACAGTGAAAAGAGCCCTGACCCTGGAGTCAGAAAACGTGGTTCCAGAGCTGGTCTTATCGCCAGTGAGTTACATTACCTTGGTCAAGTCACTTCCTTTTTCTGGGTTTAAAATTTCTTACCTGAAAAATAAGTTTTAAAATGGATTCAGAGAGGGTCTATTACCAATGCCCCTTAATTCTAGTTCCTTCTGTCTGCTGATTATTTACAACTTCTCCTTTATAATAGTTTGTTTACACGTCAACTCCCCAACTAGACTGTGAGCTTCTCAAGAGCAGAGATTGTTATTCCCCCCCCCCCACTTCCTTTGTATCCCCAGCACTTATTACAATGTCTGGCATGTAGTAGGCGCTTAATAAATGTTTATTGACTGACATTGCCTGAGGAAACACAGTGTAGTGGATTGAGCATTGAATGTGGAGTCACACATCCGGAGTTCAAATTCCGCACAGTGCCTGGAATATAGTAGGACCTGGATAAATGCTAGTTGAACAATTAATTTAACCTCTCTTCACTCAGTTTTCTTATCTGTAAAATGTAGGGGCTGGATTAGATGATGTGTAAGATCCTTTTCAGCTCTAACATTCTGTGAGTTTGCAATGAAAAATAGTAAAGGTTTTCTTCTTTCTTAAGTAGACTTTCTCCTTCCCTCTCCCTATCCCACTTGACTTATACTCTTGGTTAATCACACCATTAATTATAATTAATTACACTATTGATATAAACTTTTTTTGGGGGACATAGATGACATAAATGAAGGTGAGCAGCAGCATGGCATAGAGGGCAAACCTTGAAGTTAGGGATAAGTGGATTCAAATCCCGCCTGTGACACGTTCTAGCTGTGTGATCATGGTCATATAACTTAGCCTCTCACTTCTCTAGGTGACTTTCTAAGATTCCAAGTCACAGAGTTCCTTATTTGTATCAGAGATAAGTCACAGGTACAGCCAGCAAAAAATGATAAAAAATAAGTAAATAAAGGTAAAGTTCAGCCCAGTCCCCACCTGAATTTTTACGGTTGAACTTAAAGTTATGGGGCGTATGAGTTCCAGAGTGCGTGGTAGGGAGGGGCACAGGTGGAAAGATGAGATGCAGAAACACCTCGAGCAGGATGCCTATTGACAAAATTTCGGGGAGAAGATGGAGGAAATCAAGAAAACCGAATAGAAGGAAAGGGCATCTGGATTGCATAAAACCACCAAGACAGGAAAGTAGGGGTCCTGGGCTCTCAGTGGGCTGAGAATTGGGACATGTGGGACGACCACAGCCTGAAATGTTTTCAGAGACAAGATTGACACCATAAAAGACCTGTCAGAAGGGCTGTGATGTGAAGTCGTGACTGACGGGGAGAGGGAACATGAACCTTACCAAGGGGAAGTAGGAAGAAGGATGGGAGCCAAAGAAATTGAAGAAGGGGGTGGTACAATTTTGAAATGTGAAGTTTAAAGGAAAGATTAGAAGATAATGGATGGAAATGGAAATCTGCTAAGACTGGTAACGTAGGAAGATGAGAGTGGAAGGAACTTGTGTTTTGAAAGTTCTGAAGCATTTCGAAATATAATTATAGGCCAGCCTATCCAGAGGGGAAAGTTGGAATAAAAAAAAAAAGTCAGCAAAGATAAATGATAGAATAGCTGGGGAAACATTGCATACTGTTCACTAGAAAGGTGCTGTCTTTATAACTTTAAAGTGTGGCTAAGTTTAGCTCAACTTTTCCCTTGCATCTCTTCAGATAAGGTTACACAGGCTCTTAGAGAAGTACCTTGGGGGTCATCTGGTCTAGCCATGTCATTTTACATATAAGAAAACAGAGGCCAAGAGAGGCAGCTGCTATCTCCCAGGCACTGTGCTAAATGCTGAGGATACAAAGAAAGGCAAAAGACAGTCTCTGCCCTCAGGAAGCTCCCGTTCTAATGGGGTTAAGTGACTTGCCCAAGGTCACAAGCGTGCAAAATAGCAGAAAGGGGATTTGAACTCAGGACCTGTGACACCAAGTTCAGTTCTCATTCCATTCCAAGGTGTTTCCTCAGGCAATTTGCCGGCTCTGCAGCCTTGAGGCAGGGGGAGAACATGGTGTGATATAGCTGGATGGAGAATGGGGTGGGGGAATATCATGGAGCCTGCGTTAGTGGTCTCATAGCCTTGGAGAGTTTCTCAGGCAATTCCACCCTCCCTCCAGAGGTGGGGACTGCTTACAGAATATAAAACTAGATGGTAGCAAATGCCCTCCACCACGCCACCCTCCAATAGTGAAGTCCAGATTGGGGCTGTTTTGATGACTAGAGAGATGGGGGAGTGGATTCCTGGAGATGTGCTGAAGAGTCCTGCCTGGGAAGACAGGGGGTTTCCCACCCTTGTGTGCTTGTTTTCTGTGGTCCCTTGAGGAGTTCAGTGGCTTTGATGGGAATAGATCTCCAGGAGTCAGAGCGGGGTCTGTGCAGGCAGGCAGTGATTGCTTCTCTCTCAGGCTGAGGAAGTTGCCCCTTCAGGGACCTGGGGCTCAGATTTCCACTCCGGGGAATTCTCTTGTCACATATTGCCCACATACTAGGCTGGAGTGACCACACCCTGCCTGAGGCATTTCCCTTTCCCCAGGATAGTAGCTAGGGCAGGGGTCCTGGGGCCCCAGACCAAATACAGGGTGGGGATAGTCTCTTGTCATTGGAGGGCTGCCATTCTCTCACTCTTGCATGGAAGAGCCACAGGAGACTTTCTCTTTCTAGGCCTCAGTTTCTTCACCTGTAAAATGGGACTGTTGACCAGACGGTTGTCTTCTAGTTCTATAATTCATTGACTTAATTTTATTATTGCATGGAGAGAGCAAATTTTGGGTTTGGGACTCTTAAAAATGAGACCCAGAGGCAGGGCAGGTGGGGAATTGAGGGCTGCTTGAGTTTTCTGACATGAGGTTTTCTTCTTGGGGTTATCTGTAGTTTTAGGAATCTGAGGCTCCCAGGCATCTTGGACAAACCTGCATGACTTCAAGAGGTATAAGAATAAGGATGGTAAAGCAATGGAAGGAGAGAGTATGACTTGAGTCAACCAGAGCCAAAGAAACAACTGATATAAAGGGGAAAAGAAAACTGGCCTGGGTGTCAGGAGACCCCATATTTTGGCTCTGTTCTGCCACTAACTCAATGTATAACTTTGGAAAAGTCCCCTCCCTTCTCTGGTTCTTTGTTTCTCAGTTATAAAATAGGAGTGACTAGATAAACTTGAAAGAGCCATTCCAGCCCTGGGTCTCTAGGAGTCCGTGATTCCCCGAGGCCTTGACCCAAGAACCTTTTAGAGTTCCCCAATCTGGAGCAAGGAGAGAAACCTGGGAAATCCCAAGTCACTTCCTCTGGAAACATACACACACATGCACATATGCCATAAACCCCTTTTTTATGCTGTTCAAGCTCTGGATTTAAATTTCCACCCGGGCTACGGTGGTGGGTGATGGGGGCAGGGGAAATCAAACATCTAGGTGTCTTGTATGGGAGCTAATAAAACTGGCCCAGGGGCCTGGAGATGGAGCAGCTGAGGGACTCTTTAAAGGTATCATTCACATAAATGAAGAGGTGGAGGAAGTCTGGATGATAGTAACCCCATATTAAAAAATTCTACCCTGTCAACAAGCAAGAAACTACATGGTGGAAATATGCCTGTATTTGTGAAACTGTGAAACCAGATGTCTTAAAGTAATAACCATTTGACAGGAGAGGGGAAAAGGGGAGGGAGGGGGAAAGGGAATACATTTGCCTAAAGAATATGCATCTATGTATGTGTGTATATACATACATATATATATATATATATGTGTGTGTGTGTGTGTGTGTATGGATATGCAAAGGCTAGCTCCTCACACAGTTGTGGTTTCAATTAAAAAGGTCCAGGCTAATATTGTTCCCATTAATGGGACAGCCAGCTGTGACACCACACTGCTGTATCCTACACATTCCCCACAGGCAACATCTGCAATATAATCCCAGCATGCATATGACAAGACCAGGCAACCAGAGGCGGATCAAATTCTTCCTGGCCATTCTGACTGAAAGAGGGGAGGGGGCTCTGCTAGGGGGAAAACCCCAAAACAAACACTGCCTTCCCCCACCAATACTATTTGAAGAAAGTGAGGCAGTTGGCTATCTACACTTTTCTTTCTTTTTTTTCCCCATTACATTTTCTTTGGCCCCAGACTCCTTTGGTCTTGGAAAAGGCTTTACCTTCTGGGTCCTGAAGGTGAACCCTGTCCCCTTGGTCATCACCTTTTGCCCTTGGAAAAGATTTTTTTTTCGGGTGCTAGGAATCCCTTGGATAGAAGTCCTATTACTCCTGGGACTGTGAATTTTGGGGGAACAGTATAATATTAATAATTGACATTTATACCTTGTATGTATCTTTGCCTGTATCCTCATACTGTATATATTTTTTGAATGTTGATAGTATTTTACTTTTTTTCCAATTACATGTAAAGAAAGTTTTCAGCATTCTCTTTTATAAGACTTTGAGTTCCAAACTTTTTTCTCCTTCCCCCCTCCCCAAGATGGCAAGCAATCTGATATAGGTTATACACGTGCAATCACATTAAACATATTGCTACATTAGTCATGTTATGAAAGAAGAATCAGAACAAAAGGGAAAAACCATCATAAAAAAGGAAAAAGGACCCACATGTACAAAACTATTTGTAGCAACTCTTTTTGTGGTGGCAAAGAATGGGAAATTAAGGGGATGCCAAACAATTAGGGAATGGCTGAACAAGTTGTGGTATATGAATGTAGTGGAATATTATTGTGCTATAAGAAATGATGAGTAGGCAGATTTCAGAAAAACTCGGAAAGCCTCGTATGCACTGATGCTGGGTGAAGTGAGCAGAACCAGGAGAACATTGTACACAGTAACAGCAATGTTATGTGATGATCAACTTTGATAGCCTTGGCTCTTCTCCGCACTACAATGATTCAAGACAATTCCAAAAGACTTATGATGGAAAATACTATCCACATCCAGAGAAAGAACTATGGAGTCTGAATGCAGGTGGATGCATATTATTTTCATTTTTTTTGGTTTGTATATATTTTTATATGTGCTTGTCTCTCCTATTGGAATGTAAGTTCATTGTAGGTAGGGATGGTTTCTTTTTGTTGTTGTACTCCCAATGCCTGGGCGATAGTAGGCACTTAATAAATGCTTGTTGATCCACTGACTTTAAAATTTTTAAAGAGTTTATGAATATTATCTCATTTGTTGATCAGTCAAAGAGCATTTATTAAGTACTTACATGGGGTTAGGCACTCTGGCAAATGCTGCTGTGTTTATGAAGAAAAGCAACAACAATCCCTGCCCTCAAGGAGCTTACATTCTAATGAGGGAGAACATGTAAAGAACTAGGTATAACACTGTATGTCAGCCATATTAATCAATATTGTTTTAGACTATTTAAAATAACTAGACAGTATAAGGTTGGAATATTGCTTTGGTGTAGGAAATGATGAGTTGGTGGACTCATAAAAATATGGAAGACGAACTTATGAAGGAAGAGGTTATCCACCCTCAGAGAAACAGAGGACAAATAAGTATAGAATAGTCTTACATAGATGCATATGAATGTATATGTCTATATGTGAGTATGATTATAGATATCTAAGTATACATATGTATATGTATATTTTGTGTGTATATGTATATATGTATGTTTGTATATGTATGTATGCATATATGTATGTATGTATATATATCTATATCTATATCTCTGTGTGTATGTGTGTGTGTGTACCCATCCACACTTAATTGTAGCCTTGGAGGAGAGAGGGAGGAAGGGTGAAGAAAAGAACAAAGTAAAAAGTGTACAGCAGAGAACAAAAGAAAACTTACAAGGAAGCAAAAAAAAAAAAGATGGACAGCTCTAAACACATTTCTTAGTATTTATTATATAGGCTTTCTTGAAATGGAAATTTGTTGTTGTATATTTTGAGTCCTCTCTTATGTTCTGCTGTACACATGGCAATGCTTTTTTTTCTTATTTGTATTTAAGTTTATAATATGTTTCTCTTTCTTTTCTTATTGTGTATTTAAGTTTAAAATAAAAATATTTTGGGGGCAGTGAGGTGGCGCAGTGGATAGAGCACCGGCCCTGAAGTAAGGAGGACCTGAGTTCAAATCCGGCCTCAGACCAAACACTTGACACTATCTGTGTGACCCCGGGCAAGTCACTTAACCCCAATTGCCTTAAAAAAAGATATTAATAAAAAATAAAAATATTTTGAAAAATGAAAAAAGAATTAGGTATATATGAACTATATACAGAGTAAGCAAAAAGCGATCTGAAAAAGAAAGGGATTAGTAGTTGGGGGGATTGGAAAAGTTTTCTTGCAGGTTAGATTTAAGCTGAGTCTTTTTTTCTTTAAATTAATTTATTTATTTTTAGTTTTCAACATTCACTTCCGTAAGATTTTGAGTTTTAAATTTTCTCCCCCTCCTACCTCTTCCCCCCAATATGATGGTGTACAATCTGATATAGGTTCTACATATACATTCATGTTAAGCATATTTTCCCATTAGTCATGATGTAAAGAACAATTAGAACTAATGGGAGGAACCACAAGAATGAAGCAATAAAACAAAACAACAAAAGGAAAGGAGAGCAAGTAGTATGCTTCCATCTGTAGTCAGACTCCATTTTTCTTTCTCTGAGTGTGGATAGCAATTATCATTGTGAGTCTTTTGGAGTTGTCTTAGATTCTTGCATTGCTGTGAAAAACCAAGTCTATCAAAGTCAGTCATCCCATAATGTGGCTGTTATCTATATCTATATATTTCTGTACAATGCTCTCCTGGTTTTGCTCATTTCACTCTGCATCAGTTCATGTAAGTCTTTCCAAGTTTTTCTGAAGTCTTCCTGCTCATCATTTCTTTTAGTACAATAGTATTCCATTACATTCAAATACCACAACTTGTTCAGCCATTCCCCAATTGATGGGCAGCCCCTCAATTTCCAATTCTTTGCCAACACAAAAAGAGCCACTATAAATATTTTTGTATATGTGGGTCCTTTTCCTGATCTCTTTGGGATATAGACCTAGAAGTAGTATTGCTGGGTCAAAGGATATATGCATAATGGAGTTCAGAAAAACCTGGAAAGACTTGTATGGACTGATGCTGAGTGAAGTGAGCAGAACCAAGAGAACATTTTACACAGTAACAGCAACATTGTGCAATGACTAACTTTGATAGACTTAGCCCTTCTCAGCAATGCAAGGATCTAAGATATCTCCAACAGTCTCAAGATGGAAAATGCTATCCATTTGTAAAGAAAGAACTATGAAGTTTGAATTCAGATCGAAGCATACTATTTGCTCTTTTTTTTCTGGTTTTGTTTTGTTTACTCTTTCTTGTGGTTCCTTCTATTGGCTCTAATTATTCCTTACAACATGGCTAATGTGAAAATACATTTAATAAGAATGTATATGTATAGCCTATATCAGATTGCACACTGTCTTGGGGAGGAGGTGGGAAGAGAGGAGGAGAAAAATTTAAAACAAAAGATTATGGAAGTGATTATTGATAAGTCAAAATAAATTAATAAAAATGGGTATGCACAATTTTATAGCCCTTTGAGCATAGTTCCAAATTGCTCTCCAAAATGGTTGGATCATTTCACAACTTCACTAACAATGCATTAGTGTTCCAATTTTCCCACATCTTCTCCAACATATGTCATTATCCTGTTTTGTCATGTTTGAAAGCTGAGTCTTAAAGAAAGCAGGGCAGTTAAGAGGCAAAGATTGGGGGCAGAGCATTCCAGGTGTGTGAGACAGCCAGTGCAAAGGCCCCAGGGAGTGATGGCATGTTGTGCTAATTGTACTAAGTGCTGAGGATACAAAGAAAGAGAAAAGACAATCCCTGCTCTCAAGTAGCTCACAGTCTAATGGAGAAGGCAACATACAAACAACTATGTACAAACAAGAAATATACAAGATAAATTGGAGATGATCAACAGAGGGAAAGCATTAGCATTAAGGGGGAGTAGGAAAGGTGTCTTGCATAAGATGGGATATTAGCTGAGACTTGAAAGAAGCCAAACAATTGAGTTAGTGGAGATGAAGAGGTAGAGAGTTCTAGGCATGGAAGACAGCTAATGAAGATGCTCCAAGTTGGGAGATGGGAGTGTCTTGTTCAAGAAGCAGCCAGCATTACTGGATTTCAGAAAACATGGCAGGGGGTGGATATGAGGTGTAAGAAGTAATAAGGTATAAGAAGACTAGAAATGTAGAAAGGGTCTAGGTTATGGATGACTTTATGCATTTGATATTGAATTCTAGAAGCAACAGGGAACCTCTGAAATTGATTGAATAGGAAGTAACATGGTCAGACTTGGGTTTTAGGACAATTTGACAGGTGAGTAGAGGATGGACTGGAGTGGAGAGAGACTTGAGGCAGACAGCTGCACCAGTAGGTTATTGCAATAGTCTAAGTGTGAGGTGATGGGGACCTGGGCTAGGGTGGTGATAGTATCAGAGGAGAGAAGGGAAATCATATAAGAGATGCTATAAAGACATTAAGAATCAGCATGGGTAGAGTCAAGATGGTGGAGCAAAGAAGCACTCAGCTGAGCTCTCCCAACATTGCCCCCCAAATAACTTTAAAATAATGCCTCAGATTGAATTCTGGAATGGTAGAGCAAACAAAATGTCAGAGTGAAGCATTCTTCTAGCCTAAGACAACATCAAAAGTCAAAAGTAGATATCTATGACTCAAAAGAAGAAGTTGGCCTGGAACCCATGTGGATGAAACACCAATGGTTGGAAGAGCTGCTGGTGACAGAAGCAGCAGCAGCTTTGGGAGCTCTCAGGCCAGAGATGATAAGAGGACCTGGCAAATCATCAGAAATAGATGAAGGGGCACCTCTGTGCTAGCACTGGATGCAGGACCAGATGATGTTTAGCAACTCCAATGCCTATATTCACTTCTGGGTCAAGGGCGGAGAGGAGCACATTTGGTCAAGAAGGAGTGGAAGTCCTGAGGGGCAGTATCACTTCCAGCCCCAAGGGATCAGAGACTCTGAGGAGCAATATTGATTGCTATCCCAAGAGATCAGGAGTCATTCCCAAGGTTCTGAACCAGAGTTCAGTGACCATACCTCTCCCCAGATCACAGCACCTTGGGAGCATTGAAAACTTCCAAAACCCCAGAACTGTGGAAAAAGTGTGAAAAAGCCAGATGCTTGAGACATATTCCCTCCCTCACCCCCACACTAGGAACAGAGTCCAGATTAAACAAAAAGTTCTAAATCAAGAAATAGGGTGGAAAAATGAACAAACTTCAAAAAAGAACTTGACTGTAAAAAGCTACTATGGTGACAGGGAAGATCAAGACAAACTCAAAAGAAGACAATGAAGTCAAAATAGCTAAAAGTAAAGCCTCAAAGAAAATTGTGATTTAGACACAAGCCCAACAAGAATCCCTGTAAGAGCTAAAAAATGATTTTCAAAATCAAATAAGAGTGGTAGAGAAACATTTAGGTAAAGAAATGAAAGCAAAGGAAGAAATTATGAAAAGACAATTAACAGCTTGGTAAAAGAGGCACCAAAAATACTGAAGAAAATAACACCTTTAAAAAATAAAATTGGCCTAAAGGAAAAAGAGATACAAAATTTCACTAATGAAAATAACTCCTTACAAAGCAGAATTGGTCAAATGGAAAAAAGAAGTATAGAAGCTGACTAAAGAAAATAATTCCTTAAAAATTAGAATTGGGCAAGTGGAAGCTGATGACTTCATAAGACATCAAGAAACAATAAAACAAAGTCAAAAGAATGTAAAAATAGAAAAAAGTGAAATATCTCATTTGAAAAAATAACTGATCTGGAAAATAGATTGAAGAGAGATAATTTAAGAATTATTGGATTACCTGAAAGTCATGATCAAAGAAATGACCTAGATATCAAGAAATTGTCAAGGAAAACTGTCCCAATATCTTCAAAAAAAGAGGATAAAACAGAAGTGGAAAAAATCTATTGATCACCTCCTGAAAGAGACATCAAAATGAAAACTCCCAGGATTATTATATGCACCCAAATTCCAGAGCTCCCTGGTTAAAGAGAAAATATTACAAGCAGCAAGAAAGAAACCATTCAAATACTGTGGAACTACAGTTAGGATCACTCAAGATTTAGCAGCTACCATTTTAAAGGAGCAGAGGGCTTAGAATATGACATTTCAGAAGGCAAAGAGCTGGGATTACAACCAAGAATAACCTACTCAGTAAAACTAAGTATAATCCCTCAAGGGAAAAACGGATATTTAATGAAAGAGAGGTCATTCAAGCATTCCTGATGAAAAGACCAGAACTGAATAGAAAATTTAGCTTTCAAATACAAAACTCAAGAGAAGCATAAAAAGGTAAATATGAAAGAGAAATCATAAGGAACTCAAGGAACTAACACTGTGTACCTTTCTATATGGGAAAATGATAAACGTATCTTCTAAGAAATTATTAGGGAAGTTAGAAGGA
The DNA here is from genome assembly GCF_900497805.2 of Vombatus ursinus. NCBI lineage: Eukaryota > Metazoa > Chordata > Mammalia > Diprotodontia > Vombatidae > Vombatus > Vombatus ursinus. The sequence continues at coordinate 37,384,629 of NW_020954548.1, read as the reverse complement.
GTATACACAGAAATAAGATGTCAGTGAGTTATTTATGTTGGGATGATATAAAAATATGGATAGGTGAGAAAGAAGGGTGCCCCGGGAGAAAGGGGGAAGGGAGAGGAAGAATGGGGAAAATTATCTCATATAAAAGAAACAGACAAAGAAGAGCTTTTACAGTGGAGGGAGAAATGATGGTAGTGAGGTGGGCAACTTGAACCTCACACATCTAAATTGGTTCAAAAAGGGAAAGTACATATACATACTCAATTGGTAATAGAAATCTATCTTACAGGGAAGCAGGAGGGAAAGGGGATAAGAGAAAGAGGGGTGATAAAAAGGAGGAAAAATAAAAGAGCAAAGTGGTCAGAAGCAAAACAGACTTTAGAGGAAAGAGAGAGAGAGGAAGATAGGATAGAAAATAAGATGGAGGGAAATGTACAGTTAGTAATCATAACTATGAATATGAATGGGATGAACTTATAAAACAGAAGCAAATAGCAGAATGGATTAGAAACCAAAATCCAACAATGTGTTGTTTATAAGAAATATACTTTTAACAGAGACACACACACAGAGTTAAAATAAAGAGCTGGAGCAGAATCCATTATGCTTCAGCTGAAATAAAAAAGGTAGGGGTAGCAATCATGGTCTCAGATAAAGCAAAAGCGAAAATAGACCTAATTGAAAGGGATAAATAGGGAAACTACATCTTGCTAAAAGGAACCACAGAGAAAGAAGCAATATCAATACTAAACATATATGCACCAAATGGCATAGCATCCAAATTATTAAAGGAAAATTTAAATGAATTATAGGAAGAAATAGTAAAACTGTGTTAGTGGGGGAAGGGATTTCAACTTTCCCTTCTCAGAACTAGATAAATCTAACCATTAAATAAATAAGAAAGAAGTCAAGGAGATAAATAGAATCTTTAAAAAGTTGATATGAGAGACCTCTGGAGAAAACTGGGTCAGACTAAAAAGGAGTATATCTTTTCTCATCTGTACACGGTATTTTCACAAAAACTGGGCATATATTAGGGCACAAAACCCTCACAACCAAATGCAGAAGAGGAGAAATACTAAATGCATCCTTTTCAGACCATAATGCAATAAATAATGCAATAAAAATTATATTTAACAAAGGGCTGTGGAAGCATAGATGAAAAGCAAATTGGAAACTAAGCAATCTAATTGTTCCTAAAGAACAAATGGATCAAAGAACAAATCATAGAAACAGTAAATAACTTCATTAAAGAAAATGACAACAATGAAACAACATCCCAAAATTTGTGGGACACAACCAAAGTAGTACTTAAGAGAAAAATTTTATTTCTAAATTCTTACATCAATAAAATAGAGAAAGAGTAAATCAATTCATTAGGCATGCAATTAAAAAATGAGAAAAAGAACAAATTAAAAATCCCCAATTAAACAACAAATTGGAATCCTGAAAATCAAAGGAGAGATTAATAAAATTTTAAGTTAAGAAAACCATTGAACTAATGAATAACAGGAGCTGGCTTTATGAAAAAAAAAACCAATAAAATAGATAAATCATTGGTTAATTTGATTAAAAAAAAGAAAGAAGAAAATCAAATTACTAGTATCAAAAATGAAAAGGGTCAATGTGCTGCCAATGAAGATGAAATTAAAGCAATTATTAGGAGTTATTTTTCCCAATTATATGCCAATAAAACTGGCAATCTAAATTAAATGGATGAATTTTTACAAAGATATAAACAGCCCGGATTAACAGAAGAGGGGATAGAATACTTAAATAACCCTATCTTAGAAAAAGCAATTGAACAAGCCAACAATGAGATCCCTAAGAAAAAAAATCTCTAGTATCAGATGTATTTACAAATGAATTTTACCAAACATTTAAGGAACAATTAATCCTGATAGTATATAAACTATTTGAAAAAATCAGTAAAGGAGTAGTACCAAATTTCTTTTGTGCCATAACTATGGCTTTGATACCTAAACAAGGGAGAGTCAGAACAGAGAAAGAAAGCTTTGACCAATTTCCTTAATGAATATTGATGCAAAAATTTTAAATAAAACATTAGCAAGGATATTATAGCAATATATTACAAAGATCATACACTGTGTCCAGGTGGGATTTATATCAAGAATGCAGGACTGGTTCAATGTTAGGAAAACTATCAGCATAATTATAGAAACTATCGGCATTTCTCTCTCTCTCTTTCTCTATCTATCTATCTATCTATCAGCAATTATAGAAAACTATCAGCATAATTAACTATAACAACAACAAAAACAACAAAAATCATATGATTATATCAATGGATGCAGGAAAAACCTTTGACAAAATACAACACCTATTCCTATTAGAAACACTAGAAAGCATGGTAATCAATGGAAATTTTCTTAAATCAATAAGTATTATCTGTCTAAAACCAAGAACAAGCATTATCTGGAATGGGGATAAATTAGAAACCTTCCCAATAAAATCAGGAGTGAGGTAAGGATGTCCATTATCACCACTGTTATTCAATATTGTACTAGAAATGCTAGCTATAGCAATGACAAGAAAAAGAAATTGAAGGAATAAAAAGAGATAATGAGGAAACAAAACTGTCACTCTTTGCAGATGATATGATGGCATGCTTTGAGAATCCTAGAGAATCAACTAAAAAGCAGTTGAAACAATGAACAACTTCAGCAAAGTTGCAGGATAGAAAACAAATCCACATAAATCATCAACATTTTTATATACTAACTACAAAACCTAGCAGAAAGAGAGAGAAATTCCACTTGAAATAACTGTAGACAATACAAAATACTTGGGAGTCTACCTGCCGTGAAAAATCCAGGGATCATATGAACACAATTACAAAACATTTTTCACACAAATAAAGACAGATCTAAACAACTGGAGAAATATTAATTGTTCATGGGTAGACCAAGTCAATATAATAAAAATGGCAATTCTACCTAATTTACTTATTCAGTGTCATACCAATCAAATTATCAAAGAATTATTTTATAGAATTATAAAAATTAGTAAGGAAACTCATGAAGAACAAAAGGTCAAGAATATCAAGACAATCAATGAAAAAAATGTCAAGGAAGTCAGGCTAGGAGTTCCAGATTTCAAACTATATTACAAAGCTGTAATTATCAAAACAATCTGGTACTGGCTAAGAAATAGAGTGGTGGATCAATGGAATAGATTAGGTACACAATATATAGTAGTAAATTTATGATAAACCCAAAGATCCAAGCTTATGGGGTATGGACTCAAAATTTAAAAAAAAGATTGCTAAATTTTTTTTAACATGTAATTGGGAAATATTTAATGAAATAAATAACAATACTTTGAAAAAAATTTATGAATCAATAGGACGTGGGCAACTGACAAGACATGGGGATTGAGAAAGAATGAGTAGCTGAGGATATGACACTTAGAACATAAGCCCAGGTGACTGGGAGGATAGTCGTATCCTCCACAGTCATAAGGAAGTTAGGAAGAAGGGAGGTTTTTGGTGGAAAAATGATGAGTTCAGTTTTGGACATGTTGAACTATGTTGAGCTTAAATTGTCTGAGACATCCAGTTAGAGATGTACATAGCCGGTAGCTTGCTTTACTAGACCAGCTCAGATAAACAAAAAAACATCTTAGCTCCCTGTCATCATTGAACACCAACCATCAAGGTCTCTCATGGCCAAAACCCTATAAAGGACCGAAGCTTCAGATAGCAAGCCCTACTGGGAGATGAGTATATCTCTACTCTGTATATACTTATGTATGTAAATGATTCATCACTCTTACCACTCCAGTCTATGCTCCACTTTGGATTGTATGGTGGATAGAGGGAATAAAGTATAAGAAGACTAGAAAAGCAGGAAGGAACCAGGATAATGCAAAGACAGATGACTTTATATGAGAGAATTGAGACCATCCATTGTGAGCTCCCTATTTTCCCTTACTCTACACCTCAATATCCCTCTGTACTATCCCCCAGATTGTACAGGACCTGGACCTCCTGGCTAAGGGAGTTTGGACTTTATTTGTAGGAAGGGTTTTAAGTAGGAAGAGAGGGTAATATGATCATAGAAAATATGCATACACATATAGATTTCCAGGTAGGAAGGAGTTAATGTGTCAAGCTCATATGGTTGAGAAAGAATTGGAAAGTACCCTAGGCCTTGGACTAGGAAGCAACTCCTTCAAATGGCCCTGAGAAGGCTGGGTTGCTTTGGGAAACTTACTAACCTGATGTTAAACTGGGTGTAAAGTGAATCTTACTGACTTCTCTGTTACAGTTAATGTTTATGTCACCAGGAAAGAGTGGATTACACAGCACTTGTCATCCCATCTCACCTGCATTACTACATGTGATATCATATCCAAATAGCCATCTTCTAATTGAAATAAAATGGGAACAGGAACAAAGGATCAGACTGGAAAAATACTATGAAAAGGCTCTACTGATGTACTGCCAAAATTGCAATCTACTTTAGATAAAGAAGTAAACAAATTCTCAGTCTTGCCCAAAGGCTGGTGGGAGGTTTGCTGCGGATGGCATGGTTAACTGTCATGTTCTGGTTCTTTACTGTCTCGCAAATGCATCTGCTTACCTTCAACTTTCTGACTTTAAGCATACTTTTCCTTTTGCCCATAATGCGTGACTTCCTCTGTCCTATCTAAGTCCATCCCACCCATCCTTCAAGAACTCACTCAAAGGTCCCTGGTCAAGTCGCTTAATGTTGCTAAGATTTATCTTTCCCCATTTGGAAGGTAATAATAATAATAATAACAATAACAACAACAACAACAATAATAATAATATTTACACATATATCATATAATGGAAAAGATTTGGATTCAGGAGACCTGAGTGATTGGTGTGACCTTGAACAAGTCATTTAACTTCTTAGGCCTCGTTTTCCTTATCTGTAAAAGGCCTAGATGAAGCTTAAGAGATTAGGGAGGCAGCTTGGAAAACATGATGGATTTTTAGAGTAAGAGTTCCTGGATTCAAATCTTGGCTTCATTTTTGACTACCTATGTGAACATGATCCAGATACTTAACCCTCTGGGCCTCAGTTTCCTCATTTATAAAATGAGAAGTGTGAATCAAATGATCTCTTAGGCTCCTTCCCACCGAAATCTATGATCATATGATCCTTCTGATCTTAAAGTCTTGTGATCCTATGTTACAAGAGGGTTGTGAGGCAAGTTTTCGGTATACTTTAGTAGAGATGGAAACTGTTCTCATTCATCCTCCTCTAGAAAGCATTCCCTGTCTGGGATGATGGGAGTATACACAAGATTTAGAGCTGGAATCAATGTTAGAGACCATCTGGTCTTTTCTAAAGACTGAAATTTTCCAGAACTAGGTCTCTTTAGCAGCGCATAGTAATAATCAGAGCTAACATTTATATTCTGCTTTAAGGTTTATAAAATACTCTTCAAACATGAGCTCACTTAATCCTCATAACAACCCTATGAAGTAGGAAGTATAAATATTATTATCTCCATTTTACAGATCAGAAGACTGAAGCCCAAATAGAAAGATGACTTACCTATCAGGGGTGAGGAGCTTGTGTCCTTGAGGCCACATGTGGGCCTCTAGGTCCTCAAGTGTGTCCCTTTGACTCAATCCAAACTTCACAGAACCAAGATTCAGATTCAGTCAAAGGGCTGTACTTGAGGACCTGGGAGGCCACATGTGGCCTCAAGGCCGCGGGTTCCCCATTCCTACCCAAGGTCATACAGTTAGTAAATGGTGGAGTTGGGACTCAAACATGGATCCCCTCAATCCAAATCCAGTGTTTCTCTCCTTCCATTGAATTGTATGTGGGTGCTTCTATTCCTACATTATGCAGGTCAAGAATGATCTCTATCTCTGCTGTTAGTCTCCTTGCCTCCCTCACTCTGCCAGGCCTTGTAGGGTACAGGGGCAGAGACTATACTCACGTGCGTGTTATCACTTGAGGAGGAGCCCTGAAGGTCTTATTACTTTTCTTTGTGCTTCCATTTCCTCTCCTGGAATTTGAAACCAATAATACCTGTTGGCTTCTGGGAAGAAAAAAGAAAGAAAATCTTTCATGTATTTGGCCTGTTTCGGGTCCTCCCCTCCTTATCTCTGCCAGTATCTGGGGGCAGTGGCTTTGATGACTCAGGTCTTCACTGCATGGGGCAAGAGACTGTGAAGGAATAGGGGTGTCTTTGTGAATTTTGAAGGGGAAGTGATTTCAATGGTAGAGTAGGCCTACACCTGTTTTCTGATGCTTTCCTAGGCTTCAGTAACCTTGTTACTGATGTAGTAACTGACATTAAATGGTTATGAGTAAAGAGCCAGGTGTTGGTGGCCATTCTCAGTTGGCTATACCCTGTAATACCCTGTAATTCTTGTGATACAGAGGCATCATTTCCTAGCCTTTTGTCTTTCTCTGTACCTAAGACTGCAGGCAGCTAACAGAACAGATAGACGAAAGTCTTTTTAGGAACATACACAATAGATGGGAGCACAAGCGTAGCCCCATAGGTAAAGTCACTGAGATAATGATATTCTCCCAAGCTTTCCAACTATGACTTGGAGAAATCTTAACTGACTTTCTTATTTTTTCTCTTTGTTGCCAAGGCAACTTGTCCCATCATTTCCTGGCAAATAGAGGGAGAAAAAATGGAAGCAGTGTCAATTTATACTCTTGGGTTCAAAGATCACTGCAGACGGTGACTGTAGCCATGAAATTAAAAGCTGCCTGCTCCTTGCAAGGAAAGCTATGGCAAATCTGAACAACATACTAAAAAGAAGAGACATCACCTTGCTGACAATGGTCTGTCTAGTTAAAGCTGTGGTTTTTCTAGTAGTAATGTATGGCTGTGAGAGTTGGAATATAAGGAAAGCTGAGCACCACAGAATCAACACTTTCAAATTGTGGTGCTGGAGGAGACTTTTGAGAGTCTCTTGGACAGCAAGGAGATCAAATCAATCAATACTTAAAGAAATGAATTTGGGCTATTCACTGGAAGGTCAAATATTGAAGCTCAAGTTGAACTACTTTGGCCACAATAAGAAAATGAGACTCACTGGAAAAGACCTAGATGTTAGGAAAGATTAAAGACAAAAGGAAAAGAGGACAGCAGAGGATGAGATGGATGGATAGCGTCATGGAAACAGTGAACATGAACTTGGACAGACTTTGAGAGATAGAGATAGCAGTAGATTGAAGGGCCTGGCATGCTATGGCCCATGGAGTCACAAAGAGTTGGACAGGACTGCATAACAACAATGTATAAAGCATTGTGCTAGGTAGCTGGAATTTAAAGACAAAAGACAAATCATTCCTTTCCCCAGAGAACTTATATTCTGTAGAAGACATATTGCAAATACATGAATAGTGCTTAGCACAGTGCCTGGCATGTAGTTGGTGCTTACTAAATATTGGTTGATTGAAATATAAACCATATCCAATCTGGTGCCAAGGTCTGTTGATTTCACCTTGCAACTTTTCTTAAATACTTCCCTTTCTCTTTCTGATATTGCCATTACTCTAGTGAAGGCCCTCATCACCTCACACCCAGCCTACTGCAATAACTGAGTCACCCTGCCTTAAGTCTCTCCTCACTTCAGTTCATCCTCCATTCAACCATTAAAATGATTTTCCTAAAGCACAGGTCCCATCATCATCATCATCATCACCATCATCATCATCATCATCATCATCATCATCATCATCATCATCATCACTCTCTCTCTCTCTGTCTCTCTCTCTCTCTGTCTCTCTCTGTCTCTCTCTCTCTGTCTCTTTCTCTGTCTCTTTCTCTCTCTCTCTCTCTCTCTCTCTCTCTCACACACACACACACACACACACACACACACACACACACACACACCCCACCTCTACCCCCCCATTCAATAAACTCTAGTGACTCCCTGTTGCCTCCAGGATCAAATACAAAATGCTTTATTTGACATTCAGAGCCTTTCATAACCTAGTCCAGGGCTTCTTAAATTTATTTCCACTTGTGACCCCTTCAGCACTTCTGAAATTGTGGTTCACAACTCCATACAGGGTTGCAACCTATAGTTTAAGAAACACTGATTTCCAATCTTTTTACACCTTAATTTCTAAACTTGATTATCTCTTTATTGCTTTTGATGTTTTTATTAGGTGATATTGCTCATAATTTACCATCCTTCTTTGCATAAATTTTCAGACACATTTATATTCCAAACCATGACATTTATTTTTATATTTATATGTCATTTATATTTTATATTTTTCATATGACTATAGATGGCTTTAATTTCTTCATCTGAGAACTGTCTGTTCATATCCTTTGACCATTCATCAATTGGGGAATGGCTTGTATTCTTATAAATTTGACTTAATTCTCTATATATTTTATAAACAAGGCCCTGATCAGAGAGACTGGTTGTAAAAATTCTTTCCCAATTTTCTACGTTCCTTTTAATCTTAATTGCATTGGTTTTGTTTGTATAAAAACTTTTCAATTTAATGTAATCAAAGTTATCCAATTTGCTTTTCGTAATGTTCTCTATCTCCTGTTTGGTCATGAATTCTTCTGTTCTCCATAGATCTGACAGGTAAACTATTCCTTGCTCTCCCAGTTTGCTTATAGTATCAGCCTTTATATCTAAATCATGAACCCATTTTGACTTTATTTTGGTATATGGTGTGAGATTTTGTTCAATGCCTAGTTTCTGCCATACTCTTTTCCAGTTTTCCCAGCAGTTTTTGTCATAGAGTGGGTTCTTATCCCAGAAGCTGGGGTCTTTGGGTTTATCAAATAATACATTTCTATAGTCATTGACTACTATGTCTTGAATACTTAACCTATTCCACTAATCCATCACTCTATTTCTTAGCCAGTACCAAGCAGTTTTGATGATTGCTGCTTTATAATACAATTTAAGATCTGGAATGGCTAGGCCACCTTCTCCTGCATTTATTTTCATTAGTTCCCTTGATATTCTGGACCTTTTATTCTTCCAAATGAATGTTGTTATTATTTTTTCTAACTCTACAAAATAATTTTTTGGTAGTTTGATTAGTATGGCACTGAATAAGTAAATTAGCTTAGGTAGAATTGTCATTTTAACTATATTAGCTTGGCCTACCCATGAGCAACTGATGTTTTTCCAATTATTTAGATCTGACTTTATTTGTGTGAAAAATGTTTTGTCATTATGTTCATATAGTTTTTGGGTTTGTTTGGGGAGGTAGACTCCTAAGTAAGTTTAAATGGAATTTCTCTTTCTATTTCTTGCTGTTGGGCTTTGTTGGTAATATATAGAAATGCCAATAATTTATGTGGGTTTATTTTATAGCCTGCAACTTTGCTAAAGTTGTTTATTATTTCAAGTAGTTTTTTTACTTGATTCTCTAAGATTCTCTAAGTATATCATGTCATCTGCAAAAAGTGATAGCTTTGTTTCTTCTTTGCCTATTCTAATACCTTCAATTTATTTTTGTTCTCTTATTGCTAAAGCTAACATTTCCAGTATGATATTGAACAACAGTGGTGATGATTGACATCCTTGTTTCACCCCTGATCTTATTGGAAATGCTTCTAGCTTGTCTCCATTACATATAATGCTTGCTGAAGGTTTTAGGTAGATGCTATTTATGTTTTGAATTTTTCATATTCCTGGACTGTGTTTTTGAAGAAAGTATTTATGACATATAGGTGTGAACTTACCTCCCTCATTTCTTATTTCTAAATCACATTTTTCAATGTATTTTTTTGCCATCTTCTCCTATGACCACTCTTGCCTTCCTGTTAAAAAATTATTAAAGTATATGCTGATTTAACTTGGAGAATTTTTATCATGTTCTTTGTAGGTTTTCTCTATACTCCCATTCTCTGCCACAGATGTTGGGGGCATAAGGGATAATTATCTTCATGGTGGTCCTTTTTTATTCTTATCATGAATATAGCAATACAAGATGATCAAATGTCCCACAAAATGATGTTTCTTGTTGCCTAAATCTTATCCTGCCAATTCCTTTACCTGCCTCTGGGAGGAGAACCTGGGAGCCATACTTCCATTTAGTTGTAACTTTGTCTCATAGTTTCATGCTTAGTGGGAGGGTCAAGGTATCTTGTGAGGTTTCAGTGATCAAAAAGGCCACAGTTTCCCACTGGACTGAGATGGCTCTGGAGGAGAGAGTGAGGCTGGTGACTTTGCACAGCCCTGCCTCACTTAAATTCCTTCTAAGTCATGGCATTACCTTCCTGATGCCATGGTCCTCTTTGAGAACAAAGGACAAATAATAACCTGTGAGTAGTAGTAGCTGCCTCACTGGGACCAAATTGGCCAGTTCCAGTTAGTCAACACAATTCTTTCCTTCCTTCCTTCCTTCCTTCCTTCCTTCCTTCCTTCCTTCCTTCCTTCCTTCCTTCCTTCCTTCCTTCCTTCCTTCCTTCCTTCCTTCCTTTCTTCTTCCCTTCCGTCTTTCCCTCCTTCTCTCTCTCCCTCCTCTCCTTCCCTCCTGTCCCTTTGTCCACATAGGATATCATACCCTTACCTGCGGGTAAGGAACCTGCTTTGCCCAAAGGAACACAAATTTTGATAACTGAAACCTCACAAGATATCTTGGGGTTTATGGGTTAGATTTCTTTCTTAAGGACCATGCCTTAAACCCAAATCACTCTGGCTGTCATTGATTTGCCAACAGTGGGTCCCAGCCCAAGCTTAACTTGGTTATTGTTTGGGCCCTGTTGTCTCAGAGTGAGTGTAAGTAGCAATTGTTTCTATTTTGGCCAGAAACCCTGAGAGTCTTTCCTTCTCAGAAAGTGAGGTAGAGAGGGGATGAAGAGACTAGAATCCTGACTTAGGCTCAGGGCTCTTTGCACTCCATCATAGGGCTGGCTAGACCAAATCTGTTACAGTGGATTTTACCCTCTAACTTCAGGGCTGGGCTCTGGGGTTTCCTGTGTCTGAGACTATGTTTTCTCCATAATCTAAATCAGCTCATAGGTCTCCTGCTTGGTCTCGAAGTCCTACCAGATGCTTGCCCTTCCCCTCCCCCCAGCCCCATTGCCGGGGCTCATGGGCCCCTCCCTCACCAGATCCTGGATGTCTATTAAACTACACAGTGCTCAGTGCAGGAGCTGTCTGGCTTACAGCCAACCCCCAGACCATAGTCAGTCACTTCATTTATTGGGACTGCAACCAGAGAAGAAGGTGAACATGATTGTGGGGGAGAGTCTGCTGGGGCGGGAGCACATTTGGGAGTCATTCTAAAATTTTAGACCCTTTCTCCGAACTCTCATTTCTACCTCATTAACTTTATAGTTTGACAACTTTGCGGGCTAGGAACTCCTGTCCCAATTGCTGTTTCCCAGACAAAGCACCCAGGAGTCTCTCTCTCTGCCTGGGGCTTTAGAAGAACATGCCTGCTTGCCTCACCAAGACCTGTTCTTGAGTTCACCCCAGACTGAATAGGATGCCAGGAGAGGGGACAGGGGTTCAGGGGCTGGGGTGGGGCTTGTGTGTGTGAGAAGGGTGGGGGGGTAAGCCCAGAGAGGTTCTGGGAAGGAGACCAAGACCAGGAGGAAAGAGGGCTGGTGACGAAGGAGGCAAGAAAGGTCAGGAGACCAGTTTGGGGCCAACGAAGGGAACAGCAACAGGCCGGAAGCAGATGTGGGGTCAGGGACATAAAAGGGGCCAGAGGTGAGATGGAGAGCAGGTGTGGGGCCAAGGGTGAGGCTTTGAGTGAGGCTGGGTGAGGACCTGTGAGGGAGACATGAGTTCTGGGTTTTGTTGCAGCTAGAGCAGCCACGTGGGATTCTATTCAGTGGGGTTGGTATGGAATGTGTGACAGATTCCTACCACCCCCAGTGAGCTCACTGGTGCTGGATGGGAAGGTTTGACTCTCACTCAGTCCATAAATTATACTTTTGCACGTACAGAGCATCTTTTTCTGGAGGGGCTTTGAGTGCTTTAGAAACCCTAACACAAATGACCTTCCCACTCTCCCTGAAAATAGAAGAGGAGCAGTAGAGTTGGGACATTGCAGGTATAGGAAGATGGTGAAGATGGTAAAGATGTTGAGTGGTGGGGAGGGGAAGGGAGAATATTTTGCTCCATTATGAATTCATCACAAACATCTACTGAGCACCTGCTGTATGCAGCCTCCTATGTTCCAGGCTGTGGGGAAGTGGGGGAGCCCAAGGTGACAGTGTTAGTCCCTGTCTTCAGAGGATTCATAGTCTAATAGGAGAGATAAGACATGAACTCCAATCATTTTAACACAAGACAGAATGGGACATAAAATCTGGATTCTAGTCATTGTGTTAGAAATGGAAGGGACTCATTTTATAGAGGGAAAATTGAGATCTAGAAGGATTAAATGCCTTGTCCAAGGTCACTCAAGGAGATAATGGAAGAGCTGGGACTTACCCAAATCTTCTAAGTCCCCATCCAAAATCCCCCTCCCCCCAACTATACTATAACTATTTTGGCAAGTCATTTCTCTGGGCCTCAGTTTCCTCCTCTGAGAAAGCAGGGGGTTGATATAGGTAACTAAGGCCTCTTTTCACCTCTAATAAGCCAGGAATCTCTGATTCTAATTAGAGGATGATAGGAGACAGAATATGCAAGTCTGAGAGGATGCTGAGTAAAGAAGCCATTCAATTTAATTTTCAATTTGCTAAATATTTATTTATTTATTTCTCTCTCTCTCTCTTCTTTTTTGTGTGAAGCGATTGGGGTTAAGTGACTTGCCCAGGGTCACACAGCTAGTAAGTGTCAAGTGTCTGAGGTCGGATTTTAACTCAGGTCCTCCTGACTCCAGGGCCGGTGCTCCATCCACTGTGCCACTTAGCTGCTCCTTGATAAATATTTATTAAGTGTCTACTATGTGCCAGGCACTATGCTAAGCACTGGGGATACAAATGACAAAAAGAAAGACAATTCCTGCCCTCAAGGAGCTTACTGCCTCCTAGGGTAAGACAACACACAAAAGGAAATTGGAAATGGTCAGGGAGGGGCTATCAGGGAGAAGCAGGCGTGGGGCATCTTGTTCTGTGGAGTTGAAACCAAGCCAAACCAATGATGGAAAGTGGAGGGAGTTGCCCTCTAAAAAGGAAAGCTTTAGGAGGGGAAAGGTTATTGGGGGGGGAGGGTTTGGTTCTGGAAGTAAGTGAGTTTTGAGCTAGATTTTAAAATTGGGGGAGAAGGTAGAGGGTGGAGGACCTGGAATCAGAGGACTCAGAGACTGAGAGATGACAGGGACCCCACAAATCATCTAATCCAATCCACTCCTTTTACAGATGGGGAAACTGAGACCCAAGAAGGTTAAGTGACTTGCCCCAGATCACACAACAAAGTTGGAGAGCTCAAATTTGAACTCAAGTACCCTTACTACCTCTCTGTCATTGATCCCTTGTGTGACCTTGGGCAAATCTCTCAACCTTCCTGGACCTCAGTTCTTCATCTTTAAAATGAAGGGATTGGACTACATGTCCTCTAAAGACTCTTCCTAAAGTCTGGATCCTTGTGAATAACTCTTGTAGATAGCTGAGTAGCGGAGGAAGCTGAAATCAAGACTGAAAATGTGTTTAAAATTTTTTTTTTTTACTTTTCTGTGGAATTTAGTTAGATTCTTTCCTTCCTTATTCTTTTTCACAGATAAATTTTAAGTTCCTAGGGATCATAGGATGTTAGAGTTGGAAGGGACCTTAGAGACCACCAGTCCAGCCCCCTCATTTCACACATGAGGAAAGTTGGTTTTGAGCAAAAATAATGATGAGGTTTCAATAACTGCATTTCCTTGGCAGGGTGTCCTGTCTTGAGATTTTTCTTATTCCTCCTCCTTTGGACTGTCTATAGTGTGTGCACCCAGGTTGAGACTGGGGTTTTGCATTTATAGTATTCGGAAGAAAATCCAAAAAACTGGAGGGGTAAGAGAGGAAAGGAGCCAATTTGCTCTTATCCACTTGGACTCCAACCATGATCTTACCTCGGGAGGGTGGGGAGAGGAGGAGGATGAGGAGGAAGGAATGGGAGCTTCCCTTTGAAAAGATGGCCTGTGTTCTTTGCAAACCAGGGCAACAGATGCCGAGGTGGGGAATGGAGGCTGGGGGGGTCCAAGGTCAGTCCCTCGTGGGCGGCTGGCAGCTGCTGAGAAGCCACTGCTGGATTTCGAAAACATTCTTGAACTCTGTAGCTGGGGGTAGAGGGAGGCTGAGGCAGCAACATGTGATACAAGCTATGAGGACCTTGCTGCTTCAGAGCCAGCTCAGGAGAGGGGGGCTCCTGTGGGTCAGAGGTCATGCACGTCAAGTCCCCCAGAACCAGTTTCTGCCACTTTGGGGGAAATGTGATCTTTGCTTCTGCCAGCTTTGCCATGGCTTGCTGTCTAAAACCTCTCTCCTCTGATAAAAAGAGACCACTGGTTTAGTAAACTGTACGAAGAATGCTGAAATGCACAGTCACATGTGCACATAGGTATTTGTATACATTCATACATTTGTAAGGTCCAGAAAGCCCAAGTAATTTCTCCATCAATGATTGCATAGCTGGCAAGTGTCTGAGCCAATATTTGAACACAGGTCTCCTGGAGATAGTTGAGTGTGATAGGAAGAGCAGTGATTTGAAGCCTCCTGGGTCATCTCTGTGGGTCTGTTTCCTCATCTGTAAGAAAAGAGTTAGACTACTCAGATGACCTCTAAGGGCCCCTCATGCTCTCAGTCTTAAGACCACAGAGATCTATTCTGGTGTTCCTCTGACTCCAAGCCTAGACAACACACTGGCTCTCCGATAATCACTTATATCCATCCAAATAAGCGCCGTCCAGTCTACAAAACAAGCAAGGAGTTTTGTGAGAAGTGAAAAGGCTTTAGTGTGAAATCTTGAGTCACATGGGGTTTTGAAAGGAGTACCAGTTCAAGTCAAGATTGTGTGGTACAAAGTTGTTAATTAGCACATGAGGGGAAATTGTATGAATATGTGTAAGTGTGTCTTTGTGTGTTTTAGTGACCCCTTTGCCCCACTAAATCCCACAGAAATCAGCTTAAACCCCCTTCAAAGTAGGGGACCACTGAGTTCATAGTTTTAGGCAGATAATTTTTTCTGTAAAGAGACAGAACTCATCAGAGATATTATTACCCTTCACCAAAAATGGCGATCAGCCTCAGGACCTCATTTCAAACCCCGTTCGTAGACACAGCTCCTCATACTAGCTTTTTGTGATCTCAGCAGTGAGGTCTTTAGGATGTAGTGTGGGAACCACAATTGAGGCACAGAGGAAAGTGTGAAGGCCTTGAAATTGGGAGACCCCTGGGTTGGAATCCTGCCTCCAAAAGATCCAAGCTGTGTGACTCTGGGAAGTCAGGTCACCTCCCCGACCCTCGGTTTCCTTGCTTGTAAAATGTGGACAAATATATTTGCATTACCTACCTTACAGAGCTGTTATGAGGAAAGCATTTTGTAAACCATAAAGCTCTATAAAAATGTAAGTAGTTATTTTACATTTTGACTTATCTATGACTGCATCACTGTAGGGAACTTCTGGTGAGGAGTTCCTCTACTGACACAGGTAGGCAACTTACATTCTAAAAGAGTTGCCCATCACAGACCCAGTATGTGTCAGAGGGAGTACTTGAACCCGGGTCTTCCTAAGTCCCAAGCCACCTTTTTATCCTCCCACTGCCTTTGGTTATTGTTAATAATGCCATAGGAATAATAACACATAAGTACATGTTCATGTCCACATTTAAGGCAAATTAAAGCTTGAATTTTTGCTCAAGTCCTCAGATGCTTCATGGGGGTGTGGTTGATGACCCTGGGTTCTCAAAGGCTATCCCACCTGAGTGTGAGTTTTGGTGGATCCTACCAATCCGGAAGGGCTTTAAGTATAGGTCCCATGATAGATTAGTTATGTGTCTGTTGTCTGGGAATCAGTCTGGCTAAATGTAGACAGTCTTCTCATCAGAAGGTTGGACACCATATGATTCAGTGTATTTTTGATTACAGCAATTCAGGCAATTGTCCGCTAAGGCAGTGGAGAGATCCTGTCAGTTGAGGAAGAACCCACACAAATATAATCACAGATATTGTGAAGTGTTCATGTGTAGATAGAGCTTACTGGTTTTCTAGTGAATTTTCCTTATCTGTAAAAGATTAGGAGGGGCAGCTAGGTGGCGCAGTGGATAGAGCACCGGCCCTGAAGTTAGGAGAACCTGAGTTCAAATCCAACCTCAGACCAAACACTTGACACTTACTAGCTGTGTGACCCTGGGTAAGTCACTTAACCCCAATTGCCTTAAAAAAAAAGACTAGGGGATTGACTTTTATGGTCTCTAAGATCTCTTTCAGCTATAAATCCATAGTTCTATGATCTTAGGATGCTACAAGTTCTAGTAGGGGCAGGCAAGTTCAGAATGCAGGCAGCTTGGTGAGTTCAGAATAACTAACATTCACAAGAGGTAGGGTGGCATATTATCCAGAGAGCCAGCCTTGGACTTGGCAAGAGTTGGATTCTCTGCCATATTTGGGCTATGTGATCCTGGGTAAGTAATTAAAGCTGTCAACGGCCCAGGCAACACTCTTAATCTTTAAGGTAAAGATAAAATTGTCCATTTACATTAGTGGAAGGAGCTTCCATTTTGGGAGTTCTAAACTGAATGAATGAATGAATGAGTAAAGTGAATGAATGAATAAATAAATAAAATAACTGATAAATTTGAGAGTTTAAAGTCGTGTCATCTCTATCTCTAGGGTATTTGTCTTTTTTCTTCTACGACCCCTTTTTCCTGGGTCACAGGGGTTGCAGGAGAGTTCCTCAGCCCCTACCCCTATTCTCCATTAGTCTGTCCCTAGAAATGATGTGGTAGACTGGGAAGGAACCCACTTCAGCAAAACACAGACTATTGGGAAAGTGTCCAAACTTGCTGGAAGTTGAGTCTAAATTGTTTAGTGCTTCCAACTTCTTGACGATTTTCTGGGCACCTGGTTTATTACAGGCGGGGGGGGGGTTGTGGAGTTGTCTGGTCCCCACTCCTCTCTTTACTCTGCCCTAACCCTCCGATTCAACCCCTTCCTCATTGAAGAAACATCTCTAGACCCCCAGTCAGGACAGACAGAGCGGTGGCTCTTGGACGGATTTCACAAGAAGAGTTAAACAAGAAGAAAACAGTTGGCATTTGGTGGTTTCCAAAGGCTCATTACTGTGGAAATGCAGCAACCACTAAATTTTGTGTGGTTGCAGAGGTCAACGCCATTCTGACATTCTGGCGCCAACACTAGAGGAAATTTCTGGGCTCCCTCTGCAGGAAGAAGCTCCTAGAGTTGTGGGAGTCCTGATCCTGAAAAACCAACAGGAAAATTTGTGGGTCTCGATTTCTGTGTTGTTGAGAATGGGCCGGTATAGTGGAGAAGTTCAAGGCTCCAAAACCCCCTTCATTCAAGGGATCAAGCCACACTTGCCCACGGCCGGAGCAAGGAAAGAAGCCCTAATGGGTTTGTAGATTATTGGGAAGCCATGTGGTGTAATGGATAGTTTTGGATTTAGCATCAAGAAACATCTGGCTTTAAAATCCACATCTGGCATGTTAACTGTGTGACCCTGGGAAAGTCACATAATCTTTCTTAGCCTATTCTATCATCTGTAAAATAGGGATAAAAAGAACCTGTAGTGTTTCCTTTGCAGGGTTGTTGTGAAGCTCAAATGTGATGTAGGGAGTCAGCAAAGATTTTCACTAGTTAAAATATGGCACCATGTGCTGACATATGTCTAATAAAGATAGGGATGCAGCCTAGGTGGTTGGAAAACAATGACCATACCTCCTTAGCTTATGATTTTTTTTCCTTCTGTCTCAAATTCATTTGTATGCTATTAGAGAGGATCTTGGGAGTCTACTCCTAAATTAGGTAGTTATTTGTAACCTCATGAAATGAAAAGACTTAATCTTAGACTAGGGTGCACTCTGTCTGGCTTTTGTTACTTCGATGTTACAAGGCTATGACTAAAGGTGCTGTCAATCTTCCCTTACCAGAGAGAAGTTCTAATTATTATACCTTAACTCACTGGAGCTGAAATACTTTGAATGACTCTGAAGAGATGAATCCAGAAACTGATAGTAAAAAGCAAGGTCCAGCAAAGAATATGCACCCAGCAGGTAACAGTCACTAACCATTCTGAGACCAGTGGCTTTTAGGAGAATATTAGAGACTAGCAGAACAGTCAGTGGGGAATGCATACCCAGCATTCACCAGAAGTCACCATGAGATTAGTTATGAATACTCACTGATTATTAGATGTGCATTATTATTGTTATTACCCATCATGCTTGAAGTTATATAGTAATACCACACATTTATATACTGCTTCTAAACACTCTCTCTCTATTAATTCATTTGAGCCTCACAACAATCCTGAGAATGAAGGCACTATTCTTCCCATTTTAAAAATTAGGAAACTAAGGCTTGCAGCTGCTAATTGTCAGAGGCAGAATTCAAACCCAGGTTTTCCTGGCCCCAGGGGCTGAATTCTGTCCACTGTGTCACTTTCAGAGCCTTAGTCAAGAGGTCATTTTGTCCAAGTCTCTCCTTTTTTAGGGGATAGCTGAGGTCCAGAGGGAGGAAAGGACTTCCCTGAGGTCATGCAGTGACACACGTGATTAGAATCAGATCTCTTTCACTATATTATTCTCTCCGATGCACTTATCACATTCATCCTTTAATTTTTAAATTTTTTTTTGCATTACAATTTGCAAAGTATTTTACATCTGTTTTCCTGGTATCAAATTATCCAATCCTAATCTCTCTTCTGACCTCTACTGTCACAGCTCCAACTGCCTATTGGACATTTTGAACTGGATGGCCTGTGGACATTGTAAACTCAACATCTTCAAAATTGAGTTCATTATTTCCCCCCAAACTCTACCCTCTTCTGAACTTTCCTTTTTATTATTGAGGATACCACCATGCTTCTAGTCTCAGGCTCACAACCTAGATGTCAATCTGATTCCTCACTCTCTCTCACCTTCCATATCCAATCACTTGCCAAATCCTGTTGAATCTAACTTTGCAGCATTTCTTGTTTACTCCCCCTGTCCTCTCCTCTGACACTGCCACCACCCTGGGGCAGACCTCCATCACTTCATGTCTGGGCTATTGCAGTAGCCTGCTGGTTCATCTCCTTCCCTCAAGTCTCTTCCTACTTCACATTCCACTCAACTATCAAATCATCTTCCTAAAGTGCAAATTTGACCTTGTCATATTTCTGTTCCATAAACTCTAGTGACTCCCTATTACATTCCAGGATCAAATATATAATTATTTGTTCGGCATCCAAACTTGGCCCCTTCCTGTTTTTCCAATCTTCTACGTGCCCTATTGTTCCCTTCTATGTCCTCTACACTCTAGTGATGCTGGCCTCCCTGCTCTCCCTTGAAGATGACACTCTTATCTCTTGACTTGTGTGTTTTCACTGACTATTCCCCATGCCCAGATTTCTCTCCCTCCTCATTTGCATCTCTTGGCTTTCTTCAGATTTGAACTAAAAATCCCACCTTCTGTAAGAAACCTTTCCCAATTCCCCAGTATCTTCCTTCTAAAATTACTTTCAACTTTTTATCTTTTTTTTGTACATAGTTTTTTTTGCATATTGTTTATTCCATTAAACTGTGAGCAACTTGAGAGAAGGAATTTTTTTGGGTGGGGGAGGCTTTCTTTGTATCCCCAGAGCTTAGCAGGATACTTGGCACATAGTAAGTGCTTAATAAATGCTTTTTGACTTGACTCTTCACCCCTAGGTCCTCATTGTTTGGAGTAACTTATCATGTTACTAAGTTATTAACTAAGTTACATGTTATGGTAACTAAAGCCACTGCCTCCCTGTCTCTAATGCTATGTCCTGTCATCACAGGACCCTAGAGCAGGGGCCCTCAAACAACAGAGGTAGCAGCATGGACAGGGAAAGAGACTTGAATTTGGAGGATTCAGATCCTGATTCTGCTATGTGTTACCTGTGTGACCTTGAATAGAATCATTTAGCCTTTCCTAGACTCAATTTAAAGGCTTTACTCAGTTTACACAGTTCAAAGTTTATCCCTTTACTCAGTTTAAAGATGAAGGGGCTAGACTAAATTAACTCTAAGCTTCTTTTGTTTCTAGATCCTATGGTTCCTCTATCCAATGGCTGGCCTACTCCTACCTCCCCTTTCCTTTATCTTTTTTGCTATCTGCTGAGGGAAAATCAATTTCCCTTTAGTACCTCTTCTTACTTATTACATATACCCTTTGAATCTGTATATAATAATAATAGATGGAATATATATAATTCTTTATTTTTTGCAAATGCTTTGCATTCATTATTTTACTTGGTTTTCCCAACAACCTGGAGAGGTAGGTACTTTTATTATTTCCATTTTACAGATAAGTAAATAAGCTTAGAAAGTTTAAGTGACTTCCCCACACAGCTAGTAAATATCTGAGGCAGAATTTTAATTCAGATCTTTTTCTTCTTCTTCTTCTTCTTCTTCTTCTTCTTCTTCTTCTTCTTCTT